>NC_133456.1:119200010-119504732 GCF_048565385.1 Saimiri boliviensis | reverse complement strand
ATTCAACAACACAAAAAGCTCCAGGCCAGGATCATTCCTTCTGCGGTCTTCTTGGCAAGGAAACGGGTGCAGAACGGATCCATGAGTGCGGGCGGCGTGGTGCCGCCCTTGTACGGTGTCTGAACATTCTCCCATGACTGCCTTTTCATTTGCAAATGGGCCCCTCTCCCAGGGACGCCAGCAACCTGGCATGAGGGCCTTCAGGTGCTCCCCATCTTCACATGTCTGAATCGCCTATGACCTGTCTCCTCCTGGTGTCAGCACATGGCCTGCCTGGGCACTGTCCATGGCAGGTGTTCTCTGCCTAGAGTACTGTGGCTTCTACTTCCTCCCAGTGCCCAGGGCTGTCTTCCCCACATTGGTCCAGGAGGGCTCTGATGGTTTCATTCCTTTGCGTCCTGATGACCACAGAACAAAGCCCCCAACTCCTTCACTGGAACTGGGTCCTTCTGAGCCTCACTCCACCTTCCTGTCCAGCCTCATCATCTCTCGTGCCCCAAACCCCGGACCTGAGTCAAAGTGGAATGCCCACTGTCCCGGGTCTGAGCGCCATTTTAATTAAACGTTCAATTACTTACAGCACATAATTAAGAAAGGATTCCCCAGGGAAAATTCTAATAGAGTTCTGTGAACTGAGCAGCCCATCAATTCCAGGTTAGTACTAAGTGCAGGAGGGTACTTCATTGATACCATGAAAAAGCAGACAGTGGACAACAGTCCTCAAGTCACCCTCAGAATGGGGCAGGCCTGGGCCGCCCCCCGACACAGCAGCGCTCCACAGGCCGGGAGCCCAGCAACACGGGCGCCATGTGGTTCTTCAGGATGTTCAATGTACTAGAAAGAAGTCAGGATTTCTAAATTCAGACAGTCAGGAGTACACTGAAAATCCTGATTTTCAACATGTTTTTAAAAGACATCCTCAAGAATGTGTGGAGGAAAACTTAAATTTTAAAAGTATGTGGGATTTAAATGACAAGGCCTTGCTCCAAATTCCCACTTTGTTCTTGCTCGTCGCGTGTCCAGGCATGCGAAGGGTGCAGACATAAACATCGCTACGGCTGGCCTTGGCTCCCAGAGCCCTCCGGGCCTCCTTCCCGGGCACCCAGGGGCACAGGAATGTCCTGCATGAGAAGCCCGCTCTGGGCCCTTCGTGAAACTGCTGGGGATGGTTCTGTATTTCAGGTCTGTCCCAGAGCAGTTTCTGAATCCAGAATCCATCCCAAAGCACTCTCTCCAGGACCCAATTACACACTCTTGTTCATATTGCAGAACTTGTTTTTAAAGTAAGTACAATCAAGAACTTTGACATAAAGCAAACAGGACAACTGTTTCTTTGTATTTACTCAGATGGGAACACCCCACAATGAGAAGACTGAAACCTACCTGCCCCAACCCCACCAATCCCACAAATTCTCACCCTTTTTTTTTTTTTTTGAAAGTTTTGCTCTGTCGCCCAGGCTGGAGTGCAATGGCACAACCCTGGCTCACTGCAACCTCTGCCCCTTGGGTTCCAGCGATTCTCCTGCCTCAGCCTCCTGAGTAGCTGGGATTACGGGCACCTGCCACCATGCCCAGCTGGTTTCCGTATTTTTTATACAGAAACGTAGAGACAAGGTTTCACCATATTGGTCAGGCTAGTCTCAAACTCCTGACCTCAGGTGATCCACGCCTCGGCCTCCCAAAGTGCTGGGATGACAGGCGTGAGCCATCGTACCCAGCCCCATGCTGTCCTCCTTTCTATCCGTCTTTCATGAACCGAAATCTTTACCACAAATCAGTATATGTCTGCTTAACAACCACTTTCCTATTATAATATTTTAACTTGATTAGGGGCTCACGCGTGGGAAATTGTCAGCAATCCGGAGTCAGGAGGGTCTGACATCTGTGCTTCATCCCAGCCTGACCTCAGGTCGTGCTCTCTCCATCAGGGCCGGGGCTACACATTTCTGCACTTTGCTTACACCTCAGATTTTTCACAAAACCCACATGAGCAGTTCCAAAGTGGGCACTACCCTCCCCACTGGAGACACACCCAACCCTGCTCAGACCCTAGACACCCCGCATGGTGTGGGCTCAGCTGCACCCTCTATCCCTAGCAACTGACATCTGGGATGAGGAATGTGATCGTTAAACGTTGCTAAAAAGGCCAGGAAATGCGTGGGTTCAAATCTACAACTGCATGTGACAGAACACGTCTCCGGCAGCTGAGCGTGGTACCCTGGGAAGTGCCGGTGGGAACACGACCCGGAACACAGGTGGTTCACCTTTCGCCGCAGCAATGTGTTCTAGAAAGATTCACGCTAAGTCACAGGCAATGCAATCTAGACACTCTCATTTCTCCTTCTCTAGGATTTAAGTTTGCACCTCACCCTGTGAGCCACTGCATGGCCTGTCCCTAAGCGGAGGAAACCTGCCGGGGACAGGCTCCCCGGACCCTGCAGCCCAGCTGAGGCGGCGGTCTCTGTGCCAGCACATGCAGGAAACGGCTGCGCTGGGGTCACAAGACTGTAATGCTCATGAGAGAACAAGAATGCGGACCTGCTCTGCACCCGCCCCGGGAAAGCATAGCCTCTGCTGACACGAAGCATCAGAACAACCAACAGCAGGCCCACGTGAACAGGCCATGGTCAGCCAGCCACGTCTTCTAAAGAAAACAGAACAAAGTGGCATTTATGTTCGCAAAGGTAAGAAAGGTTCTCATTCCATATGTGACCAAAGTGCAAGATTCACAAATGCCAACTCCAGGCCACTTCCTCCCTCACAACTGTCAAAACCCAGCGGGAGAATCTGCAATGGGCCTCAGAAGAAGCCCTCTCCATGGTGAAAGGGCAAGGCAGCCACTCAAAGTGATAGCACTCAGGCCAGAACAGCTGTTCTCATGGGAACATGTGATCCATTTACAGGATCCAATGCTGGGATTTAGGCCAAGCAACAGCACTCAGGCCAGAACAGCTGTTCTGAAGAGAACATGTGATCCACTTACAGGATCCAATGCTGGGATTTAGGCCAAGCAACAGCACTCAGGCCAGAACAGCTGTTCTCAGGAGAACATGTGATCCACTTACAGGATCCAATGCTGGGATTTAGGCCAAGCAATAGCACTCAGGCCAGAATAGCTGTTCTCAGGAGAACGTGTGATCCACTTATAGGATCCAATGCTGGGATTTAGGTCAAGCAACAGACTCAGGCCAGAAAAGCTGTTCTGAAGAGAACATGTGATCCACTTACAGGATCCGATGCTGAGATTTAGGCCAAGCAACAGACTCAGGCCAGAACAGCTGTTCTCAGGAGAACGTGTGATCCACTTACAGGATCCAATGCTGGGATTTAGGCCAAGCAATTGCACTCAGGCCAGAACAGCTGTTCTGAAGAGAACATGTGATCCACTTACAGGATCCAATGCTGGGATTTAGGCCAAGCAACAGCACTCAGGCCAGAACAGCTGTTCTCAGGAGAACATGTGATCCACTTACAAGATCCAATGCTGGGATTTAGGCCAAGCAACAGACTCAGGCCAGAACAGCTGTTCTCATGGGAACATGTGATCCACTTACAGGATCCAATGCTGGGATTTAGACCAAGCAACAGCACTCAGGCCAGAACAGCTGTTCTCATGGGAACATGTGATCCACTTACAGGATCCAATGCTGGGATTTAGACCAAGCAACAGCACTCAGGCCAGAACAGCTGTTCTCATGGGAACATGCGATGCACTTACAGGATCCAACAGCAGGATTTAGGCCAGGTTCTAAAAATGATAAAATCCCCTTGACTGGGCTGGACTGAGGGACATGTTGCCCTCCATCATTTCGGTCATTAATTTGCACTTACATGTTACCGTCTGCCATTTAAACTTACCCAAATCAAGAATAAAAGTAAAACAGTGGCACAGATAGACACCTGAGGCAGCGGAAGGTCTCCGGTGCCCATTTCAGGCTCTGCATGAATCTGAGCATCGTGTGGGCATGGTGGCGTCTGCCCTCAGGACACTGCACATCCAATCTCATACCATGGTGGGGTGACCACTCAGTACAGGGCAAGCAAGTGCTGCCCAGCCTGACCCCACGGGCAGACTCGGCCCCTCCGTCCCGCACCCTGGCATCCATTCAACAAATACCTGCCCAACGTCCACTTTCCATGAGCAGGCAGCCAGGGCCTTGGGCGGTTTACATCCTACTGCAGGGAGTTGGGTGGAGACTGAGCACTGAGTAACCACCACCCAACTACACCTGTGGTGTTTCAGAGACAGGACACCAGGGAGATGGGAACCGGGACCACCTGACTCAGGGATTGGGAGAAATCCCTCAGGACCAGGGGTCAGGAAAGAAATCCCTCAGGACGCAGCATCCAAACTGAGCTTTCAACACCACCCGGACACGGCCTGTGGACTGTCTGATGAAGTGATCAGGGAAAATCCCTCAGGACCAGGGGTCAGGGAAGAAATCCCTCAGGATGCAGCATCCAAACTGAGCTTTCAACACCACCCAGACACGGCCTGTGGACTGTCTGATGAAGGGACTGGGGGAAATCCCTCAGGACCAGGGGTCAGGGAAGAAATCCCTCAGGACGCAGCATCCGAACTGAGCTTTCAACACCACCCAGACACGGCCTGTGGACTGTCTGACGAAGGGATCGGGGGAAATCCCTCAGGACGTAGTATCCGAACTTACCTTTCACCACCACCCGGACACGGCCAAATGTGCAGCCTGGGCAGAGTTCCCAGTGTAGACAGCAGCGTGGCCGCTGGGGAGCCCTGGCAGCAGGGAGTGAGGAGGAACTGAGAAAAGTCTGGGTTTGTGATCAGGGATTAGGGTCAACAGCCAGACAGCATAGCACGAGCCTGCAGGCCAGGGCGGCCATTGAGGTCTCAAGGGAAACAGTGTGGGGCTCAACTCTCACTGACCACAGGAGGCCACTCACACAACTACCCCACAGAGAGAGGCTGGGCCGTGCACACGGACCCCCTCACAGAATCCTTGGAACTGGTACTGGTCAAGCTGTCTGGCTGTTGGAGGAAAAGCAAGCAGGGCCTGGAGAGAATACTGGATCTGCATAAATCGCTCAAGACCAAGAAACGTTTCACGGACAATCACATAAGAAGTTGCTGTGAGAAAGAGGAACTGTATCTGAGTGAGGAAGATTTCACTGTTTACAACCACCACACTGAAATTTTACTACTTTAAATCTCCATGGTTTGTATTGTAAAAGCAGCGAGACTTGTTATCAAAGTCCACAGTGTCACTGAGCTATCCCTGAAGAGGGTGCCAGACAGTGGAGTCCATTTCCTATGTCTACCAGTTTAACTGGGCTAGCGCTGATGAGGGTGGGTCTGAACCGCAAAAGGGCAGGTGCCAAGTGGGCAGCTTCCCTAAACAGGGTCTTCTCCCTGAAAATGCTTCGGGCACACTCGCTGACCCTTTCACTGCACATATGATCCTCACATTTCTTCCTGGCTCCTGGCACTCTTTTCCTCAACTGGATTCAGGCACGCGCTCACTTCTGAGCCCTGACCAGGGGCCCCGATGCCGCTGCTGCCCTCCTGAGCCACTGGGACGCACCTGGCTGGCCTAGAGAATGGATTTAGGCCATTGTAAATCCCAATGCAGCTCATAACCCTGCATCCCAAACATCGTAGAAACACTTCTACAATACTTTCTGGAGAAATATGGATATAAGTGTTGGGGAGAAAAGGGTGGAAGTTAATCACAACACTCACTACTTCCCAGGGATAGTCCAACATGGTATATGCTCGCTCACACCAGCAGCATCTCCTGATGAGGGTTGGCAGGGGGACACAGGCTGGCTGGAGCCCCAGCCCACCTTCCTGAGTCCAGTGTCTGGGCCTGAATCAGGTGGCCTGGGCCATCCCTCCTCCTGCTTCCTCAAGTTTCCAGCAGATAAACTCTGAAATGGATCTCATGGCCAACACCCAGTGCTGTCACCTTCTCATCAGCTCCCCAACTTGCCCCTGAGGGTGCGAGGGCGTCAGCCAGGGGCTGGAGAGGAGGAAGGTGGTAGAGGCTGGGAAACAAGGCAGAGGTATCCTTTTCTGAGATCCCGATGGCCAATTTTAATAATAAAGTTTGCCTCTATGACTTGATTTTACCGATTTTTTTTTTAAGACAGGGTCTCACTCTGTCACCCAGGCTGGAATGCGGTGGCACAATCATAGCTCACTGCAGCCTTGACTCCTTGGACTCAAGAGATCCTCCTGCCTCAGCCTCCCGTACAGCTGGGATCACAGGCACACCACATCATGCCTGACTAACTTCTTCTTTTGCAGAGATGCGGACTCCCTTTTTTGTGCCCAGGCTGGTCTCAAACTCCTAGGCTCAAGCGATCCCCCTGCCTCAGTCTCCCAAAGTGCTGGATTACAGGCGTGAACCCCCGCGCCCGGCCTTGTACATGATTTTAAAACACCACATTTTGAAGTATAACCATGAACATGAATTTAAAAATTCAACCTCAATATGATTTTTTCATTCTATTGGAAAATGCATTGAACTCCCCTATTGTCTCACAAAATTCCTATATTCCAAATACTATCCACCAAAGTAATTTTGACCTTTGAACAGAATCCTTACCTCTAAGAACATACTCTAGGATTGACTGGTTTTTCTATTTCAACAACCCTAACTTGGCTCTTTGGGATGGAAATCTCAAAATTACTCCCTCTAGCAGATGACAGAGGCCAAGACTTAGCAGCTCACTCTTTAATGAGGTCTCTGACTGTAAGAAGACCAGTGACTCTAAGAGAAGCTTTATAATTTCTCATGCATTCTTCTTGTTTTTTAAGTGGTCCCCCAACTGAGAAAGTGGAATTATGAAAGCAACATTCTACCTTAACAGGAAACCCAGAACTGGGCCCTAACTCACAGGGACAGAGACAGCCTCTGGTGAGCTCTGGGCCTGCAGATTGCCCTGGCTGGAGCTCACTGGAGAATGAATGGGACCCTCAGGCTCAGGCCACGCCCTACGGGCCTATACAGGATGGCACTTGGAGGGTGGCCCCTTCTCAAATGTTGTCCCTGCTGTGGGGCTGGCTCTCAGCAAAGCAGCGCTCACCGAAACGAAAGTAAAACAGAGGCCGGTTCCCCGCGGTGCTGGCCGCCCGCTCCCGGGCCGCGGCTTCTCGGACGTCACACACCCCGATGTGAGCAGAGCGGAACGTTCTTCTCGGCGCTCCTTCACTGTGCTGCAGTCTACACCGAACCACGGCAGCTCCATTTGCTGCTGTAACAAGTTGAAAAAAAACTAATTAATTCAAACTTTAGTTTTTTTTAAATTTGTTACAGCGCTGAGCAGAGCTGCCGACCCCATGCAGAACAGCACACAGACCACCAAGGGGACCACACGGCGTGGCCACCCTCTGAGCCCAGCCGAGGCCGGGGCCACCGCGGGCACCGCAGCGCGCTGGAGAACCGTCCTGGGAAGTAGGGAACTGCTTCTGTTTCACTTTTGTTCGGCAAGGCACAAAAGTTAAAACCAACAGCGTCCGCAGCCTATGGTCAGCCCCCCACCCTTCCACAGGACATGAGGGTACCTGCAGAGGGGAGCTCACAGGGACAGGGCTGGGGCAGCTGTCACCACATGGCTCTGTGAGAAAAGAACGAGGGAGGGGGCGCAGGCCATCGGGGGATCCGCCCAGCACCACCTGAAGCCTCACGCCCCAGTATTTCCGCCAAGCCCTCTGCTTCCCTTCCCTCAGATTCCTCGGCATCTCTCACTGACTTAAGCCTCCGCTAAGCAAGGCCTACATGAACACATCCATCATTACAGCACTGTCTCAAAAATCCAGGTCAGAACAACGGGAAATGAAAACAAAACTACACATAGCAGATGCTCCACACTGAGCTTCCTGGAGTGCGAGCCCCAGGAAACTTTCCTTGCTGAGTCAACAGGACGCCGGACAGGCATCAGGGCCTCGAGAAAAACAGAACTGAGTTTTGCGCAGGTGTGGACACATGCATCCTTAAACCTTTTAAAACTTTGTTTCAACGATAAAAACTATGAAGTTCATTTTCCACCTTTAAAATTCATGTTGCTATTGTTTGTGTTTGAGGAAGAAACTGCTTGTATTAGCTTTAAGCCATTCCTCAAGCCTAGCAAATTGTCAAGGAAGGTCACTTTCCAGCTGACCTGAGCTTGCCTGGGAACTGAGGTGCTAGAATCCTAGTCTCATATGAGGTTCTTTCTCCTGAAATTTACAGAACCTGGCTCAAGTGCAGAGAAGCTCCAAGTCTGCACATGTAGAAACGCTGGCAGGGAAGCCATCACCATGTATGCTTACGACCACCTCCCAACACACGACAAACTTCCACGGTCTCAGAGTCCTAGGTGGGATATCGCAGGACTGTCTAGATTTGGCCTCCTCAGACAGCAACAAATGCCTTGGATTAAACCATAATCAATAGTAATAAATAACCCTCTAAACCAAGTATGTTGAAATCATAAATCATAAAGTGTATTTTTATGATTACAGCATTTTAAAGTAATCAACACAATATTGATCTGTACTTATACAGGACACACCTATTAAATTAGGCACATTATTAGAAAAATCCTATGTGCCTTAGACATTCCCACAGCATGTGTGATTGTCAAAGGAATTAGATGCCTGGCGCGTGAAGGCCAGGCGCCTTCTCCTGCAGACTCAGGAGTACAGAAACGTCTGCCTCCAGGCATTTCTCTGGCACGACGCATTGAACGCGCGAAACGAGATGACTCATGCTACTCATCAGGGTTACGTACTCGGAGGCTGCGGCAGGTAGGCTCCAATTAACTTTGACCTCTTCTTTTCATATCCTTTTTGTGTGATGTCACCTGCAAGAGAAGGAAAAAGAAGTTCAGCGTGGTCTCAGTGGACAGAGTTTATCATTCAGTGGCGCTCAAGAAGACACGGTCATCATGGTATCTTGTTTGCCTTATCATTGGAATATTAAAAACAAGCACTGCACACCATGTAATGTGACTTCCACCCCAGCTCTCGAACAAAAACCCACAGCATTTACATCACATAAAACTCCTATGTTAAACACACACCTGTTTCTGACCCCTTCCTGCTTGGTTTATCCGGCTGGGGTCCAGAATTAGACCCCGGCCACCTCATCGCCACGGGCTGCCACAGGAAGCCAACCCCGGCAGCGGGGGCAGTTGTTAACTCAATCGACAACTGATCCCGTGGCTGCCGGGGCCGGGATGGCCGACACCAGCACCAATCGGCATCTTCTTCATTAATGAGACATTTTCCAATAAGCCTGTCAGTCACAGGCACTTTAAAACCACCAGTGCTTTTAAAAAAATCAGTGATGAAGGCCAAGGGAAAAAGCCAAAGAACAAAGCCTGCAGAAACCCAGAGGAAGTGAGAAAGGTGCTGCAGTAAGGCAAGAATCCACACGTTAAATCCGACAGCTCGCAGACGGCAAGGGGGCGGCGCGGCAGCGGTGCCTTTCCGGGGCCAGCGCAGCCACAGGCCAGAGCCACCTCATCAACACACAGAGGCCTTTCCCAATCACAAGCTCCAGCGCACACCGAATACTCATTAGCTGCTCATGTTTTTGGAATCAGTTGTATTTTCTTCTGACGAAATCATCATTCCTAGAAGCGTTAAAAACTCAAGTTTTAATAAAAATAGAGCAAGCGAGTGAAATGTTATCACGATATACACATGAGCCAGTCAACCTGCTTTTCCTAGTGAAGGATGGGCACTGTTGGGGGGCAGCCTTTGCCTCTGCAGCCACCTTCACCAGCTCACTGAGGCTCACGACACAGGTTCCTGTCTCCCCACGGAACACAAGGCCAATGTCTGAACACAGAGCCACAAACAATACGACATGGAGTCCGTGTCCGCCCATCGATGAGTGTTCTCGAAGCTAGCTAGCTAGCTGGCCAGCACCAACAAAGGGTTGGTTTCTGCAGAAACATTAAAGCTGTGTGCGGCGTTACGCATGCTGGGCACTCCACGCCCGCAGCCACTGGCTGCCCACTGCAGAGACTGATTGGTCGCTTTAGGAAATGCCTTGTTAACCCATTTTACAAAGGATGTCCAACGTCGGAACCACAGAGGCAGCCGCGTGCACATGTGCTCTGGAGCTCAGGGACGAGTTCCTGCCTCAAATGCTGGCTGTGAAGTCAGTTTCACTCTTTTCTCCTATAGACTGCAACGCCTGTACCACCACCACCAGAGAGAAAAATATCTGGTTTTGAGGAAACATTATAAAAACAATCTGTAGAGGAAATAAGATGCCAGAAGCCTGGAAATTCTGTCCCAGCCCATCAATCACAGGAGACCTGGTTAACCGGTAGACATATCCCCGGCCATTTCACTTCAACTCTCTTGAGAGCAGAATGACAGAGGAAGAGGCATCCAGCTTAGGGGGCTTGGCCACTCAAGTTCCCCTCTTCTGTTGCACAGAACCTACGAGGACAGAGAACCCCCTACCCCTACCCCATCCACACACTTGGCCTTGGGATCCCCTATCCTGCTGCAGAGAAGGTGGGTCCTTCCACCTACAAGGACAGAGCAGAAACCGACCCCATCTACACGCTCAGTCTTGGGATCCCTGAAAAGGCAGTATAGCCGATGCACTGTTCTCCCTGTGGTTCCCAGCCTGGAAGGTGGCGGGGAAGAAGCTGCTCCGCCCGCTCTGTCCCGTGCTCAGCATCTAGAGGAGTCACCTCCACAGCCTGCTCCCTGCAACTGAGGAAATACCCCGGTGAACAGGAAAGAAAGGGTCAGAAGCAGATGGAACACAGCTGCACCCCGGATGATGATGGGCAAGCACCTGCTCCACCACACAACACGTCAGGCAGCTCTCCCGGCTGACCGCCCCGCTGTTCCAGTGTCCCGGTGGCTCTCCTGGCTGACCGCCCCGCTGTTCCAGTGTCCCGGTGGCTCTCCTGGCTGACCGCCCCGCTGCTCCAGTGTCCTGGTGGCTCTCCCGGCTGACTGCTCCAGTGTCCCGGTGGCTCTCCTGGCCGACCACCCCACTGCTCCAGTGTCCCGGTGGCTCTGCCGGCCGACTGCTCCAGTGTCCCGGTGGCTCTCCTGGCCGACTGCTCCAGTGTCCCTGTGGCTCTCCCGGCCGACCGCCCCACTGCTCCAGTGTCCTGGCCTTGCACAATTCTAGGATCAAGTCCCATCCTGAAAGCCCTGTCTACACCCAGATTTCAGCTCCCAAGTCTCACTAATTTCTCAGTTGACCATTTAAGGGTGGGGAGCTGCTCTTCCTTAATTTTCAGTTGAGGGTGGCGTCACAGAAAACTGATGGTGAACTCTGTCTCACTTCAGAAAGCTCAGGTTGCCAAGGCCCCCAGCAGAAGGAACAGGTGTGTTCCTCCAGGCCCATGGCTCCTCTCCCCAGGGAAGTCATTCCTGCAGGCCTAACTGCCCACATCTTCTCACGCTCCTCACCACACAGGCTCTGCAGTGAATCTCAGGATGGAGACGGGCCAGACACGAGGAGAAGCTGCTACTGAAAAGCAGGTGTTTGGCTTGATTTATATCGAACCTCCAATCAATCAGCAAAGAAAATTTCCAGAAAAGACTAAGAAATCCTAGGTTACGATCATCTCTTAAAACCTAGGAGGTGGGAAGGGCGGCACCACTGAGTCACGTCTACGCCCTGCACTTCTCCCAAACCAAGGTCTGCAAGCTAAATCTCGAGGCTGAGCCCAGGCTCCAGGCCACTTCCTGAGATGCCCTGTGCTCACAGCCTGCTCCTTACGGAGCTGCCAGGCAAGACAGAGTTCCATCCAGCTCTTCACAGGAGGGTTTGCAGGGCCCATCCCCAAAAAAGACATTATTTAATCCTTACGACAACTTATTTTACAGATGAGAATTTGAGGTACCGACAGCATTTACGCTCCTTGCCCAGGACCACAGAACTAAAACACAGGTCTGTCCAGCTCCGAAACCTTGTCCCATGAAAACCACCCCCAGTCTTCCACTCTAAAGCTGGTGCAGTGTCCAGAGTCTACACCCTGGCTTTCTGGGCCTTCCTGGTACATTCACACCCCTGCACATTTTCCCCACTCCATAACCTGCCTGGGAAGTGCCCCTCTCCGAAGGAAGCAGGACTCTACTTCCAGCTTTGCCCTCTCCCAGCCCTCCACCCTGCTTGGTTGACGCCTCCTGGTGCCCACGGCACCCATCACACAGTACAGCTTGTGTGACGTCGTGGATGACTGTTTACCACTTAATTTTTAACACACACGCACAGTTGACCCTTAAAACTGGACAACGTCCCATAGAACTGCACCTCGACCCGGCTGTTACAAACTGAAGCCAGTGTGCTCCTGCACGCACTCACACAAGTGCATACACCCACAGACGCCTGTGCCTGACGCGGACAGACCCGCAGATAAGCGACTGGCTGGGAGCACTGAAGACCGAGGCAGACGTGGGAGATCACCTGCCTGTTCAGTGACTGGGGGGCAGGCCGAGGGGAAACTTAGGACAATTTTATCACCGAAGTGCAGAAGACAATGGCTTGATGTGTGTGCTGCCCCAAAGTGCCTGACGCCGCGGCCCCTGAGACCAGGCTCACTCAGCACCCGAAGCTCAGGGCTCACAGGCTCTTGCTACGTTTTCATGGAAAAAGTCCAGTTATTTTTAACTCTGAACTACCTCAGCATCTGGCAGACAGAGCTCCAAAAGATTCCCATCAGACTCACTGCAAGTTTACACGAGCAAACCTTCTAGCAGCGGGGCTTTGACAAGCTGTCCTTTACTCTGAAGCAACCAGTGTTTCCTCTGCGAATACAGTAATAGGTAATAGGCAATACCCCAGTAAGACCAACTCACCAGCAGAACACTGAGACACAGGGAGGATGCTTGTTTCCTTCCCCAAATGGAAGAATTCTTTTTTTCACTTTGATTGCAGTCTGGAGTTTCAGGGCAAAACCCAGTTCTTAGAAAAGCAAGGAAAGGTCTGCCCGGTAAACGCAGGGTTAAAACGACAAGGGGACACCCAGCCCTGTGGCTTGGGGGCCCTTCCACACCAGCCAGTCTGGCCCCATGCAGAGCCAGTGCTATCCGAGAGCCCTGTGGCCCTCAGGGACGAAGGGAATGGGCCATAGAGCTGCTTCCACTGTGGGGCTCAGCTCCGAGCACACAGACCCACTCGGCAGGGATGGTTTCCATGCGAAGTGTCAGGAGATTATTTAATGCTGGAGTGAATGCTGTATATTACAAAGCAATTGTTTCCATGTTCGGAATTCTACAGCCGTCAGGAGCCCTGGTGCTGCTGCTCCCCCGAGCCTACTGCTTTATAAGGAACTGGGAGACCCCGGAAGGCACTGCCCTCTTAGCAAGGCTGAGTTTTTAAAATCTCCGATAGGCTTCTTAGTTCTCCAGCAGAAGCTGTAGGCCGGTAACCACTCCTGCGTGTACCCCTCACCTGCACTGGGGACGGGGGAGGAGGAGCTGGGATGTCCTCTCACCTCAGCAAGCTGAGCACAGCACGGGCCCCCTCAGGCCAGCTAACTAATGTGGGTCTCATTTTTCTCATGGATAAAAAATAGGTAATAGCACCTATATACCTGCTACCACAGATAGAGAGCTCAAACACATGGGATGTGAGGGTCTCAAAGTACTAAGGATGCAAGGAAATCTTTAAAAAATTCAACAAGCACTCATTCAATACCTGTTACACATTCAACCTGTGAGAGACGTCCGAGTCAAGGGGGGACTCATGAACACAGACCTGCTGTGCAGTCTTCAAGGCCACAGGAATCGCCCCTTCGGGGCGGGGGGCAAAGAAGATGCCCCCCGGAAAACCAGGGACTAGGGAGAAACTCAAAATCCCGACCCCTTGAGAACACAGTTGTTCTGCTTTGATGTCAGCCACCATCTTAGGACCGCGGACGCATAGGCTCCCGTGCTGCTGAGACGCTCCAAGCTCTGGGGCTGAGGCTCCTGGCCACACACACACCCCAGGAAGCAGCCAGAAGGGTTGCTACAAGAATGCAAACATGGTGAGACGGCCTCCCCAAACAGAGTCAGAGGCTTCTCACTGCTGCTTGGGCTGAGACCAAACTCCAAGTCCTTCCTGACCTGCCCCTCCACCTTCACTGCTCTGCTGTGGTTCCACCTGCACCTGCTGTGCCCATTACCGCCTCATTCTCACCAGCCCCCTGCACATTTCCAGTGCGAGTACAGTATGGGCAGCTTAAATTCCATAAAGGTCTTTTAAATAAAGAAGCCAGGATAAACATAAAGCCTGCACTGGGATTCATCCATTCATCAAAGCTTTCTGTTTAATAAAAACATTATTTACTGTTATTTAGTGCCTAGTGCCCCCATACTCCAGATGACAGAGCAAGACCCTGCCTCAAACACACACACACACACACACACACACACACACACACACACACTCACACTCTTAACGGCAGGAGCAGAAAGGCAACATTTAATTAATGGCAGGAGCAAGAAGGTTTTAGACACACCGTTGCATTCAGATGTCCAGGTCACTTCGAGTTTTACCTTTTTGGTTTTCTGAATTTGTACTGTCCCCTATAGCTCTTCTATCTGGTATGTTAAGAATTCCAGTTGGAAGGGGGATTAAAGGAAAGAGCTTGGAGTCCATTCTACTTTCAACACATGGATCAAAAGAACAGGAGAAGCATCAACAGAAGTTCACACTACCACAGCAGTCTTGAAAATAAGCTTCTGATGTTAAAAGAAAACATCGTAGTACTAACAGTCCCTGAAGGGCTTAAAATACGAACGCCAGTGAAATTTTTAACAATTCGAAGGGAGGGTGCAGTGTGCATGTGGAGCAGAGGCTTTGTGAGTCTGAGGAGATTCCAGTCCTCCTGCAGCCTCGCAACACCTCCTCCTTCCTGTCCCTGGAAGAGTGGGGGCTCTGCACGAGGTCTCCAGAGACGCCCAGCGGTAGTCCTGGCCAGTCGGAAGATTTGAACATACCACTTTCACACAAAACCGCTGTCGTAACTTGCTAAAAACTCCTCAGGCAAGCATAATTTCTCCAGCATGTTCTGGGAGTTGGAAATCCCTCCTTCACACAAAAAAGGAAAAAGAAATCACCCTCTGCAGAAGGGCAGCTCTGAGAAGACTCTGCTGGTGTTACGCTCAGCTCCTTACGTTTCTCATGATGCTGATTCTCAGTTTTCCAGATCTCAGGCCTCACTGGTAAGTTGGTTTTACTGGATATTGTATTTAGATTTTCTGGTGGTGGGGGTAGGGAGAAGGGGCAAGGTAGGGCTGATGAGGCCCAGATTCCATGATTTCTAGCTAGATATTTAGAAGCTGAAGTATAGAACAGGACCCAGCATGGCCCAGTCCTCCCTGTGGGCTCTTCTGAGATGGCCGCTGTGGGCCTCACGGCTTGAGAGCAAGGCTCTGGCGCTCCACCCTCCGCTCCCCAACAGAAACAGGGAGAGACCCCTGAGAGTTTTTCCTTCAGATTGGGAGAGAGCACGAACCTGAGGACAGGTGGATGGGGAAAGGATGGAGGCTGATTATCCCCCTACAAAGCTGGGGTCCTACTGCAGACTTACAGACAATATGGCATTTAAACGTGATGGATTTCACAAGCATGATCATCCTGCTTTCGCAGATGACAGTCTCAGCAAGTCCGAGACGCCTGGCAAACGATGTCACCACGCAGACCGCCTGGCCCTGTGCTGCCGTCCCACCCCTGACTACAGGAGATCCTTCAGATGCCACAGCAGGGAGAATGTCACAGCCCTGCTGAAGGAGGGAAGGACAACTGGATCTGAAAAGTTACACGGGACCACCCTGAGGTGAGCAGTGGATCGGTCTATCCGGATGGCAGGCCACGGGGAACGGCTGCAACCCCACGCCACATGACCCACTTCTGCATCAGAAAGTGCTCTCCGGGAAACAGGAGAACCGCTAAGGCTATCAAAGACTGAATCGCGTTGACAACAGTGAGAAGTGGGCTAACTTCAAACAACACAAAAGTGCATGCCGTCCCAAGTCCTAAACCCCGGGAAGAGCACATCTCTGGCAACAGCGCTCCACAGACACTGTGTTCACGCCAGAGTCAGAAGTGAGCAGTGAGCACTGGAGCCAACAGAGCCTCAACTTTCCACAACACATCAAGCACTGTCTTCCTGTTTTAGAAGCACACACCCCCTTGCCCAGAGTTTGACTTCAAGTCTTTGCAAAATCATTTAAGCAGCTGTAGAGTAGCTATGACTTTCTGCTCAGGGCCTTTTGAAGTCAAAGTGCCCAAGAGTCAAAGCAATCCAAGAGGCTGTACATCCAGTCCAAACGCAGCGTGAGAGAGCAGCGCTCAGAGAGAGGTGTAGTGAGTGGTCAGGCCACCTGTGCCCGCATCACAGAGCCAAGGGGATCTAAGAACGTAAATTCTGCAGTGTTGGCAAAGATGTGGAGCATGCAGTTGATGGGAGTGCAAATTAGTGCAGCTGCTGTGGAAAATAGCATGAAGCATCTTCCAAAACTAGAAACAAACCTTTATGATCCAGCAATCCCACGTCTGGGTAGATATCCCAAGGAATTTAAACTAGTGTAACGGAGAGATACCTGCACGCTCATGTCCACCGCAGCGCTACTCACAATCACTTAGATGTGGAATTGACCTACATGTCTGTCAGTGAATGAACAGATAGAGAAATCATGGCATACAGACACAATGAATACTATTGACCTTAAAGAACAAAATCCTGTCATTTGCAAAAACAGACCTGGAAGATATTATGCTAAGTGAATAAACCAGGCACAGAAATACAAATACTGCATGATCTCATTTACGCAGGGCATCTAAAAGAGTAGAATTTATAGAAATAGAGTGGAATAAGGGTTACCAGCGACCGGGGATGTGGACACAGGGAGATGCTGGTCAAGGGCACACACTTCATGAAAAGATGAGTAAACTCTGGAGATATAATGCACAGTGTGATAAACACAGTTAATAACAATATATTGTCCCCCTGCAATTCAGTCAGTGAATGGATCTTAGGTATTCTCACCATACACACAAATTAACTACAATGCACAGCGTGGTGGTAACTACATGTAGTTAATAACATGTATCGTCCGCCTGCAATTCAGTCAGAGAAGGGATCTTACCTATTCTCACCACACACGCAAGTTAACTACGATGCACAGCATGGTAACTACAGTTAATAACAATGTATCGTCTGCCTACAATTCAGTTAGAGAAGGTATCTGAGGTGTTTTCCCCACACACAGGAATTAACTACAAGGTGAGGAATGTGTTATTAATAGCTTGAATTCAGGGAGGAAAAAAAACCCTGAAATCCTCCCCTTCCCCCTCCCAAAGAATTATTTATAGATTTTGAATGGTCTACGTGGAAAAATTGTTTTTTCTAGTGAGTGAGTAAGGCGTGCTAAAGTACATCCTTCAGTGTCCATGGGTGAGGGGTCCCAGGGGACCAGGATCCCAAACTCTACAGATGCTCAAGTCTCTGATAGACAATGGCACAGCAGACAATGCACAGAACCTATGCATGCCCTCCTGTGTACTTTAACTCTCTAGATTACTCGTCATACCCAAAACAACGTGAGTTCTGTATCAACGGTGGTTGTACTGTATTGTTTAGGGAATCATGAAAATGAAAAAGTCTGCACATGTTCAAAGCAGGTAAGAGCATTCTTTTCTTTCTGAATACCTTCACCTTCAGTTCGGCTGAATCTAGGGTAATGGAACCCACCGACCTGGAAGGCCAACTCTACATCTTGGAGATTTTTAAAATTCAACAGGCAAGGGGAAAGGAATACAGGCTCTCCCCACCATGCCCCTCAGTACTTCCTGGAGGTTCTGCTGTGTTAGCTGCTTGTCTTTTGACCAACTTCAGAATGAATCTTCATCCGCAACAGGGCAGCTCTGGACAGAGGGAAGCAGGTGTCCTTCTCTCAAAAACTGTGTTTGCTGCAGCAACAAGCTCAAGACCATGTCTTCTTCCAGACGTTCATCCTGAGGAATCCGAACCATATGTAGGGAAGATCAGTCCTGCCACATACAGCAAGTTCTTAGACCCAAGGAAACGAAACATGTAGCCAGGGCTCCTCTGACACACACAAGGCCACGCGGAGAACCATGGGTAGAGTCAGGGCATCCGGCTGGTCCCACCACACAGATGGGACGCAGAGGACGAATTTCTTGAAGAAACAGTCATACATTTGGATTGAAATGCAAAATGCAAGCACCAAAAAAATAGCTGTTTTGGAACAGGCTGGGACAGGGAAAATAACTGTCATGACATTAAAAACCTTTTTTTTTTTTTTTTTGAGACAAGGTCTGCTCTGTTGCCCAGGCTGGAGTGCAGTGGTGCAGTCATGGCTCACTGCAGCCTTAACCTCCCAGGGTCAAGTGATCCTTCCACCTCAGCCTTCTGGGTAGCTGAGACCACAGGCGGGCACCACCACACCTGGCTGACTATATATTTTTTGTAGAGATGAGATCTCACTGTGTTGCCCAGGCTGGCCTCAAGCTCTTAGGCCCAAGTGATCCTCCTGCCTGGGCTTCCCCAAAGTGCTGGGATTACAGGCATGAGCCACCGAATCCAGCCTCTGTCGTGAATTTTATAAACACAGTACTTGAGTGTTTTCCGACCTCTTGCTATCCAGCCGGCTTCCCTGGCTGTGGCGATGGCAGTGCTGCTGCTGTGGCATTGATCACCTCTTCAGGAAGGGCAGGGAAGCAGGTGACAGGGACGTGGTGTACCCGGGGAATGGCCCAGCCCTAACAGGAGATGCCTCAGCTGAAGGAAGTCCTCAGAGCGCCCGCATCTCCACCGATCCCACTCGCCATCGGCAGTTTGGGCCACGGAAGCAGGCGCCAGAAGAGATGCTTGCCTCTCCTCGGGGTCACATCCAACAGACCCCACCCGGGACATGTAGAACAGGGCAGAGTCACACTCATTTCTCCCTGCTGCCCAGGAGGTTCTCTTAGGAGCTCGTCAGAAATGCACCTCTGCCAAGGGATGACTGACTTCCATTTCATTTACCTGAAATGAAGTTTCTGCCCATTCCTTCTCAGCAAATGCAATTTTTCAATGCAGAAGTCAGCTCACCCCAAGACTCTGGGCTCAAGTGTGCCCTGATCTCCATCCCTGAGTACAAAACCTCCTCTCAGCTCCAGGGTACCTTGGGAAGAGTCAGGACCCCACTCACCATCCTGCAGCAACACCCCAGGCCTAAAAAAAAAAAAAAAAAGCGTCTGCCATGCGGGCAAGTTAAGGGGGCAATGAGCATTTGTTGAGTCCTGCGGTTAATTACAGATAAAACATGTTTTTTCAGAACTGTGAATTCGTATTTTCTATGATGTTATTTATCTGCATGCCAAAATTTCTCACCAATGCTCCTCTGCGCTGCAGACGACTGCTGACTTCGGAGAAAAACTGCTTTCCTTGAGGGATTCTCTGCCAGTTTTCATGCAAGGCACTGACTCTGAAAACTCAGTCCTATTAATGTTTTTTATCCTTTTTCACACATTGAAAACGGGCTGTTCAATGAGAATGGCACGGCTGAACCCCCGATGGCAGGCAGCTGAGGTTCGCCACACGCTGTGCCAACTGACCCCTTGTCAGCACCACGGCCTGACAGCGGCACTCATACTGCTGCCTTCTCCCTTTGCGGGCTGCTGGGATGCACCCATCCATTTTCACGCTGCTGTAAAGACTCTGGAATTTATAAAGGAAAGAGTTTGATGGACTCATAGTTCCACATGGCTGGGGAGACCTCAGCAAACCGACGTTCACGAGGAAGGTGAAGGGGAGGCAAAGGCATGTCTGACGTGGTGGCAGGCAAGAGGGAGGAGCCCTCCACTCATCAAAACACCGGATCTCGTGAGAATGCCTCACAGTCACAAGGACAGCATGGGGGAATCTCCTGGGATCCAATCGCCTCCCACCAGCTTTCGCCCTTGGCACGTGGGGGTTATGGAAACTACAATTCAGGATGAGATGTGGGTGGGATATAGAGCCAAACCTTATCAGGGGCTTTCCTGATACCATTTTAAAGAACTCTGAAATATCCAGTTACCATTCATCCAATTACTCACTTTATCAAAGAGCAAGCATGGATACGCTGGCCCCTCGAACCTGTGAATAGCCTAGGTGCTGACTAGGACTTATCTCCAGTAACCTGGCTCTGCCACCCTGGGAGCAAGGTAGGAGCCCAACCTCAAGCCCAGCTCTTGCTCAGGTGGGTTCCGAAGGCAGACATGGCTACTGAGAGCAAGTTCAGGCCCAGGGAATAGAACCGAGGACCCCTCAGCAAGCGCAGAGTCCTGCAAGCCTTCACAGGAGATGTGGGTTCACCTGGGCCCTCCCCTATATCTGTACATCCCGGGGAACCCTGCGAGCAATGCCCACCAGCTTCCCTGACAACCACATCCCTGCTCATCAGTGTCTGGGGCGAAGGCGGGTTCAAAGCCCTGCCTGTCTCAGGAGCAGGGCCCACGGCTGCTTCCATGTTCTCTTCCTGAGACCTATGGCCACCAGCCCCTGGCTTCTCTGTCAGACATTATCCAGTACTATTTCCGTAGGTCCTGTGACCCCACAAATCTAAGATACTCGAGGAGAAAGTGATTACTGCTTAGTAATTAAACACAAATACTGCAGCTTTCACTTGGCCCTTGCTTGGAAACACTGTACGTGCACCTAGACTTTATGTGAGAATTTCCAAATGCCATAGAAATTATCCTGGACTTTATTTCCTCATTCATTCATCCCTCAAATATTTAATCCCTACTGTGTGCCATATAACAGAGTCTAGTACATGAAACAGAAATCCTACACAACATAGAAGCCACACACAAAACAGAGAAACCATACACAAAACACAGACACAGTATCATCAAATGTGTGCTGGATAAAAGACTTTAAAAGTTCAACTTTAAAATGTTTTACAAGCTGGAAGTAAAGGGATGCTTAAGTCAATGACTCCAGTGATTTTCTTAAACAAATCACCCCGTCTGGGTAAGAAATGGAAAATAACGTGAGGCAGGCCGGGTCCCACCAGGACAGGAATGACAGCACCATCCTCCCCTCACAGGTTCAGGACTCAGCAGATGCCAAGAGCTTTATACCACCCTTAAAGCTAAATGTTTCTGACAATCTTGCTTTCTAATATAATAGTTCAGTCCTGAAGAGGCTTGCAGTGGATTTAAGAGGTCTGAGGTTTTCTTTTGGAGAGTGGAGGGGGCAAATGACTGATGAGAAGACGTATGTAATCGGCTCGAGTTATTCCAGAGAAGTTCATACAAAAGTGACAACTCTCTGAGACCAGTGAGCTGGGGGCATCCCTCCAGGAAACACTGAGGCTTCCTGTGCACAAATTCACATCGCGTCAAAAATACCCCAAGCTGCAGGGAGGAAAGCAGAGACAATTCCTTGAGCAACACATAAATGTGGTAAGATTTTGATGGCTTCACTAGCTATTTAAATAGTAACGGTGATAATACGAACTTTAATTTGTGGAAGCATCCTTTCTAAAAGATTCTGCCCAACCTTTATTATATGAAATAAGAATATACTTTATTCACAAGGCAAACAAAGTAGAACGTATCTAATCCTATACTCCCTGATACACTAAGAGAATTAGAACTTGTCAGCAAAGATTTCTGCTTTGCAATACTGACTCCTACAATAAAAGAATCAAACCCCTGTTGTTTACATAAGCACATGTGTATTCAAGGATTTTTATTATGTCTATGAAGAGACATGCATTGGTACCCTGTATCCCAATTATAGAGGGAAGATGAAAATATCCAATCAGAGAGAATGGGGGGTGGGTCTTCATTCAAAGTGGAAAAAAGAGGCCGATAATCAAAGTGCAAAGCAGCCTGAAGAACATGATATTACAAGGTAACTTGCAGAACAAAACAGCCCAGACAAGCAAATGGACTGGCACAGAGAAACACAAACGAGAGTAAAATCACATGTAATTCAAAACATGAGCACTGCAGTATTCATTCAAGAATATGCATTACATATCTACTGCACGCCAGGTGCCATGTCAGGTGTTTGGCAATATCGGAACACCAAATATAAAACTTCTGCACCCGCACGGCACTTCAATTCCCAGCCAGGTGCACTGGCTCCCTGTGCGTTGGGAGGCTGAGGTGGGAAGACTGCTTGATCCCAAGAGTCTAAAACCAGCCTGGGCAACACAGTGAGACTCCATTTCTACTACATTAATTAATTAGGTGTGATGGAATGCACCTGTAGTCTCAGCTGCACAGGAGACTGAGGTGGGAGGACTGCATGAGCCTGGGAAGTCGAGATTGCAGTGACCTCTGACTGCACCCCGCACTCCGGCCTGGGTGATAGAGACCCTATGTCGAAACATTCAAATTCCCACATAATTTTTACACCACCAATACACCACGCAACCATCTTCCCGATAAGCTCAATTATTTCCTGGTCAAGGCACAGAATGTGAAGATACTATGAGGTGCATGCAGAAACTAAACCTGCATGAATTTTTATCTTTTGCTAAAATGAGATCTGGGTGAACTAAATAAAACCACCATGAGCGTTCCAAGGAAAATAATTTTCAACTGAAGTGAAGCAAAAATTAAAATCTATGAAATGCAGCCAAAATAATGATGGGATGTAAGCTTGTAGCATGAAAGGTACATATTTGAAAAAAGTAAGGTCTCAGGTCCATAACCTAAACTTCTATCTTAATTTAAAAAGGTAAAGTAAACTCAAAGCCAGTAAAAAGAAAGACACCATAAAGAGCACAAATCAAAGACACTGAAAACACAAAGAAGTAAAACCAAAAGCCTACATATAAAAATTCCCAAGGAATCTATAAAAGTTTAAGTCCCAGATGCAATACCTGAGTTTAGCGAGGTCACAACATAGTCAAATCTTACTTCTACATACTGGCAATTAGTATTTGGGACCTAAATTTTTAAAACAATACCATTTACAGTAGCTGTATAAAAGCCACTTAGGTATAAATCTAACAAAGTACGCAGAGAATGTGTATGAGGAAAACCACAAAATACTGATGTAAGAAAGAAAAGAGCTACATCAACTGAGTCACAAGTCGGAGGAGAAGCAGCAGCAGTCAAGACGCCAATTCTCTCTACACCAACCTACAGACATATCACAATTCCAACATAGATCCCAAGAGCACTTTCTGTAGACACAGACAAACTAAGTTACATGAAAAGGAAGAAACAGAGGACAATAAACACGCCAGTCACAAAACTGGCAAAGATCGAACAGATACTTCAATGAAGTAGATCGATGGACTGCAAATAACCACCACAGGGAGCTCACAGAAACGCCCAAAGAGAGTAGCAGTGCTACTATATATAAATATAAAAAATAAAATAAAAACTTTGACAAAGGAGAAACAAATGGAATCAAGGGCTACAAAGATGTATTTTAGAGCTGGAGGAAAACGATGGAAGTCTTCCTTGAGTCTTTCTCTGAGAGCGCCACCTGACCACCCAGAAGTCACTGACAGACCCAGAACTGGTGGGCACTAACCACAGCTTCCAAACAGGTGAAAGTCATTTGAAGAACATCCAGAAACATCCCTGTGGCTCTAACCTTCTGCTGTGCTCAACTCGGAGTTATGCTGGGGCCTCCATATGCACACTCAGTCTGCATTTGTAAACCACTTTTTAACTCTCTCAGGACAGGGCAGCTCTTCTGTGCCCCTACCATTTTCATCACGGTTCTATACGCACCTGAAAAACTCTGCTGCCTACGTCAGACATTTTGTCTAAACCCATCACTGTCAGTTAACCTAAATTTGCAAGCATTTATTTCAATTCCAAGTCCAAAGACTCATTTCCACAGTAACTATTTTACCCAAGAATTAAATCCAGCTTGCTGACCACACTTAAAGTCAACTGCTTTCAGCTTCTGGGTTATAGATAAAATTGGTCTAATTATGTAAACAGAGAGGATTTCACGGACATACTCCCTCTCCATTTCACGACACATGCAGGCGTCACCTGTAGCCTTCAATCCAACTGCCTGCCCACCCAGAGCATGAAAGACCAACAAAGAGTATTTATCCCCATCTCCTTGAGCTGGAGACCCACAGCACCTCAATCACTGTCCAATCACTGCGTGGCAAAAGTTGGTTCTAACGCCCCATGGAGAATAAAGGCCACACCAGAAAAGGCGTGCAAGGGAAGTAGCTGTCTGCCACGGGGCTCCCACCTGCAAGATGGCATACCCATGCCGGCGTGCCGAGGCCAGCCCTCGATGTAATGCATACCCTGCCAACACAGAATGATTCCAGGCACGAACCACCTGCAAGTCCTGGGAGAGAAAACCCAGCAAGCAACGTTGCCGTCAGATCTGCAAGTGTGATCCCCAGGATGGCCACGTTAGTCTGGGAGAGCAAGGACGGGACTCTGAAGCCGCAAGATGACCGGGCAGAGAAGCACACACAGGCTCCATGACCAAGCCATGAGTAATGAGATGAGACGCCTCCCCGAGTTCTGTCACCTTGCCACTAAAAATTTAGGACATCTTCCTTTCTCCTAAGAAAGCATAAGGCCTGAGTAACAAAAAGTGACTGCTAACCTGGTTCTTTTCAGCCTCATAATAAAAGACAACAACCCAAGTCACTAAAATGTCACACCCTATGGCTGCATCATGGCTTTTATTGCATGTCAAACCCTCAGCTCCAAGCAGCAGTGACTCTAAATCGTACTCAAAGAGAAGAGGTGAGCGCTTTAGTCTGCATTTCTTAACACTCAAAGCCGCTTCTATAGGAGCTCATGCAACTTTCAATGATAGGTTTAATCATTCATTCATTCATTCATTCAACAAAACCACCATGAACCCATGGGATCCCCACCACCCTGCCCACTGAGGCATACTAGTCTGCTGAAGCCTGTGTCCACACCCGTATTACTGCAGCCGAGCACCCTTCCTGGAACCGTGCATACCTCCCCAAAAGAAAACATCTGTACAGAGAACAGTGACATATCCAGTTGTGTTTGGAGAAGCAATTCCAATCATAGATGTTTTAAGGCAACAGACTAATAACTGGCCCCTCGTCAATACAGAGTTATTACCTTTCCAGCAGTAACTCCAGTCCCTCTACAAGGATACAAAGACACACACAAAGGAGCTCAGGAGGCCGGGAGAGGCTGTTGGGAAAACAAGAGAAAGTACAACACTTCAGGAGCAGAGAGGGGAATCTCCACCTTCTACTGCTACAATTTGTGTCTTAGTGATGAAGGCAAGGGGCAGCACCCTGCCTGAGGCTCTCGGCTGATGCCCAGCTGCACTTCCTGTGTGCCCTGACGCCAGGGAAGATGGAGGCCGCCTGCCCAGCTGTGCTTCCTGGTAATAAACAAGCTGTCAGCTGTGCTTCCTGTGTGCCCGACACCAGGGGAGATGGAGGCTGCCTGCCCAGCCATGCTTCCTGTGTGCCCTGACACCAGGGGAGATGGAGGCCGCCTGCCCAGCCGTGCTTCCTGTGTGCCCTGATGCCAGGGAAGATGGAGGCCGCCTGCCCAGCTGTGCTTCCTGTGTGCCCTGACACCAGTGCAGATGGAGGCCGCCTGCCCAGCCGTGCTTCCTGTGTGCCCTGACGCCAGTGCAGATGGAGGCCACCTGCCCAGCCGTGCTTCCTGTGTGCCCTGACACCAGGGGAGATGGAGGCCGCCTGCCCAGCCATGCTTCCTGTGTGCCCTGACACCAGGGAGATGGAGGCCGCCTGCCCAGCCGTGCTTCCTGTGTGCCCTGACACCAGTGCAGATGGAGGCCGCCTGCCCAGCCGTGCTTCCTGTGTGCCCTGACACCAGTGCAGATGGAGGCCACCTGCCCAGCCGTGCTTCCTGTGTGCCCTGACACCAGGGAGATGGAGGCCGCCTGCCCAGCCGTGCTTCCTGTGTGCCCTGACACCAGTGCAGATGGAGGCCACCTGCCCAGCCGTGCTTCCTGTGTGCCCTGACACCAGGGGAGATGGAGGCCGCCTGCCCAGCCATGCTTCCTGTGTGCCCTGATGCCAGTGCAGATGGAGGCCGTCTGCCCAGCTGTGCTTCCTATGTGCCCTGATGCCAGTGCAGATGGAGGCCGCCTGCCCAGCCGTGCTTCCTGTGTGCCCGACACCACGGGAGATGGAGGCCGCCTGCCCAGCCGTGCTTCCTGTGTGCCCAACACCAGTGCAGATGGAGGCCGCCTGCCCAGCCGTGCTTCCTGTGTGCCCTGATGCCAGTGCAGATGGAGGCCGCCTGCCCAGCTGTGCTTCCTGTGTGCCCTGATGCCAGTGCAGATGGAGGCCGCCTGCCCAGCTGTGCTTCCTGTGTGCCCTGATGCCAGTGCAGATGGAGGCCGCCTGCCCAGCTGTGCTTCCTCTGTGTGCCCTGACACCAGGGGAGATGGGAGCCACTTCTCCAGATGCATTCCCTCTAGGTGCCCCTGACACCAGTAGGATGCCTTGTGGGCCTATATTGACATTTGTAGCATCACCACCTCCTGTAAAAACCCCCTTTTAGAGGTAGCAGGATGATGGGGCAGGTTTTTTCCTGGAGAAGTAAAGATGCTGAGAAACCCAGAGTTTTGGAGCAGTGTCTGAGACTGTGAGCAGTTGGCCAGAGGGGATTGGGAACGCAGGTGAAAAAGTAAAGGGGACCATGACATCACATCAGGCAGCACAAGGGGGTATCAGTATTCCTAGAACCACTTTGCATTGTGTGGCACTTACAGGCTTCAGCACGCTGCCCATGCTTGTTACCTTCAGAGGACACATTTAAGTAACCTCGACTCATTGCGAGGCAGCTGGAGAGAGACTGCTGGAGACCACCAGCCCGGAGTCAAGCCTCCATTACCTCCTGCTTGCAGGACTTCCGCATGAAGCTGACACATCCAAATGTGCATAAGATTTATAAAGAGCAGACAAGCTCCATGACATCCTCTGATGTCATGGAGAGACATCCCTGAGAGGGAAGCTGTGCAGTGTCGGGCTGGGACAGAGCAGCAAGGGAGATCAGCCTAAGGCCTGGGTCAACGCAGCCAGGAAATCTCAGGTAGACGGCCCATGTGTGTAGCCTTCGGGTCTGAGGCCTCCAACTGTCCATGTGGCTCCCACAGCTCAAGTCCCGTGTGTGGTCATGACCCAGGGCAGGGCCACTCACATGGCACAGTTCATTTCAAATGTAATTGGGGTGCTGAATGATACATCAACATAGCAGAAGAGAATCCCCAGAACCCACTTGCAGAAGGCACTCACCAGGCCACTCCCAGCAACATACACGCTGCGCCAAGAGGCTGGGCACTCCTGCAGTCTACACCTGCATCCCATCCCCCAACACACAGTGGCCCCCAGCACATCCCACTTGCCAGCTGGAGCCCCCAAAGCAGGAAGGAGGTGCTTCGCGAGCCACACAACATTCCCATTTCACACCCAAGAAATAAGCCCCTCACCGAAGTCGGTCCCACACCAGCCAGCTGTGCCTGATCAGAGGTGTGCGAGGTTCCCTACCTGGTCTCCAGCTATGCAGTCAGAGGTGTGTGAGGTCATGGACCCAGTCACACACCGCGCCTGATCAGAGGCGTGTGAAGTTGTGGAACCGGTCACTCGCTGCGCCCAATCAGAGGGGTGCATGGTCACAGACCTGGACACCTGCTCTGCACAATCAGAGGCGTGTGAGGTTACAGACCTGGTCACCAGCCAGGACTTGTGCTGACATTTCCAGTGTCATCCCGGCTTCCTTCAAAACTTGAAAAATCTTTAGATATTTCCCAAAAACTTTTGAAAACAATGCACATGTGCACAGGTGAGCTTGTTCCTGCACATTCCTTTCAGTACAGAGGATTCAAGATCGGAGGTTAGAGCACTCCAGCCCAGTGCCCACATCCCATCCCATCTGCAAAAACTTGGGCGCAAGCAGCCCCCTCCGAAGCCACCTGGAGCCAGTAGCAGGCCAGGGACTCAGGCCCAGTATCCTGTCAGTTACACTGAACAAAATGTCATTCAACACTGGCCATGCACCTACGTTTTAATGTCTAAAAACCATATGTAAATCTTCCCAAACAACTATAATCTATGAGAGATTTTACAGCAAGAATCTTTAAGACATCAGAGACCGATCAGTCTTGACCTACATCACAGCAGACACTGCCCAACTTGACTCTGACCCTAGCTTTGTGCGAAGGCAACCGTCACCTGGCCGTTGGGGTGACCACAGCCCAGGCACAGCTCCTGTGACCAGTGATGCTAACGCCCAGAGCAGCTTCCAGGAAAGCGGTAAACCTTCCATGTCGTCCTCTCACTAGAATGGCCATGTATAAATCAGCCACCTTTCTGTTATTCTCCTGCCATTCCCAAAGAAGGGGTGAGTTAAACTTCTTCCTTCTCCACGGGCCCAAAACACGTCACACCTGCCCCGACGCCAGGCTCATCTACTTCATCCTGGGAAACACACACAATTCACAATCAGAAGTGCACACAATCAGGCTATCCACCATCAGAGGTGTGCACAATCAGAGGCTGTCCACAGAGGCATGCACATTCAGAGGCTGTGCACAATCAGAGGTGTGCACGGAGGCTGTGCACAGAGGTACACAATCAGAGGCTGTGCACAGAGGCACGCACATTCAGAGGCGCACACAATCAGAGGCACGCACAGAGGCTGTGCACAATCAGAGGTGCGCATGGAGGCTGTGCACAATCAGAGGCGCGCACATTCAGAGGCGCACACCATGAGAGGCTGTGCACAATCAGAGGCGCGCACAGAAGCTGTGCACAGAGGCACGCACATTCAGAGGCGCACACCATCAGAGGCTGTGCCCATTCAGAGGTATGCATATTCAGAGGCGCACACCATCAGAGGCGCGTAGCGTCATGCACCATCTCCACGTCCTCATCAGAAGCTGTTCCTGACCATTTACCTGAGGCCAAGTTTAAATGAGTAGCCCAGGTTGTAAAAGACTTTTTTTTTTTTTTTTTTTTTTTTTGAGACGGAGTTTCGCTCTTGTTACCCAGGCTGGAGTGCAATGGTGCGATCTCGGCTCACCGCAACCTCCACCTCCTGGGTTCAGGCAATTCTCCTGCCTCAGCCTCCTGAGTAGCTGGGATTACAGGCACGCACCACCATGCCCAGCTAATGTTTTGTATTTTTAGTAGAGACGGGGTTTCACCATGTTGACCAGGTTGGTCTCGATCTCTCGACCTCGTGATCCACCCGCCTCGGCCTCCCAAAGTGCTGGGATTACAGGCTTGAGCCACCGCGCCCGGCTTTGTAAAAGACTTTTAGGAGGAGAGGACTTTTCTACAACCTTTCTCTGAAGGTAGAGTCTACGTGTTCTGCCATCAGTACCACTTCTGCCTGTCCCTGTCAGGAAGAGCTGCAACCATGTCTTGGTGCCCTTCCTGTGCAGAACGCTGCCTTTCCCTCTCTTTCTAAGCCCAGGATGGCTCCTGGCGACCCACCACCTCTGCTCAGCCATCCACCCCCAATGTCTTCCTCCCTCACCCCACAGGGGAGCTCCTGCAGCCAGGCTTTCTGGCTCACCACCCTGATGCAGTCATTTACACCCTCATCCCAGGCTGGAAATCTCTTGAAAATACCCAAATCTTACTCACGTCAGGCTCCATCTTTCCCCAGAGCCCCACAACCCCTCCAGGGCAGTATCTCCAGTGTCCGTGCAGCCAGGGCCTGGGCACGAATCCATGGGCTCAGAGTGCCAGCTCTCAGTTCCTCCGTGTGTCCCCTTACTCCCTGTTCCCCAGCATTAATGTCCTCTAGCCTCAATTTCCTGATAGGTCAAAGGAAGATTATCAGTGCTTACGTTCCTGCATCACTTAACACAGCATCCAGCCCAGAATATATCCTTGAAAAATGACAAGTATTGCTGTGCTGTTACCACTATGCTGGTTCCAGATTTTCTGTGAGACTCTAAGCTTTTTGCAGCAAAGACAGCTCAACAGTCCAGTCCGGGCCTGTCTGTGGCGGATGGATAGGTGAGTGGCCGACAGACACACGTGACGCTGAATGGGATTGTACAAAGCCAGCCCTGCGTATTTTGGTCAACATGAGAAAAAAAACTTCCCATGCTTGCTTGCTGCTGTCCTAACTGCAGCCTCCAGAAGGAGCCACTTGTAAGGCAGCTGTGCCGCACGCACTTTCTCAGGAGACGGCAAGGGAGAGACTGGCTGGAGACAGGAGGTCAGGAGCTACGGATCAGGGCTGCGTGACCTAGAGAAAGCGTCACTCAAAAACGCCGCTCTGTTCCAACAGCTGTGCTGGAGGCCGACACGCAAACCCAGCCGTCCCACTCCAGGGCCAAACACCTGGTGCTCTTGGATGCCTCATCCTGGGCACCTCTGCACAGAACAAATGAACTTTTGACTTCAGCTTGTCCTAGCTAGAACACTGATCCCACCTCCGATGTCCTGAAGTGGATTTTTTCCAGGATCGCTATGGAAACAGAGTTAGACAAGCAGGCCTAAGACATTTCATGGAATTTCCTGGCAAGGATACTCATGATGCCCAACCATAAAAAACTAGGGGTCAACTGGTTTTGCAGACTGACTGTAACTTTACTTGTGGCATGCATGGATATTGATTTACCAATTGAGTGGCACAGAGGAAGTCAAAGGAAAACCCGTAATGACTGTGCCAGGCATTCCTGCATGCACTGACGTCTTCAGACTTGGATGGCATCCTTGTCTTACAGATTATCAAACTGAAGTTCAGAAACTAGGGAGCTTGTCCAAGACCAGCAACAAGCACATGGGCAGCTGGGGTTCAACCAGGTCCTTCCCTAGATCCCTCTGTACCGCTTCCCATCCCACCCCACTATGGCCCCTGATGGACACAGCAGGTCCAAACATCCGGCACCCCAAGCACGGAGTACGGAGTAGAGCAGCTTCCACAGTGGAAACACACACAGTCCATTCGCCCTCCATGCGGTCAGGTCTGCAGCTGTGACCTCACTGCACTGGGAGATCTGGGCAACAGGCCGTGTTTTGGAGGGTGCTTGTCCAGAAGGGAGAAGGGCATCTGAGGGGCCGCCTTCACATGGAAGCCCCGGGCCCGACCAACTCACTGTGGAGCCTCAGCTTGGGCTCCTGAGGAGGGTTCTAAGGCCCATCTTCAACGAGTGCAACCCCAGCAGATGCCCACAGGGTCCACCGACCGCTCCCCCTTCCCCTCCTAGCTGGGCTCTGCCCCAGGAGAAGACAAAGGAAACACAGGAACACCGTCAGGGCACAAGGGAGCCCTCTCGTCAGTTAAATTCAAACGTCATTTATTACACACCAACTAGATGCAATTGGTGGCAGGAGCTGTGGAAAACTCCAGGGTGACTGGGAGTTAGAGACCCCCTAATCCAGGGCCCCTTCCAGACTGCCTCAGATCCACTTCTCGAGGGAGAAGCGACCCCAGGAGTGAGGCCCAGGCGGCTTTCTAATGAGCAAGGTCAGAGTGGCCTTCGGGCAGCCTCTGGACGCCCCCCCCCCACCCGCCACCAGATCATCTGATCAGCTGGCCAACGGCTTACAATGCACCAAGATCAGCTGAAGGAGGGGCAGGGAGGAGGGGTGGGGAGGAGGGGCGGGGAGGAGGGGTAGGGAGGAGGGGCGCTTCAGTTGGGGACTCATTGGTGGATCAATGAGACACAGAACACCTGAGAGAACGGCCTGCAAAGTGACTCCCAGGCTGGAGAGCAGCTTGGAGAGGATGGGGTCGCCCTACGCTCCTCCCAACCCACGCTTGGGATGGGTCTGGCTGCAGCGAGAGGAGCTCTCGTTTCACAGCAAAAGCAGGGCACGCACTTCAGCCCAGGGCTCAGGAACCACGGGGTACAGCGTGGCCTAAGGCAAACCAGACACATTGGGAGCCAAGGCCCCACTTTAACATTCAGTAACATCGAACAGAGGGAGTTATCTGCAGTGACTGCCTTCCTGGGGGACCCATACAACATGCATGATCACTGACACTGACCAAGTCATTCCTAGGTCCTGGGGGCTAACACCACCTCACAAGCACTGACCACCGACACTGACCGAGTCATCCCTAGGTCCTGGGGGCTACGCCACATCCATCCACGTACATTGGTTCCATTCACAAATCTACGCGGGGCAGTTAGCCCCAGTTTATAGAGATGAGGAAGATGCTGCTTGGAGAAGCTAAGTGATAAAACCAGACACAGACACACCTGCCGTCTCCAAGATCCCTCTCTATGTTCCAGGGTCTCACGAAGGCTGGGCATTTTGCATTTTAAGTGACTAATCATAGGTGGTTTTCTTCTCTCCTACACCTCTTTAGCCTGAATGTGTGCGTCATGCTCAGCTGCAGGTGCACTGCCGTATGTGGACCAGCAGTGCTATTTCCTGCCTTGGGTTCTCGTCACTGCCTTCAGGAAAGCTCCCGCCTGCTTTATAGCTGTGCCAGGCGGGTCCAGCCAGCAGCACAGTGAAATGACTGTAGCATCAGGGCTAAGTGCTGGCTGAGATTTTGACAGCGAAGCCAGCGGAGCAATGGGGATAAACCAAACAACACTCTTCTATTGTAACGCAGACGGAAGTCTAGACGCAGAAGGAGCCGACACCCCTGACGCAAGCGACCGTGTCTCACTACAATGCTAATAGTAGTTTGCTCTTTCCAGGCCTCCGCAAGCCAGGGGTTTCCCTGTTTATCTGCTCTTGGGCTGCCTGATCAAATCTCTGTAAAGATCAGCGATATCTAAATTGACTCAATATCCGCACACTGACTGCTCAGAGACGGCGGCGCAGAACGGCCAGCACGCCGCTTCGTCACACAGGCACACAAGCACGTCGCTTGCCCCTCCTGCCTTTATTTCATCAAAACCTAGTATTTTCTCCTGAATATTAACAGTAGCAAAGTCAAGTCTGTTAGCCTTCATGATCCATTTGAAGCATCAGCTTGCTTTGTTCAAGAGATTTAAGACACACATAAGTCTTTCTTGCCAAGGTCAATACACACACACAGCCGTTTCTGAAGTTGTTGTTTCTGGAACAAAAGCCTCGGCTGGCATGGCCCTGTGAAGAACACGCTGCGGCCAGGCTGCTTGGCCGGCCAGCAGGGGGCAGGAGAGAGCAGCAGGTGCCAGCGCAAGGTTCCTGCCAACCCGCCTCACTCCATCAGGGCAGGGCATCCTGCCAACCCAGCGGCTTCCTCCAAGGGGAAGCAGCCTCTTCGGCTGCCACAACACTGATTTCAGACAGCTCAGCCAATGGGGCAACAGAGTCAACAGAGTTCTGAGAAACATGTACACCCTCATGCTGTTAAAGGAAAACTTCTGTTACCAGGCAACCTTAATATTAGATTCAACGTAAAACAGCCAACGAGACTGTTTCCAAACCAACGCGCTACTAGTGCTGTCTCTTCCAACGCTGCTTAAACACGGGGAAGTATGAGGAAAAAAGAGCATGGCATTTACTTCTTAAAAATTAACACCTCTTCTAGGTTAATTTCACCCATATCGTAAAGATTCAGAGCTGCAGATTCCTTAGAGCAGGCGTCCCCAAACTACGGCCCGCAGGCCGCATGCGGCCCCCTGAGGCCATTTATCCAGCCCCCTGCCGCACTTCAGGAAGGGGCATTTCTTTCATTGGTGGCCAGTGAGAGGAGCACAGTATGTGGCGGCCCTCCAACGGTCTGAGGGACAGTGAACTGGCCCCCTGTGTAAAAAGTTTGGGGACGCCTGCCTTAGAGGAACGTGGAGGGAGGTGGATCCCAACGCTGACCCAGCCCGCCCCCCAAGGTCAGTCACCTCACAGGGTTCACACCTCCCAAAAACCTGCTACCTCGACAAGGAAAGGTAGAGTCTCCAAGATCTCTTGGTGGATAACTTAAGAGGACTGTGCATGGTGGTGGGGGGAGGTGGATCATGATGCTGACCCAGCCTCCCTCCAGGTCAATCACCCCACGGGGTTCACACCTCTCCAGGACCTGCTACCTCCACAAGGAAAGTTGGCCTCTCCGAACTCTCTTCAGAGGGAGCACCGAACAGGAGCTAGAGACAGACACAGACTCACCACGACTGCTTAAAAATCATAAAACTCAACACCTAGTTTTTTAAAACTGTAAGAACAAAGTGAGCCTGGTTTAGCCTCTGTGCCACAGTGATACCGTGTAAATCTGTCTTTCACTATTTGTTCCTTCTCCAGCAGCCACTGCCTAGCTGGCCAACGGTGGAGGAAGTGCGTCTGGTGCTCCTGAGAGGCTCTCAGTAAAAGCGTGAGCAACACAATCGCGGCATCAGGATGCCGCACACGGTAGGGTGACCCACAGACCATTAATGCTTTCTTACAAGGGCCCCGACCAGGCCTTCTGCACTTTGTTAATGTTAATGTTGACCTTCCTAAGCTTTGCCATGTTGAAAATTTTTCACTGCAGTCCACACATACTTGTATTATTTTTATCCTAGAGGCATATTACAGAAAATTAAATTTGCAAGGTTGAAGGGTTTTCTCAAAGTTGACTTTAATCACGGAAGAAATAAAAATAAGGCCAGCTGTTTGGGAGGCTGAGGCACGCAAATCGCTTGAGGCCAGGAGCTCGAGACCAGCTTGGGAAACATGGGAAACCCTGTCTCTACTAAAAATACAAAAAAAGTTAGCTGGGCATGGTGGCATGTGTCTATAGTCCCAGCTACTCAGGAAGCTGAGGTGGAAGGATCACCTGAGCCTGGGAGGTGAAGGCTGCAGTGAGCCAAGATCTGCGTCGCTGCACTCCAGCCTGGGCAACACAATGAGACCCTGTCTCAAAAAAACAAAAAAATAGCAGAAACAACTACATAAATCATTATGGAAGGGAGCCGGCTGGGAACGATGGCTCACTTGTGTAATCCCAGTACTTTGGGAAGTCAAGGTAGGGGGGAATCACTTGAGGTCAGAAGTTCGAGACCAGCCTGGCCAACATGGCAAAACCCTGTCTCTACTAAAAATACAAAAATTAGCCGGGTATGTTAGTGGGCACCTATAATCCCAACTACTTGGGAGGCTGAGGCAGGAGAATCACTTGAATCCAGGAGGCCGAAGTTGCAGTGAGTGGAGATCGCACCACTGCATTCCAACCTGGGCAACAAAAGCAAGCAAGACCCAACTTCAAAAGAAAAAAAAAAAAAAAAAAAGCTGGGGGAAGCGGGGGAAGCTATCTGTTTTCATTTAAGGGAAGGGAGAAGAGCATTTGGCATTTATACATCTCACACACACATCTGCAGTTGTGCCCTAAACTATTCAAGATACACATTCCTAAAGATACAGCTCAAAACTACTCACCAAGTTACATGCTAACAGCACATGCATTTTAAGAGTGCTACATTATGTTTTTTAAGCATCTGTATCCAGTATTTTAGCATACTGGCAGTGTTCCCTTCAGGTGCCGTACACCTAAATGATTACATGTTTAGTCACTGATTTTAAAATTTGTAATTTCCTTTAGATAAAATATATCTAAACATAAGCTACTAAATTAATGACTAAGGGGAAAAGTTACTCATTAACTTAGAAGTTAAACTTTGCAATCTGAATGTGTTGGCTCTCATGTAAGCTAGATGATTAGTTTTTAAAACTGTTTCTGTTGTGTGTGTGTTTCCCTCAAGGATGGAAGTCTCCTCTTCACTCTCAGAAGCAACAGATATGTACAGGAGTTTCAAGGAAAGGTGAAGACACAGAAGCAAAGTTGACTTCGTTACAGTCTGCACATCTCAGACACTGTGCCACACTGCGGCCTGCAATTTGCCTTGTATCACGCATGCCTTCCACACCTTACCAGAAAGTCAAAGTCCCTAATTGTAACCAAGGAGGACAAACAGAGAAGTGACCTCCAGCATGTCCAGCATGCACACAAATGTTTAAACGTTCATCAGAGTAAAACAAAAAACCCACATTCGCTCACGATTTTAACTGGTAGAGTCATCTGCATAGCAATTTAAAAACTCAAATTAAGTAAAAACCTAATTGAAACTCTCAAGAAATACAAAGTTTATACAAAAGACATCTGCAAACACTGACAGCAAGGACAGGACTTCACTCTGCACCCAGCCTGTCCTGGAGGCTGCAGCCAAATGCCAGGTTGAATAGATCCAAAAATCAGAAGAAACAAGCATTGAAATGTGTACAGTCTCGACAATGTACAAGTTCAGATGTAGGATACTCAGAAACCTTGAATTTCCAATTAGAAAACAGGAACGTGAGCAAGTTTCCCTGCAGTGCCCACGTTCTGCCTAAGAAATGCGTACCAAGAATGCTGGCCACCTCAGGAGAACAGAAGGCTTCCCCAGCAGAGCCCACCTTCTGCCTAAGGAATCCTTAACAGGGACGCTGGCCACCTTGGGAAGACAAAAGGCTTTTGGTCACACTCACTCTGAAAGCCACACATCTGGCTCCGCCACAAACACCTGCTGATAATGAAGAACCACCCCTCTTCCTTGGGCTTTTCTCAAACACTTGAGCCAGGAGAGTTTATTTGCAGAGTGTATTATTGACGGAGTTCTTGTTCAATGCGTCAAGCTTGTTCAAGGCATGGCAACCCCACTCCTGGCCCAATTAAGTGAACACAACGAAGCAAATGCCCCCAGTTTGATGGCTCTCAGTCACAACAGCAGCAGCCACCATTCACAGGGCGCTGGCTTCATGCTGGGAACGGTTGCAAGCGTCTTCTCCATGTCCCAGGAATGTGCATTGCAACCCTGCGGGGAAGGTCACGACGTGCACCAGGGAGTTCTGAGGCAGCTGAGTCCAGGCTGTCCGTGGGCCTCGCCACGTGGCCATCTATGTCCCCTGCAGATCACAGCTCACTGCAGGGACAGCGGGCCCCAGGGCTGTCTTGAGGCAAGCTCCCTCCACCGCCTTCTCCTGGCGCCTGACACCAACCCTCACCACTGCCGCCAACACCTACTCATCACTCCCAAGGGGCCTGTTCTTTCTGCTCGTCCCACCCCTTGCTCCCTACAGCCTGTGTCCGGCTTGGAGGACGCTCACATCAATGCCAGCACACACGTGATCACCACCTTCCATGGAGCCTGATGCCTAGGAGTCTAATTATCAGAATGTTGGATTCCTGTGCTTGCTGGAGAATTTATTCCCATTGTGGAAGTGAAGGAGGTAAAATTCTAGGTGCCTGCAATAACCTCATTTCTGTAGCTAAGCAACTTCAGTAGTAGCAAAAACAAAGGGGCTTTTTAAAATGTCATCTTCTACACAAGCTAAGTACAACTTAATTTTTACATCCATGTTCCCATCAGCTCCCACCTGGTGAGCAGGCAAATAGTTCTCAAAAAAACAAATTGTTCCATAATTTTAGCATTATCACTATTAAGCAAGAATTAGCCCAAAAATACACAATAATCTTGTTCTTACATCCAAAAATTGATTGTCACATAGTGAAATAGCACTTAATGCAAAGAAATGTTTCTTTTCAGGTTTCTATTCTGGGAAAAAAAAAAAAAAAAAGATTCCTGGCAGAGAGATAAACACTAATTATGTAACTATCCACAGTGCCTCAGGGAAAAATAATGTCATTCAATTAGTTCTTTAAAGTGTTACAAATGCAGCTGAGTTTTACTAGTAATTTGTCCATAATTATCACAATAATCTTTAAAAATCTTAATACTGAAAGAATAACCATAAATGGATATAAAATGTAAAGCAGAAGAGTTAACATTTAGGGCAGATTTTGGCCCATATTTTTAACACATGCATAGTTATTATTTATCCAGCTGAAGGATATCCCGTTCCTCCTAGGCTCTTTAAGACTGATTTTCAAACACAAAGAGGGTGACAGTTACGGACTGCCTGCTTTTCCCCAAAAGGAGCACAGGATGGAATTCTCACCCCAAAGCAAAGGTATCAGGACAAGTGGGGTCTTTGGAAGGTGGTGAGTTCCCAAGGCTGGAGCCCTGTGAATGGGGTTTGTGCCTCAGAACTCCCTCACCCCTCCACCATGTCAGGGCCAGAGAGAAGGCGTGTGCAAACCAGGAAGGGGCCCACACCAGAACCCACCCGGACGGCACCCTGATCCCGCCACCTTCCAGCCTCCAGAACAGCGAGAAACAAATTCCTGCTGTTTACAAGCCACTCAATCAATGGTGTTTTGTTACTGCAGCCTGAGCTGCCTGAGACCAATAGTCACCGTCCTATGGAGATGGATGGCTACTCCTCTATTCCAGAAAGAGGGTCTCCCGGCTGTCTCCTAGGGCTTAGTTAAAACCCCTGTCTCCTCCCCACCATGACAGATCCCACCTCCACCACCTACTAGGATTAAAGGAAGAGGATCGTTTCAGACCAGCCCCTCCATGCCAGTCTAAAGCCTGTAACTGTGCCCATTTCCATGGTGGCCGTGTCACTGGACTCCCAACCCCAGCTCTGTACACTGGTCCCAGGCTCTGCACACAGACCCTTCCAGCTGCCCATCCAGCATGCCCATTTCCCTTTCTGCTTTGCAGACAGTCCTTCAATATCCAACCCCCGTCTGTAGCCCAGGGGCTTCTGATCTGGCCATTTGGGGTGAGTCCAGCCATGCACTGTAGTCCTTGGCTCAGGTAACCCAGGCCCAAGCAGCTGGCACCAATGCTCCTCTGGCTGCAGGGTCTGCACAACCACTAGCCAGCCCAGGGCCCAGGAGGAGAGGCAGAGGAAGCTGTGAAGCTGCCAAGAGCTGACAGGTGACAGGGAGCCCCTAAGATGAGGTGGACGCCATAGAAGGAATTCAGAGAAGAGCCCCAGGGCTGGATGGGTCGTGCCCACAGCCTGCACCGCTGAGCCCCAGGGCTGGACAGGTCATGCCCACAACCTGCACTGCTGAGCCCCAGAGCTGGACGGGTCATGCCCACAGTCTGCACCACTGAGCCCCAGGGTTGCACGGGTCATGCCCGCAGTCTGCACCACTGAGCCCCAGGGTTGCACGGGTCATGCCCACAGTCTGCACCACTGAGCCCCAGGGTTGCACGGGTCATGCCCACAGTCTGCACTGCTGAGCCCCAGGGCTGGGCAGGTCATGCCCACAGTCTGCGCTGCTGAGCCACAGGGCTGAACGGCCATGCTCGCAGCCTGCACTGCTGAGTTTTCCAGGTTTCTGAACTCATTCAATTGCTCCAGGCAGCACGTGTTTCCTGAGTGCTGGCCCTGTGTGGCATTGGATATGGCAATAAAGTAGGACACGCCCACCCTTGTCTCTCCCCCGCCCCCACCAAGATACATGGGGCCCCCATCCCGGCAGGAAGTCAGGACATGTACAGGCCTGGGTACTCAGCTGGCACAAGCCTGGCAAGGGGGGTGTTTCAGATGGAGAGTGAGTGCAGCCTTGCCAATGGGCCCAGCAGTCACCTGCACTGCCACAGCCAGGCTGAGTCAAGGTCAGCTCGCACAGAAACCTGACCCTCTCAGGTGCATGCCTAAGTTCATCAGAGACAGAAACTGTCTCCTGATCGTCTCCATCACTTTCTCTACATGTCCACTCACACACAGACAATGGAGTTTCAGAAAGCTGCGACTTTGAAGACAGATCCCCCTGCTCCTCTCCTTGGTGCCACTGACTGGGAGGGGCCGGTATGGCCACAAGGCTGCACACCCACAGCCACCCAGCCGCGAAGACGCGGACCTTTGACAATTGCTTCTCCCAGAGAACACTGCTCCATCTTGGAGAACACCAGGGCGGGCGGAAAGCTCGGAGAAAGAGCACGCTTCTCCCCAGAGCCAACGAGGCACCCCCACCCTGCCTTCGGCAGTTTACTTACATTCTGAAAAAATCTGAATTAATGAGGGACACTAAAATGAAAAGGTCATGCCAGAAAGTTTAGAAGGCCCAAAGGTTTCTGAACCAAGACTGCTGGGGTCCATGTGCTTACAGGGAACGTTTCCACACGGGCCTTCAACAAGCAACGCTCAGCAGGGAGGGCCGCGCTCTGGGCAGAGCCAACACATCAGATGCAGTCACATCACATCAGAGGCTACAACAACTGAAATACAGCACTCTTCTAAGATCTGCCTGCTACCTGCAGAAAGTGACTAGAGAGTAATTTAAGATGGGGGAAGAAAAGGATCAAGTTAGAAATAAAGTCATCTCTGCATACAAAAGAATTTCTATACCTACTGGCTTTCTGAGAGTAACAACTTCAACATGAGATACACATCTCAGTTGGAAGGAGTTTGGGCTTTCCAGGAAATGTGAACCCTTTCACACCCACTGAGCCACGTGCCCCTGGGGCCAACCTGACCTGTCTCAGCACCTCCTGCTCAGCCACCAGCCAGCTCCTTTCGACCCTCGTCCCAGCTGCTCCCAGAGCCTGCATCAGCCCAGGATCTTGTCTTCTGCTGCTGTGAACCAACTGCTGCCAAACTTTCACTCTGGGGCAAATAAGATGGAAACAGAAAAATTACAGGACCCTTCACTCTTTAAAATGTTGTTTTCTCAGAAAACAACACTAATTCTGCTTCCACAGTTTAGTATGTTGCCTCCATCTGCATGTTCATGGATATATGTTTTTATGTATATTTTAATCAATCCTTAGAAAGGCATGCACTGTTGACTACATTTAGTTTAATTACATTTGAAGTAAGAAGTTTTAAATTCAGTGAATTTAAGCACTCAAAATGTAAGCCCTCTGACATCTATTAATTAAATGAACCCAACAACCCAAGTGCCTCCCCTGAGGCGTCTGGAACACAAGATTTAAGGAGCAGCTTTTGCTCCGAAGATGGCCCTCGGTGACAAGGAAAACTGGTCAAAAAATCATCCCTCCAGCCCTCAGCCACGTGCTTAGAGGTCTGGCTTCCTCTCTGCCCCACAAAGCCTGACTCTTGGTCATAGCTCTGCCGCTCGCTGGGGTGGGACTGCGGCGTCACTGTGCCTGTAAGGGGAAGAGCCCATCAGGACACAGGATCCTGGCTATCCTGGCAGCACTCAAGCTCATCAATACTGTAATTAACTTCGCAGTGAATTACTTAAGGTTTATCTTCTGAATAATTTACATATGTATATTCTAACAGGGAAATCCTGAACATTGAATACGGGTCACACCGTCACACACATTCTATCTGGCCAGCACTATTTTTGTTTGCCTTTTCAATAGACTTTTTAAAAAGCAGTTTTCAGTTCATAGTAAAATCAGGAGGAAAGTACAAGGTCCTCATGTATCTCCTTCCCCAGCACACACACAGCCTCGGCCTTTCTCCGGCCCCCAAAAGACCAGCACATCTGCACAACAGACAGACCCCCATCAACATGGCACCACCACCCAGAATCCACGGCTCACACCAGGGCTTGGACCACTGCTGCTCATTCTGTGGGCTTCACAGACGTAGGGCAGCATGGAGACCCCAACAGGACAACATCATATGGGGTAGTGCTGAATAATATCCCATTTTCTGACATACCACAGTTTATCCATTTGCTTAGCTGCTTCCAAGTTTGGGCAATTATAAATAAGGCCGCCATCAACATCTGTGTGCAAATTTCCACATGGACATAAACATTCAGCTCCTCTGAGTAAACGTCCAGGAGTGTGATTGTTCCTGTGGTCAGAGGGCTTGGTTCCACGGGAAACCGCCACGCTGCCTTCCCCAGCAGCTGCCCAAGTAAGCATCCTGATGCCCCACATGCCCACTGGCACTCAGCGGTGTCGGAGTTCCAGTTTCGGCCACGCGGCTGAGTGTGCAACGGCACGTCACCCTATGCTATACGAAGTGGCCGTGTTTTCACTTGTAGATTTGCCATCTGTGTATCTTCTTTGTTGGGGTATCTGTCCAGGTCTTTGGTCCATTTTTAACCAGGTTGTTCATTTTTTATTGTTGAGTTTTACAAGCTCCTTGCAAGTTTGGGATCACAGCCTTTATCAAATGGGCCTTTTGTAGGTAAGTTCTCTGCCTCTGTGACTTGCCCTCATGCTCCTGAGGCACTATGTTTTTACTTTAAAAACGCTTTAGACAGAAGATGGGCCTTCCAGCCCACCTCTGTTCTCATTTTAGCGGTGGTCACCACCCTCCCAACTCCGGTTCTCACCTTTTCACAATCTACTGGCTCCATGGGGGTCCCTCCAGCCTAACTCTCTAACATATTTCCAATGAAGGTAGCGTAAAAGCAGGCAGCTTGCAGGCTGGAAGGAGCTGGTGGAGGCCAGAGGCAGAGCATGAGGGCCAGCAGCTTCATCCCGCTCGGACGGGCAGGCCTCTCAGACGTCCCTCTGGGTCACTTCCAAATGAAGTACCCGCCTTGGCCGTGGGCAGGGAGCAAGGCCTGGCCTGGATTACAGTGCGTCTAACCTGGCACTGCATTTACAGGTGAGCTTCTGTCACCGGAAACTCTACTCTCTGGGGAGAACAAGGTTTCCATTACCCAAGGCTTTTAATTAAGAAACCAAAGAGCAATGCCTGGAGTGAGGACGCAGTGACTGCTCTGAGCTAGTGCACGCTCATTTCTAACTCATGTAAAGGACCCTGCAGTGAGGACGCAGTGACTGCTGAGTTCCCGCACGCTTGTTTCTACCTGACGTAAAGGAACCTGCAGTGAGGACGCAGTGACTGCTGAGTTCCCGCACGCTCGTTTCTACCTGACGTAAAGGAACCTGCAGTGAGGACACAGTGACCGCTCTGAGTTCCCGCACGCTCGTTTCTACCTGACGTGAAGGACCCTGCAGTGAGGACACAGTGACTGCTGAGTTCCCGCACACTCGTTTCTACCTGATGTAAAGGACCCTGCAGTGAGGACGCAGTGACTGCTGAGTTCCCGCACGCTCATTTCTGACTGACGTAAAGGAACCTGCAGTGAGGACGCAGTGACTGCTGAGTTCCCGCACGCTCGTTTCTACCTGATGTAAAGGACCCTGCAGTGAGGACACGGTGACTGCTCTGAGTTACCACACGCTCGTTTCTACCTGACGTAAAGGAACCTGCAGTGAGGACGCAGTGACTGCTGAGTTCCTGCACGCTCGTTTCTACCTGATGTTAAGCACCCTGCAGTGAGGACACAGTGACTGCTCTGAGTTCCCGCACGCTCGTTTCTACCTGATGTAAAGGACTCTGCAGTGAGGACACAGTGATTGCTCTGAGTTCCCGCATGCTCGTTTCTATCTGACGTGAAGGACCCTGCAGTGAGGACGCAGTGACTGCTGAGTTCCCGCACGCTCGTTTCTACCTGATGTAAAGGACCCTGGAGTGAGGACGTAGTGACTGCTCTGAGTTATCCACACACCCACACACTCGTTATTTATTTTTACAAATAAAGAACCCTGTGGGCCTGTTGCAGGACTTTTTAGCCTAGATCTAAAAATTCGCAGCCCAGGAAATCCTAACCATTTTAGGAACCCGAGGGGTGGGCCCAGGGAATCTTGAAGAGTTTGACGCTGGCCATGGGGTCAGCCAAGGGTGGTTGGGGCTTCCCACAGGCACTCCCGGGAGGCCATGCACTGGCCTAAGGCTGGTTCCACCTCCCATCCTCAGTTTCTATACCCAGTGGTGACTGAAGCCCCCCTTCAGTAGTGGTCCCTGGCCCCAGGCCCTAACATCCATGTCCAGGCCGCTGGTGGAGCAGCTTCTACCCCAGGGAGGCTGAAACTGGAGAGAGCCTGGAGCTCTAGGCAATCCTGGCAATACCACTTGCTTCCTTTCCAGAAGCTGGATCCCTGAATACATCATGGAGCAGTCACCAGCCTAGAATGTCCCCCCTGAAGGGTTTGCGAGAGAGAAAACCTCCTTGACTCCTCAAGCCACAATTCTGCAGAGTCCCTGGTCACAGCATCCTTACCTAATCAGGAGCTGTTCACGCCTTTAATCAAGACATGAGAACAAAACTGCAATGGCACAGTCCTGCACACCCAGAACTCAGACCATCTACTGCTCAAATTCATCTTATTAACACCAAAAAGCCATGGTGGTGGATAACGGGATGAAGGCAATCGACGGCTTTTTGCTGGAGTTGCGCTCCGTACATTTCCTGCTCAGTCACACTGGAGTCAGGAGCTGCTGTGCAGAGAGAAGCTGTGCACGTCGCGGGCGCATGCAGTACAGAGAGTCTCACTCGCCGGTCTCGGCCAACTCCCAGCAATGGCACCTGTTGGGTCCCGTCCCCCAGGAGCACATGCTTGGACACCACAGTGTCCTGGGGATCCACACAATGGCGCTATGTGCTTAAAAAGTCCCACTTCATCAATGCTTCCATGGGTGAGGCAGGGCCAGAGGCCAACCTCGAGCAGTTAGGGCTCTCTGTGGGGCTGGTATCCAGGCAGAAAGGCGGCTCAAAAAGCTCTCCTCTCACTGTGGAACTTCCTAGGCCCCCGCATGAACAGAGCCTAAATAACATGCAAGAAACACACATGAGAACACTACCAGTGGCTTCTAAGGTGGGCAAGCTGAGCTGATCACGACACACTTGACGGGGATGGCACCGCAGCCCCCTCCCCCCATGCTCTGTGAGGATGGCACTGCCGGTGTCTCCCTAAAACCTGCCGGAGTTAGACTCGAGGCTCCCACGGCGCTGCCGGCGTCTCCCTAAAACCTGCCGGAGTTAGACTCGAGGCTCCCACGGCGCTGCCAGCGTCTCCCTAAAACCTGCGAAAGTCAAGTTAGACTCGAGGCTCCCAAGAAGCAGGGCAGGTCTGTTCAATCCCACAAACTGAACCTTCTCCTAGGCCGTCTCGTGGCCCCCGTCTCACAGATGGGAACCAGGATACCATGCCATAGACCCAGCCAACTCCAGTTGCCCAAGCTCTGCACACGATGCTGAGTTTCCATGTCTGCTGACGTCTAAGTGACTGAGCCCCCGTTCCTTCCTCTATACCACACACCAGTACAGTGAAGACTTACAGACTGGATATTCACATAAAATACTGTTTAACTACAACTTTTGATTTTAAAAATAAACGTTTAATTCCTACTCACAGAGCTTAAAGTGTTCTGTCCTAAGAGGAGGCGGCTGTAATTAAGCACAAGAGAGAAAGAAGGAATCAGAGTGGTGCCGAGTGTTAGAGATTCATCTAAATGTATTCAGCACATCACCAAGCTCCTGTCACCTGCTTCCTTTGTTTTCTGTCCTTAAAAGACACAAAAGCACAATGGATAATTCTCAAAATAGACAATCTATTTCACTGATGCTTAGCAGCGAACTACTCTCCAAAAGGGAGATACGGGAAAACAGAAAAGGCAGGAGGCAGATCCCAAACACAGTTAAAACAATCAGGATGGGAGGGCAGCGGCACCAGCACTTGGCCCGTTACTTCTTCTGTGAGCCACGTGGGCTGGGCAGCTCCCTTCGCCACACAGGCTGGACAGCTCCCTTAGCGCTGAAATCAGATCACCTAGGATTTCTGTTGCAATTACTTTGGTAAATTATCCTTCCTGCTACGGAGAGAAACGTTTAGCTTGCTTAATTTTGTAAGTCAGAGTCTTGCTCTGTCATCGAGGCTGGAGTACAGTAGTATGATCATCGCTCACCGCAACTCTGACCTTCTGGCTCAAGCAGTCCTCCTGCCTCAGCCTCCCAAGCAGCTGGGACCCACAGGCAAGCTTCACTTCGTTGCTAACAAATTTCTAATTCACCACTGCATGGCAGGCACATTGGGGCCCTCTGTCTGGATGCCCACCTTGCCCACCAGCTGTGTGGTCTCTAAAGTAGATCCACTCCAGTTGCCCAAGCTCTGCACACGATGCTGAGTTTCCATGTCTGCTGGTGTCTAAGTGACTGACAGCCCAGAGCATCCCCCAACATGCCACCATGAGCCGGGCTTGATTCCACAGGCAACTCTGTTTCCTATGATGAGATGCAGCACATGAGCATAGATTAACGGGTGTCAGCAACTAACACATTTCTCAGCAGAGGACCAAGGGTTTAGTTCTTTACTTATTTGCTATGGGCTTGATTCAAAACAGCTTTCTGGACTCTCAGGGACAAACATCTCTAACTGGTGAGAATTCTGGCTTTATTTACGGAAGAATCAACTAGTGCCCATTTTGTAAGTGCTGTTCTCATCAGAACTTGAGGCCAAAGGGAAAAATAAGAGGGGGGCCAAGGTCATGACACCCAGTTTGTACAAGGCCAATCGGCCTGCTGGAGGGGGTGGGAGGAGTGGGGTTTTTTAACTGTTGAGTTTTAAAAACATGGCTGCAGGCCGGGTGCAGTGGCTCCAACTGTAAGCCCAGAAGTTTGGGAGGCTGAGGTGTGAAGATTGCTTGAGGCCAGGAGTTCAAGACTAGCCTGGGCAACACAGCAAGACCCCATCTCTTAAAAAAAAAGACTTACTAAAGTAGTAACAAAAAGTTTAATACAATAAATTACTATGTGAACATCACACCCACTGCTGATAGACAAGATGGACTCTGTGGGTATGATGAGGCCAGGAGAGAAATGTAAGCAGGCATCACAGGGAGGGCTGGCCCCGAGCCCCGCACGTCAGTCATTTCTGTGCGGTCAGTTAACCAGCATGACATCTCCTCCCAAAATCAGACAGAAGCTGCTTCAGAGGAATGCTGCCCACTGGAGCTTGGTGGACTCCTGACTCCAGCCAACCAGACAGCCCACCCTGGGACCCTGTCTGCAGCCCAGACAGGACAGAAGAGCCTCACAGCGTTCTTTCCCATCAGAAGCCACAGACCCTGAGCCAGTCCCAGCTGTTTACAGAGGCTGCGCATTAAAGTGTCTCTGCCCAACAGCTCACCTTAGGACGTAACGCGCTGCGTCCGCCTCATTTCAAATGTTACGCTCGCCCCAAGGTGAACATGGGATGTTATAGGTTAACTCACGGCGCGTGTGCTAGACATTCCACGAACCCCATGAACACAAACCACAGGCTAACAAACTCCGGAGCGTTTAACTGCCGCGAGGGGCCTCCTCCCCTCCTGAGTGCGTGTGCATTCGGCTCCTCCAAGACCACACTTCCCACAGCATAGACTGCTACTCTGAAAATAAAACCATCTCCTTTTTCCTTCCTCTGTAGATCTCATGGTCACATTGTTAAAACTATTGCTACAAATGCAAAGAAATGGGGAATCACGTGGGCTGGTCATAGAATTCCTAGCGCGGAAGTTCCAGGGCCCCCCAGCCCAGGGAAGCTTTTATCGCCCTAAAGCCGCCTCTGGAGGTGAAGGCCAGGTTGGGGACAGGCAGTGAGCAGCAGAAAGGTTGTGGCTCCCGCACATCCACAGGGCCCTCTGCAGTTGTGTGTAAGGAACTCTTGGCCTGTCCTGGGGTTTGGGGAAATCAGATGCAAGTATGCTCTGCAGTGGGACCATGAAGTCTGCGGAAACTCACAGGTACACAAGCAAACGGTGGCATGAGCCCACAGGCAGAGCCTCGACGGCCGCCAGTGTCAACATTTTAAAAACAGGTTTTAACTAGTTATAACTCTATAACTTGTTTTACAAATAAACTGAGAGAACACAGGGTACCCACGGGCTCCAAAACCCTTCGCCTAGAACCGAGTACAGAATGAAGACGGATGCTGCTCCGAGTACGATGAGTCCCCCTTAGTGCCGTGAATAATCCTCGATCTAAGTGACTGAATGCTCCTCCTAAACCAGAAGGCACCCTCTGCCCCCAGGCCTGTCCATCAGCCCCAGCAGAAGCTTCTAGAGTAAGAGTCTGCAAATTTGTATTGGACAGATGTAAACCTGGCAAAGTCACAGGGGCCCATCCATTCACCCACTCATGCCCTGAAAAGCCCTGTCCCCAGCTCCACACCCACAGTCACACTGAACCACAAGAACTGGCTTCTAGGCCCTTAAACCACTTCCGCTCTCCCCTGGACAGACCTTTCTCAAACCATGAGGCCCAGAGTAGCCTTAACAGGTGGCCCCAGCAGAACTGGCCACTGCATTTTCTTACTGGCAAGTGAATCAACATAATTACTAAGTAGAGCCACCAAAACAGGATGTTTTTCCACTTAAAAGACCTCATTTCTGCCCATTTAGAATTGATATTTCACGTGTGCGCACAAGAGAGAGAGAGACAGAGAAAGAGAGAGGGTGTGTCAGAGAGTATATGTGTGTGATGGGGGTGGGGGGTCTTATTCTGTCACTGAGGCACGGTGTACCACAAGTACAGTGGTGCCATCACACTTCACTGCAGCCTCGACCTCCCAGGCTTGGGTAATACTCCAGCCTCAGCCTCCCGACTAGCTGGGACCACAGGTGCATACCACCACTCCCATTTAGTTTCTTGTAGATTTCAGGGTCTTGCTATGTTGCCCAGGCTGGTCTTGAAATCCGGGGCTCAAGAGTCATCCACTCACCTCAGCCTCCCAAGGTGCTGCGATTATAGGTATGAGCCACTATGCCCAGCCTAGAATTGACATTTCTTAAATTATTACTGAATTTGACATGTGAACCCCACTTACACAGATCTCAGCACACTCTCGCAGCAGGTGGGTTTTTCTGAATCTTGATTCTGTCTATTCAAGGTCAATATCTAAGAAAGGGTCAGAACTGACCCTCCGTGATAACGTCCAAGGGGAAATGCAGCAGAATCTAAGGCTATGAGAGAGAGAGTAAAAGGGGTGGAAAATACACATCGAAATTCTGGTGTTGAAATCATAATCGCCAGCACTTTAAGAGGCAACTTGCTTTTGAAAACATCTAGCTGCTGGATTAACTTCAAACAAAAAGTCACCAGATTCCACAGGCAGATGCTGAGAGGGGCACAGCTTTCTAAAAGCAGTGAGATCCCTCGAGGCCTGGGGCAGCGTGACAGCCTCAGGGCAAACTAAACAAAAGCTTGTTTCTCTGAAAGAAGACGCTCAAGTCCTTCAAAAAGCTTTCTTCTAAAAATGTTAGACAGCCTCCTAAAACACTGTTTATAGCGCCAGTGTGCTCAGGAGTGAGAAAGGAAAACCCATCTCAGGAACCCAAAAATCACTAAGCTGAAGGGAAAAATGTCAAGGTGGGGAGCTGCTTCGGGGCAAATCCGCCTCCCCTTCTATTCCTAAAACAGATAGCTACTAAGACTTAAAAAAAAAAAAAAAGCCATGTACCTCCCTCACAATTGGTCCAAAAGGAAATTCCTCCAGGACACGGGACGGACAGAACTCAGAATCGCCCTCTGCACCCTGAGATAAATGCACATCTGCTGCTTCCTCTGGAAAGGCTAACCAGAAACCCATTTGCCTCAGATCTACCTGTGACCTGGAAGCCCCTCCCTGCTTCCAGTTGTCCCACCTTTCCAGACCGAACCAATGTCCATCTTGCATATATCAATTGATGTCTCATGCCTCCCTAAAATATGTAAAACCAAGTTGTGCCCTGAACACCTTGGGCACCTGCTATCAGGACTTTCTGAAGCTGTCATGGGTATGTCCTTAACCCTAGGAAAATGAACTTTCCAAATGCGCTGAGAACTGTTTCAGAGACACTTTTGGTTTGCAGGAAACAGGATGCTGGGTCAGAGCATCTCTCACAGCTCAGGTATGGCCGGACCCTCCTCTAACCACAGCCTATTCAGAAGGTGGCACCTGCCCTACAGACTCACAGCCCTTCAGGGGCTCAGCTGGAGCTGAACCGTCCTCCCCTGGTAAGAGTCAGGGCCAGGGCCGGGGGTGGGAAGAGGAGAGATGCAGCAGGTGTGAGGGGTGCCAGGGAAATTCCACACCATGCTAACTCTGATCCGATGTGCTCTGGCCAAAGCCACGCTTCTCAGGGGCATTTCCCTTCAGACAGACGGATGTCATCGACGTCTAGTACCCCCCATGGAACAGATCCTTCCCCAGGAGGCAGACCCTTGGTTGTAACACTTGGTAACGAGGGGCGTGCCTTCCTGCTCATTCTGTAGCATTTCCTGTTACCTACTTTACCTGAATCTAAACATGGTTCCTGTTTACACTCTGCAGTTACACAGCTAAACACAAGATTCAGTGTGATACCACACTAGTCACTGCTGACCTCACATTCTTTATTTGTTCATTTATATTATCATCTTTACTCGAGATGAAATGTTACAGTCTCATCATAGAAAGTCTATGTGGGCTACAGCGGTCAAACCCCTGGCTCTCAAACCTTTTATGCCAAACATGTAAAGAAAGCACATAGGTTCACAGGTTCAAAGAATTATTGGTATTAACTCAAGGAAATACGATATCTTGTGTCATAGGAAATCTATTTCAGTATACTGAGAATTAAGTCAGAATAATTATTATGAACATACACATTTATATGTACACGAGAGCCACATTTTCCACATTCCTCTCCCGTTGCTCACTTAAGCTTCCATCCTGAGGTTCACTTCGGGTGCAAAGAATATCTTCAGATGGATGGTAGCGTAGTTCCCTGGGCTTCCACAACAAACATCAGACTGGGCAGCTTAAACAACAGAAATGCATCATCTCCCAGTTTGGGAGCCGGAGTCCAAAATCAAGGTGTGGGCAGGGCCGCGCTCCCCCTGAGGGCTCCACAGAGGACCATTCCTGCCTCGTCCAGCATATGGGCTCAGAGTCCCTCGGCCCGAGGGCTCCACGGAGAATCCTCCCTGCCTCTTCCAGCATGGACTCAGGCGTCTCAGCCCTTGAGGGCTCCACGGAGGATCCTCCCTGCCTCTTCCAGCGTGGACTCAGGCGGCCCTTAGCTTGCAACCGCATCAGGTCAGTCTCTGCCTCTGTCTTCACATGGCCTTTTTCTGTGTCTCTGTCTCAAATTTTTCTTTCCTTTCCAAGGACACCAGCCACTGGACTCTGGGTCCACCCTAAACCCCGGATAATCTCCTGAGAGCATTATATCTATCTGCAAAGACCCTGTCCCCAGTAGGGACATTCACAGTCCTTGGGGCTAGGACTTGGACATAAGCTTGGGGGACAAAATCGAACGCCAGGTGCTGAACAGACAACGAATGCAATTCCAAATTCTCTCCTGGGACTGACTCCCAGTGCTCTGTGGAGGGGAGCCATCTCGAGAGGTGCTAAGACAAACGCAGGGAGTGCTGTTTTTAGAAGCCTAATCTATGACTGATTAAACCTTCTTTCCAGTAAATAGCTTCTACATAGCCAGGAGACAGTGAGTGAAATCCAAAGGGAAAAGGCAGTGATCTGAAACCATCTTCTTGAGGTCCTTCAGTTCTGTTTTCTACTTGAGTATCGCAAAGTTAACACAGCAGTTCTCCATTCTTTGTTTTTCCTAGAACGTATCATCCCTGCCGTGATACCACCACCCATTTTGTATTAATAGCAGATAAACAAAAGAATGCCAGCATCAGGTGTGAGGCTGGCTGTGCTACGACTCACAGCACCTCAGCCCAGGCTCTCCTCACCATACCCCATCACCCAGGTCACAGGTAAAGTCTGATTCCCTCCGTGTGGGGAAGAAGTGAGGGTGGAGTGAGTTTGACAACCTGAACACACAGAAGGCAGGCCGCATGCAGGAAGCAGCGGGGATCTGGGCCCTGCACAGCCCCCGCCCCAAAGGGCCTCACCTGGATCAGAATCTCTGATTTGGGGGTAAATATGACTCACACATAGCAGGCGCACTCTCTCCACTTAAAGGACTCTCTAAAACTGTTTCTAAAATACCCAGTGTTAACAAATAAGAAGGATCACCCTTGGTTTAAGTTCCAGACTTAAGTCCCTATTAATTTGCCTCCCTTTTTTCCCCATAAGGAGCTCCCTAATGCCCAAGGAAGCTCAGACAACACAAGTAACTGAGACCCAGCGCTCAGCCTCCTCCCACAGCCCGCACCTATGCCCAGGGCACAGGCATCACCCACATTTTAGCCGGGCTTTTCACCCGTGAACAGGACAATGTGAGAGGGATGAGGAAACACACAGAGAGACACAGGCTGGTGAGTAAATTCTGGGTGGTGCAAACCCATTGCTCTGCCTACAAGCAAAGTTCTTGGAGTCTCCCTAAATATCGAAGCAGTTATCTCTTGTCTGTGATTTTTTTTTTCAGACGGAGTCGTCACACTCTGCTGCCCAAGCTGGAGTATAGTGGCATGATCTTGGCTTGCTGCAGCCTCCAACTCCCAGGTTCAAGCTTTTACCCTGCTTCAGCCTCCCAAGTAGCTGGGATTACACGTGTGTGCCCCACACCTGGCTAATTTTTTTATTTTTGGTAGAGATGGGGTTTCGCCATGTTGGCCAATCTGGTCTTGAACTCCTAGCCTCAAGTGATCATCCACTTTGGCCTCCCAAAGTGCTGGGATTACAGCCACTAGCCACCACACGTGGCCGTCTGAATTTATTTGAAATTTTTAAGCTTTTTATGTTTCTAGGCATAAATGTATCCTCTGGGGATAATAAATGCTTCCTGATGTTTTTTTGTTTGGTTTTTTTTTTTTGAGACGGAGTTTCGCTCTTGTTACCCAGGCTGGAGTGCAATGGCGCGATCTCGGCTCACTGCAACCTCCGCCTCCTGGGTTCAGGCAATTCTCCCACCTCAGCCTCCTGAGTAGCTGGGATGTTTGTTTGTGTTTTTTTGTTTTTTTTGAGACAGGGTCTTGCTCTGTCACCCAGGCTGGAGTGCAGTGGCACAATCATGGCTCATGGCAGCCTGAAGCTCTCTTCTCCAGAGATCCTTCCAACTCCCACTCCCAAATACCTAGGACTACCAGTGTGTACCACCACACCTGGCTATTTTTTGTAGAGATGGGATCTTGCTGTCTGGTTGTCTAGGCTGGTCTCAAACTCCTGGCCTCAAGCAGTCCTCCAAACTTGGCCTTCCAAAGCACTAGAATTACAGACATGAGCACTGTGCCCAGCCTCCTGAAGATTTTCATCATAAACAGGTGCCATAATCCTGGACTCTCTGGCTCAACCTGTACAGGGGCTAGTGCAGGAGAGCTCGTTCAGGGTCTCAGAGTGGAAATGAGCAGGGCTGCCTGTGCCCTCAGAGCTAAGTCAATGGTGTCAGCCTCTGGGTTTGAGTTTTTGGGTTTCTGTTGTTCTCTAGCCAAACTTAAGAACCTCACAAATAAGTCTAAGAATCTCAAATTACCCAGGAAGGGATATAAATGTTGCAAGGTTCTTACTAAAAACAATTTTGTTTTAACAAAAGATAACTGTACCTATTAATACTATCACAATTTTAAATCCTATCAAAAAACATCAATTATAAGCACTGGGTAATATGACTTTGAAAAATCTGCTCATTAGCGAAAAGCAGCACATCGCTTAAACCTACATGACTAGTAATAAGACAGAAACACTTTTTTATGCTTGTTAATCTGCTATATGACCTCAGTTGTGGGTTGACTGTTCATGTCATTTCATGCGTTTACTGAATTTCTACAGCATTTCTCACCAATGGAGCAAACTTTTCATAGAGTGTCGTATTCATCCTTTAATCTTTGCTATATTGGATTTTTAAATATTTATTTTGCTTCTAGAGTCTGTACTCTGTCCTGGGGTTCCATGTGTGTGGATTCAAACAATTACAGATCAAGAATATTTTTTAATGTGTTTGTATTAAGCACTCAGACTTTATTACTCATTAAATATAGTATAATAACTATTCACATACCATGTACATGGTATTGGTGTTATGAGCAATCTAGACATGACTGAAAGTCTGCAGGAGGATGTGCATACATCATAGGCAAACACTATGCCATTTTATGCCACGGACGTGAGCGCGTGCAGACCTTGGTATCCACGGGCAGTCCTGCAACCTACTCACCATGGGTACTGTGGAATGCCTATAATCGAAAATGAAGTTTTATACTAAATCTAATCTTTTGTTAAGAAATTTCTGTGCATCATGTGTATTACCTGGAAGCCCTTCCTGGCTCAGAGACTTGACATGCTCTTATCTTTTTGTCCGTTTACCTAACTCCTCATCCCTGTAAGTTTATTGAACACAAGTCAACTTTTACAATTAAATTCTTACAGGAATCACATTCATACTGTATACTGCTTTGGTTAATAAAGGGAAGTAACCAACAGTTTTGAAAAACAGCTATATCAGGATAAAGCTGACCCACAATATGCAAAAACATGTGATTTCAAAGCTAACCAGCATAAAACATACTACAAACCCCTAAATATGAAAATATCTAAAACCAAAACAGACATTCCAGAATAGATAAAATGTTCAAAAAAGCCGTTGCGGAAAACCACTTTCCCCTTCATTTTCACACAGTTTCTAGAAGCCTGTGTTCAGTAACAACCATGAATCAGAAGTAGCATCTGCTGCAACTACTGCTACTGCAACACAGACTATTAACAAAGAAAAATAAAAAGGACACCACATTTTTCCTATTTATGAGAACAGGGGAGTGTCATAAAAATGATGTGTGTGTTCTAAAGTCAACAATGTTGAAATTCTCCCTCAACACTAGAAGGTAATCACTAAAACTTATGTACTCGGAAACTTCCAAGGAGACCAAGCTCACAACTGTCACAGTGCAGCACCCTTCTCATGTGACCAACTCAGACTGGCTTGAGGGCAAGTGCCCCCATCACAGCGGGAACGCTGCCCAGCCCAGCACTTCCTGAGATCACACAGACCTTCACCTTCCCCTCGTCTTCAGCGGTTCCTTTACACTGGGAACCAGAGAGCAAAACCCAAAACACTTCCACAAATCTCAAGACAGTCTTGAGTCCTCTTTTCCTTGGCCCTTCTCTTCCTGAAAAAGCCTCTTTTATAAGCAATCTGTAGTGCTTACCAGAGCCAGGGTGGAAGGAGAGCTAGTGTCTGATGGAGTTTCAGCGTGCGGCGATGAGGAAGCTCGAGATGGATGGCAGTGATCACAGCACAACAGTGTGAACACACTTAATGCCATCAAACCATACACTGAACAATTGTCAGAGTGCTATGTAATTTTACCACAGTAAAAGGAATTTAACTGAGGAAAGTAATCTATAATTACTGTCTCCAATGTCTTGCATCCTGTAAGGTGCATTTACTTTTGGAAATCCACAGAGCAATTGTGAAAGACTAATACTCCTTTCGTCTCTGAAACACAAGTAAAGTCTTTCAAGGGTTTTGATTATAGGAAAGTAGCTGGAAAGCAAAGAGTGTGTTAGACACGGCAGCCGTGATAGGATAAACACACCGCAGGAAGGCGGTGGTCGTGCAATGTGCAGAGGGGAAGAGTGTGGGCTGCCACAACACCCGGCACTCAGAGGCACCTGGGCAGGAGCTGAGGGTGCACCAAACATGCGCAATCACGCAGCACTGGCAGGCCCATGTCAGCCACTGCTGCCAACATCCACTCCGGCTGGCGCATCCTCTGCCACAGAGGCACAGACCCTGCCGAGGACAGTGCACAGGTTAAACGTCAAAGCACGGACACGCTCAGGTCCAGCTGCTCAGAGACGCAAACATGATGCATTTCCCAAACCCCAGCAGCGTGACCTCCACCTGACTGTACCCCACCCCGAGTATCCCCACACCTGTCTTTTCTGAATCCCACAGCGTGACCCTCCATCTGACTGCAACCCAGCCCGTGTACCCCGTACCCGTCTCTCCCGGACCCCGCAGCACGACCCTTCACCCGACTGCACCCTGTCTCATGCATCCCCACACCCGACTCTCAGCCCTCACTTTCTCATTGGGTCACGTGCCAACAATCCACTGTGTGCCTGGTGCACCAAGCCTGGTCAGTGGCCTCCGGAGAGTGTGCCAGGACATGCCCCTAGGAACCCCCAGTTTACAAGCTGGTCTCCTGCAGGACGCTTGGCTTTTCTATCTGCGGGAGCCGGCACCCATCCCTATGACTGACTGCACTCTCAGCAAAGTCACAAAAGGCTCCTCACCAACCCCACCTGCCTGCTCAGAAGCCTTCCACCCTGCAATGGCTCACTCCTTCCTGAGCTCCTTTAGCTTCCTGCCTCTAATCCACTGGTTTCTCTCCTCATGGGCCTCTTTCCTGTCATCTGGCAGGGTTCTACCGGGACCCTCTGGCTCTCACGCGACCCCCAGCTCTGCAGGCACACCCACTGAGTGGAGCACATGCGTCCGGCCCAGCCTTGCTGATGTACTCCAGTGCGCTACTAGTGAGCATCTGTGAATTACCTCCTGGGAGACCGCCAGGCAACAGTCACATCAACTGGGAGGCACCTCTGAGAGGCAGAGCTCATGGTGCAGTGCCTGGAACATGATATCCCTCAACAGGCATTCCGCGTCTTCTCCTCTCCTGGCAGAGATTCGCTACACGAAGAAAGCCATTCCTTCAGTGCTGCTACTTCAAACACAAGGGAAAACAAATTTCAGAAATGACGGTGTCAAAGAGGCAGGACCCACCAGCAGGGCTGCCCGCAGCCAGACAACCACACCTGCAGCATTCCCCAGCCACCACGGCCAACAGCCCAGGCTCCAGAAATGTGTGACTTTAACCCTAGGAGTAAAAATCCTCCCAAGCCAACTATTTCCTTAACAATCAGACTGGGGACTGGGGTATTCTAACCCTGCCCCCATCTTGATAGCACAAATCATCAGATACCAGTTATTTTCTAAGTCAGCACTTTGCTTCTGCCAGATGCACCAGGAAAGGCCAGAACGACACCAATACCAACAACACGCGGTTCTGGTGGCTTTGGTAACCAGCTGCACAGATACGGTCAAACGGCACCGAGATCCACGGACATCACCAGTCTTCCCAAGGATCCTGTTCCTGAATCTTCTACGTGTCACCCAAGCTGTTAGGAATAACCGTCTCCTTTGCAAGGGCTGAGCCACGCTTCCCACTCGCCCGTCCTCTGCCAATACACCTGCCTTCACAAGCTTAATGCACATATCCGAGCAAGTGTGTGTGCAGATGCAATCACTTATTTCAGTAGAAAGAATGTACACAGACACCACACAGAGATGAGTAACCCTGTAGGAGCTCTGCAGGGAGATCTAAGTGATTAAATGTGCCAAACTCCTGTTGCCATGGAAATGAAACTCATGTACTATGCCTGCATCTCTTACTGCACTACTAAAGACCATCTGGGTAAAGGGAATGTGCTTCTGCATATCATTCAGCTCATGTTTACATGTTGGTTTTCCCTGAATATGGCTGTTACGGGAGAGAGAAATCAGTAAGATAGGCTGTAACATATAGTATGGATCGCTGTCTCTCCTAGGTTCAAACATACCATTTAAGATCCTCAGAAAATGAAGTTTAACTCTCTGGGGACATGAGTTACATAGTAACACATTTTGGATACAGTATCTTTCACATTCTAAATGTCAACACCAAAGAAGTTCTTTAATTTCTGTTTAAATTGAGAAAGAATTTACAAACCATAAAATTCCCCATATTAAAGGGTACAATTCAAGTGTTTTTCGAATATTCTAAAAGCTGCACAACAATCACCGCTACTGTTTAATTCCAGGACTTTTTCACCACTGGCCAAAAAAACCTTGAACCCATTAAAAGTCAGCACCTGCTCCTTCCTTCCGCCAGCCCCTGGCATCACCAGCCAACTTCTGTTTCTATGGATTTGCCCATTCTGGACGCCTGTCGTGTGTGCAAGCATTCAGAGCATGACCTTTGGTGCCCGGCACCCTTCACGTTCCAGCTCGTTCAGGTTGGAGCACATATTCCTTCATTCCTTTTTACAGCTGAATGACATTCCACTGTGTGCATATTTTGTTTATCTATTCATCTGTTGACAGACACCTGGGTTGTTTCTACTTTTTGACTGTTACGTGAAACTGCTAGGTCATATGGTGATTTTATGCTTAACTTTTTGAGGAACTGCCAGACTTTTTTCCAAAGCAAGTGTAGCATTTTACTTCCCCTCCCATTAGCAATGTATAAAGACAGCAATTTCCCATCTTCACCAACATATCACTGTCCAATACTTGGGTTTTACCCACCCCAGTGGTTGTGAAGTGGCATCTCACATTGTTTTGATCTCCATTTCTAAGATGACGAATTCTGTTGAACATCTCATGTGCTTTTTAAGGCATTTATATATCTTTCTTTGGAGATGTCTGTTCAAATCCTTTGTCCATTTTTAAGCTGGATTTTGTTAAGTTTTAAAATACATTCTTGATATGAGGCCCTTATGGGATCTAATCTGCAAATCATTTATGCTGTTCTGTGGGTTACCTTTTTACTTTAATAGTACCCTCTGAAATGAACATTTCTAATTTTGATACTGTCTTTTTTCCCTTCAGTTGGCTAATCCAGCGTAACAGTTTCACCTGGATTTCACCTCTAAGGACATCCCCCCAAGATTCCTATGTTAAAGTCATAACCCCCAGAAACTCAAAATGTCACTGTATTTAGATACAGGGCCTTTAAAGGGCAATTGGGGTTACATAAGATCTTTAGAGTAGGCCCTGATCCGTTGTGACTGGTGCTCTTAGAAAAGGAGAAAATGTGGACACAGAGTCCTCAGGGCCGCACAGACATACGAGAAACTTGTGGGGGCACACAGAAGACACCATCTACATAGCATGGGGTGAGGCCCCAGGAGGATCCAACCCTGCCCGCCCCTTGACCCCAGACTTCCAGCCTCCAGAACAAAAGGAAGAAGATTCTGTGGTTTAAGCCGCGAAGTCCGTGGTATCTGTCATGGTACCCAGCAGACTGACAGATGGGTCCCACAGTGTCGGCTCTTAATGCTGGATCCATTTTGAGCCACTTTTTGTGAGGGTGAGGGAGGGTCCAGTCCACCCGTTTCCACGTGGACATCCAGCTGTCGCAGCACCACTTACGGAGTTGTGAAAGGAAAAAGCAAAGCAACCCCTTACACACTTTCTCCAGCAACAGACTAGAAGACATACTGAAGAATCATGAACAATTTGCTGTTGGTTTAAGCCAGTGGTTTTCAAACTTTTGGGTCTCAGGAACCCTCTGCACTTTAATTACTAAAAATCACAAAAAGCTATCTCATGAGGTTGGGAACGGTGGCTCATGCCTGTAGTCCCAGCACTTTGGGACACTGAGGCAGGTGGATCACCTGATGTCAGGAGTTCAATACCAGGCTGAGCAACATGGTGAAACCCCGTCTCTACTAAAATACAAAAATTAGCCGGGTGTGGTGGTGTGCGCCTGAAGTCCCAACTACTTGGGAGGCTGAGGTAGGAAAATCGCTTGAACCTGGGAGGTGGAGGCTGAAGTGAGCTGAGGGTCACACCACGACACTGCAGCCTGGGTGACAGAGCGAGATTCCGTCACAAATAAAAATAACCAAAATTTATTTTTAAAAATTCATTTTAAAATAAAGTCATTACATATTAATAAACAACATAGTCTTAAATAAAAAACCATTTTCCAAAATAAGCAGCAAAGTGGCAACAGTTTGCGTTGCTGTGAACACCTGACACCTGTCCGTACCTGGGACAGCAGGGCTCTCACACCTGCATCTGTGAACACCTGACACCTGTCCGTACCTGGGACAGCGGGGCTCTCACACCTGCATCTGTGAACACCTGACACCTGTCCGTACCTGGGACAGCGGGGCTCTCACACCTGCATCTGTGAACACCTGACACCTGTCCGTACCTGGGACAGCGGGACTCTCACACCTGCATCTGTGAACACCTGACACCTGTCCGTACCTGGGACAGCGGGGCTCTCACACCTGCATCTGTGAACACCTGACACCTGTCCGTACCTGGGAAAGCGGGGCTCTCACACCTGCATCTGTGAACAGCTGACATCTGTCCGTACCTGGGACAGCGGGGCTCTCACACCTGCATCTGTGAACACCTGACACCTGTCCGTACCTGGGACAGCGGGGCTCTCACACCTGCATCTGTACTCAGCGGGCTGCAGAGCTGTGGTTGAAGTTTATGAAAAAAATCCTAAAATTACCTGAGAACACAATTAAAGCACTGCTTTCTTCCTCTGTACACAAGCATGGGGCTGGACTTCCCCCTGCCTTTTTTTTTTTTTTAAATAGTTACATGTCAAGTGTTAACTATAAAATAAGAAAAAGGTCGGCCCCACGCCTGTGTACACAGTTAGGAAGAAGTATTTTAATTGCATTCTCAGGTAATTTTAGGTATTCTCTGCTGCTATGCCAAATTTAACAAATGGCACTTCCATATAGGCCATCTGCAGGGCAGAGTCTAGGCCCGGATGGACGGGCCTTCCTGCCTCAATTCCTTCTAAGCCAATTGGGCGGTCCTGCACTTGAATAGCTCTTTTACCAGCACATGATTTTGTAATCACACGTTGGTTAGAAAACACTGGTTCACAGAGTTATGCACAGCTTCCACATTTCATTACATGTCAAAAAATCACATCGGTATCACCACTGATCATGTGAGAAACATTGGTGGACATGAGATTTTTATATTTTAATATTCACTGGAGATCTCAAATGTCTATCTTTGGGAATAATGTAAGATATCCTCCTTGAAATGAAAGAGTAAATCTCTTCATTTTTCAGGCCGCGCCTGCAAACACCGACATCTGAAGAGGCACGGTGTGTAAGTCATTCTTTAAAGAAGGATGTCCATGGAAGAAGTGGTTCTGCGGGTTCATAGCTCAGAGGCACCAGTGCTCTCCCAAGATAACCAACAAATCCTAGGAAGACACACCTGTGCGCACTTCCCATTTCTCACTCAGAACATTCCAGAGGGAGCGCTGAATCCCGGTGCTGCGGCAGAACTCAAGTTTGCTCTCACTCACACAGTAAACCTAGGCAGCTCCCCTAGCCCCCACACCAAGGCCACGGCCTTGGTCCTCTGGTCTAGGAGGGCTCCCACAGCTCCTGTCGACAGAGAAAAGCATGCACCCATATCTTAGAAAGCCCTCCTAGGCCTGGTGAGCACTTCTGCTTATGTGCCAACCAAGTGCGTGTGACATGGCCACAGCCAGCTGTAAGGCGGGCAGCACCTAACCAGCAAATACTCAGGGTGTTATGGAGGAGGAAGGCAGGCAACAGGGGTGCCCAGCATACACTCAGGGCTCACGTTATGGAGGAAGAAGGTGACAGTGAGGTACCCAGCGTACACTCAGGGCTCACATTATGGAGGAGGAGGGCAACAGTGAGGTACCCAGCGTACACTCAGGGCTCACGTTATGGAGGAGGAGGGCAACAGGGGTGCCCAGCATACACTCAGGGCTCACGTTATGGAGGAGGAGGGCAACAGTGAGGTACCCAGCGTACACTCAGGGCTCACGTTATGGAGGAAGAAGGTGACAGTGAGGTACCCAGCGTACACTCAGGGCTCACATTATGGAGGAGGAGGACAACAGTGAGGTACCCAGCGTACACTCAGGGCTCACGTTATGGAGGAGGAGGGCAACAGTGAGGTACCCAGCGTACACTCAGGGCTCACATTATGGAGGAGGAGGGCAACAGGGGTGCCCAGCGTACACTCAGGGCTCACGTTATGGAGGAGGAGGGCAACAGTGAGGTACCCAGCGTACACTCAGGGCTCACGTTATGGAGGAGGAGGGCAACAGGGGTGCCCAGCATACACTCAGGGCTCACGTTATGGAGGAGGAGGGCAACAGTGAGGTACCCAGCGTACACTCAGGGCTCACGTTATGGAGAAGGAAGGAAAGTGACAGCAAGGTACCCAGCAGGGTTCACATCACTGAGGAGGAAGGGTGGGTGGAGATGAGGACCCTGGGAACAGTCTCTGTCATAAGCTTTGGCATTTACAAGGCTCACTGAAGATTATCTGACTTGATCCTCACAATAACTCACAATATAGGCAGAGGCATGACTGTTTTCACCACGTCATAAATAGTCAGAGATCCAGAGAACTGATGATCACATGCTCTTCCCACAGGCTCCCAGAAATCATCTTCAAATCATCATCTCTGTCTCAGTTGCATACATGTGATAGTACCTCAGTCACAGGCAGTACACGTGGAACCCTCTCTGCAGGGGGATTTTAACGCCACTCCACCATTCCATCCTTCCATCGAACCCCTGCCCTCTCCTGCATTTCAGCCACACCCACCGCCCCTCGGGGAGCCCGCACCACCCCACCTCCCTGCCCGCTGATGCCAATGGCTCGGGTCACCTTTGTCTTTCATTTACACCTGCAGGGACCTGTTCTTCCTTCAAATGCAGCTCGAACTCATTATGTGAAACCTTTTTCAGCCATCACAACTGTCATGTGTAAAATCAGAGTCTGTGGAATGCTTCCTTTAGACAGCGCTTATATTGCCTCACTGGCTGTGATCAGGATCAAATTCTGAGCAAATCCAGGTGGTGTGGCGGTCCCCTCTCCCCACCTCTGCCACAGTGCACTTAAAACAAGGTTTTCTGGAAGCACCTTTTCAGTCCAATTCATGCATGAGTCTGCCCCACTCCCTAGAAAAGCATCTGGAGTTCAGGGCTTAGGGGTCCTAGGTAGGTAAGGAGAGCTTAGTACCCTCTCTGGAGTTGTCACCCAGATACTGGCGGCTAGAAGGGAAGAAACTTGCATCCTGTGAAATATCCAGGCCCTGAGACCTATTCAGGAGCACAAGACGGGGACAGGAGCCTCAAATGGACCCTCAGAAGGGCGGTCAGCAGGAGCTGTGGAGGCCACCAGGAGGGAGGCAAACAGCAAGGCCAGAGGTTACGTGGCCAGAAGGGAGGTGATATGGTGGGACGGGGAGGAGACGTGGCCAGAAGTGACATGGCCAGGAGGGAGGAGATGTGGCCAGAGGTGATGTGACTGGGAGGGAGGGGACTTGGCCAGGAGGGAGGTGATGTGGCCAGGGGTAGGAGACATGGCTGGAGTAAAGGGACATAGCCGGGAGGGAGGAGACGTGGCCAGAAGTGACATGGCCAGGAGGGAGGTGACATGGCCAAAGGTGACATGGCCAGGAGGGAGGAAATGTGGCCGGAGGTGATGTGGCTGGGAGAGAGGGATTTGGCCGGGAGGGAGGTGATGTGGTCAGGGGGAGGAGACACGGCTGGAGTGAAGGGACGTAGCCGGGAAGGAGGTGACATGGCCAGAGGTGACATGATCGGGAGGGAGGTGACATGGCCGGGAGGGAGGTGACGTGGCCAGAGGTGACATGGCCAGGAGAGAGGTGACGTGGCCAGAGGTGATATGGCCGGGAGGGAGGTGGCATGGCCAGAGGTGATGTGGCCAGAGGTGACATGGCTGGGAGGGAGGTGTCGTGGCCAGAGGTGACATGGCTGGGAGGGAGGTGCCGTGGCCAGAGGTGACATGGCTGGGAGGGAGGTGTCGTGGCCAGAGGTGACATGGCTGGGAGGGAGGTGACGTGGCCAGAGGTGACATGGCCGGGAGGGAGGTGCCATGGCCAGAGGTGACATGGCCGGGAGGGAGGAGATGTGGCCAGAGGTGACGTGGCCAGGGGGAGAAAACACAGCTGGAGGGAAGGGACATGGCTGGGAGGGAAGGGACAAGATGGGTTTCCAAGCCTCGGACTGCAGAGCTTCCATACTTGCACAGCCTCACAGACCGTCTGAGCCTGATTTATGGATGACATTTTAATTAAGATGTTATATCTAACTTTAAGGAAAAGTAGCAATTTGGAACCATCGTGTACATTTAAAGCACGGTACAAATATAGCACATTTCCCAAACCAAAGAACAGTGCATTGGTAGGAAAAAATAGCAGCTCACCAAAAAAAAAAAAAAAAGTGAGTAAAGAAAAAATTCATTTAAGATCAGAAATAACGAGATCCTACAGCTCTTCTAGTCCCATCCCCACCTGACCATGAATGGGTAAAGAGAAATAGATTCTAGTCAGTCAGCAGAATTAAAGACAAAGTCGATCCATGTTACTATTTACTTGACAGAAAACAAGAAACTCATCCAGGAATCCCTACCAACAGTAGCTTTAGTCCCCAAAATGCAGAATTCACCGTCATCAAATTAAATCAACTGCTAAGTTGATTTTTCATTATTGACTACCCACTCCCAGGGGCCTTTTTAGACCTTTTTTCTCCTAATTGCCTCCAACATCCGGGAAATTTGAACCCCACAAGTAAACCGTGCCTCCATTCACACACAGCGCCCTTTGGAGCAGACAGTCCATTGCTCTAGGACGTCCTTGACCCCTAAGCACGAAGTACTGCCTGCTGAGAACACACAACGTGCACACATACGAACTCAGAGAGACCCACCCACAAGCCGACAGGTGAGATGCAGCACACGAGAAGGAAGACGAGACTAACAATCTTCACCAACACCCCAAAACCGTGAAGAAGAGGCACAGGCTCTGGCACCAATGATCCTGGAAAACAGCCAAGTGCAGCATTTGGAGAAGCAGCACCGCAGGCCAGGAGGGTCCAGGGGCTTCAGAGGGGAGAGGCGCCCCTGACCAGGTATTGGGAGCTTTAGAGGGGAGAGGTGTCCCAGCTGCCGGGGGCTTCAGAGGGGAGGCGCACCCCCATCCAGGTGCCCGGGGCTTCAGAGGGGAGGGGCGCCACTGACCACATGCTGAGGCTTCAGAGGGGAGGGACATCCCTGACCAGGTGCCAGGGGCTTCAGAGGGGAGGGCCACCCTTGACCAGGTGCCGAGGACTTCAGAGGGGAGAGGCACCCCCAACCACAGGCCAGGAGCTTCAGAGGGGAGGGGCACCCCTGACCACATGCAAAGGGCTTCAGGGGGTGCCCCGGACCACATGCTGGGGGCTTCAAAAGGGAGAGGTACCCCTGACCAGGTGCTGGGGGCTTCAGAGGGGAGAGGCGCCCCTGACCAGGTATTGGGAGCTTTAGAGGGGAGAGGGGTCCTAGGTGCTGGGGGCTTCAGAGGGGAGGGACACCCCAGTCCAGGTGCCCGGGGCTTCAGAGGGGAGGGGCGCCACTGACCACATGCAAAGGGCTTCAGGGGGTGCCCCTGACCACATGCTGGGGGCTTCAAAAGGGAGGGGTGCCCCTGACCAGGTGCTGGGGGCTTCAGAGGGGAGGGGCATCCCTGACCAGGTACTGGGAGCTTCAGAGAGGAGGGGCACCCCTGATCAGGTGCTGGAGGTGGCTGGACAAGCCCTGGGTGCCTGAGTCACCTTTGACTTCCTACTCCTGAATCTTACCCTGAAGCTCGCAGCAAGTCCATGTACTTATTTACCCATAAAATTAAGTATCTGTGAGTAACACAAGTCACTAATCCACACAGATCTGAGTCCACAGACAGCTCCCAGAGGCACCACCATTCTTTCTGGTAGAAGGGCAGACACAGGGGCCCAGGCTGCTAGGAAGGGAGCCTGTGTCAGCAGCCTGATGCCACTCACATAAGAAGGTAAACAGGATGTCGACCTTCTGGAACTGTGCTGTCTCCTAATGAAGCAACTAGGAACATGTAGATATTTTATTTTTTTTTTTTTTCTTAATACAGAGTCTCCCTCTGTCACCCAGGCTGGAGCGCAGTGGCACAATCTTGGCTTGCTGCAATCTCTGCCTCCAGGGTCTAAGCAATTCTCCTGCCTCGGCCTGCTGAGCAGCTGGGATTACAGGCGTCTGCCACCACGCTCAGCTAATTTTTGTATTTTTAGTAGACACGGGGTTTTACCACGCTGGCCAAGCTGGTCTCTAACTCCCAACCTCACATGATCTGCCTGCCTCAGCCTCTCAAAGTGCTGGGAATACAGGCATGAGCCACGGCACCCAGCCCATGCAGCTATTTAAAATGGACTAAAATTAAATAAAATTAGAAGTTGAGTTTCTCATTAACACTTCAAGCATTCAATACTCATAGGTGGCCACTGACCACAGAGGCTGGTACACAGGCGCGGCATCTCCACACCACAGGAGGAGCTATGAACGAAGTGGCTCTAAGACCATCTTGGTATCTTCATATTGAAGCCACTGAAGTTGTACTCTGTCTACTACAGACATCAGCATTCTCAATGTCAGTGCTATTGCAACAATCGGACCTGTGACTCCCAAAAGCTCTTCTCTTCCTGGACAAGTAACTGCAGAGGGTTTCCACTCTGCCTCCACACCAAGGGATGGGGGAAGCCTCTGTGTAATATCAGGGGAAAAAAAATCGCATCCCTAGCCCCCTCCCCCGTTACAATTTTTTGAAATGCCTCTTAATATTCAGAATTGCCAGTTGCAATGAACAGGCATTCCTCAACCAGGCAGCAAGGGGGAAGGAAGAAGGAGGAGACACAGGGACACCTGTTTCCTCTGGGACCCCAGGCCTGGCAGGGGCCAAGAGGGTAGCACAGCCCAGCAGACCTACAACATACCTGATGTGATGGTGCAAACGGCTTCCCTGGGGGTCAGTCCCCTCCTTCTCCCACACTGGCCACTGCGGTTCAGGTAGAGGCAGCTCCCCGAGCCCCAACACCCCCAGCTGGTCCCCTCCTCACAGGTCTTAGCTCCGCAGTCACTGCCTCAAGTCCTCCTTGCTGCTTCTCAACATTGTCCAAATACCATACCTGCTCCACCCCACAGCTGTTGCTGCTACCCACCCTGCCATGGATCCTGGCACACGGCAGGTACCTGGGACACCCCGGGGAGCACACATGGCAGGCCAGGGCTGGGAGTTCCAAGGCCACACCCTGCACACCACCATGAACACCAGGGAGGCTAGGGAAGGGGTCCCAGCTTCAGGTCTGCAACTCAGCTTCTCCTGGCCCTTGAGGCCAAGAACCTAGCGAGGGAGGGTGGATGTGAAGCAGGTTCCCAAACACTCTTCCTGCTCCCAGGAGGAACCAGGCCTTGGTGCATGACCCCATGAGCACCATTCTCCTGCCAGGCCAGCTGTGTCACAGCACTGACACCTTCACCACGGGGAACCCACTCCTGTAAGGGGAAAGCCACTAAGTATCACAAGAACCACATCCACCAGCAGCATCTGCTGAGCCCGATCAGTGACACAAGCAGCCGGGACCCCACGTAGCATGCGCTGACTCAGAACCTCTCTGGACACCACAACGCCGACCCCGATCAGTGACAGGAGCAGCTGGGACCCCACACAGCATGTACTGAACCTGCCTGGCAGCCACGACGCTGACCCCATCAGTGACAAAAGCAGCAGGACCACATGTAGCATGCACCAACTCTGAACCCACCTGGCACCCCACGACACCGACCATCTTGCTGAAGCTCAGCTTCAACTCCTCAGGGGCTTCTTCCAGGGGAGCCAGGCCTGCCCATTTTTCCTGGGCTCAGAGAAAGATGAGTGGCTCAGCCCATAGTGTGAACGGAGTCAAGCTCCCATTAGCTGTGCAGACAACCTCCCCAGCCCTAACCTGGGAAGGGGCTAAGCACAAACACAGCCATCTTTTGGCCATGCAGGTACAGAATTCAGCCAGATCTCTCGATGGAGTCATGGCAGGTCAACTTTGGGTTCCTCAGTGCCAGGCTCTGGGGTGCACCTCGGGCCACTGCACCTTTGAAATGCAGCTGTGGACTCTTCCAGGCTGCTCAATGTCACGGCCCATTTTGTTCAGACACTGCAGGCTCCTGCCACAGTGTCATGCCCAGGCCACCCCTGCCAGCATCCTCCAAGAGGCTGCTGCAGCCGCTGCAATCTGATAACAGCCACTCGTGGGCATCAAAGGGAAGGCTTTCTCAAGTGTCTTCCAAGAGCGGCGACTCGCGCTACAGCTTCAGACGGCTGAATCCTAGCTGAACCTGGTTCAGTCTGCAATCTAAGCCCGGCTGCTGGGGAGATACACTCCGTTGTAACTGACGGAGGCTGTCAGTGGCAGCTCTACCAAGACCAAGAACGGCACCTCATTTGAGATTTACTATCCACACTTTATTTGATGTTTAAAGGGAAAGCATGGTAAAGTTCCAGCAGCAAAAAATTTTCAAGAATCTGTCACATCAAGATACAGCAGAAATTTTGCTACAATTTTAATAGGGTCTATGCAAAGGAACAGATGGGTCTATTTCAGGAATAGTACTTGCTGACTTTTTAGAAATAGAGTGAAGTCCCTGCCAAGTAAAAGGCAGTTTATACTTCTGCTTTGGACACAGAGAGGGAACGTTCTTATTATTCTAATACATTAAGTATTCTGATAGACTAAGTGTATTGAATATTCAAAAATAACTAGTTCTCTTTAGTCTACTTATTCCTTAAATGTAGCTTTCAAAAAGTGACAAGCACCCCATGTCTGCCCCGGCTCCAGCCGTCTCCACGCAGTGGACAGAGCTCCGGAGATGGCCATTGTGGAGGCCTGGAAGGCTGAGCCTTTGCTAAGCAGAAGAGCAACAGGGTCAGCCATCCTAGGGAAGACGCCCATGTTTGCTATGTTACTGATGATATCCACAGTAATTTGTATTTTGCCTCCCAGCAGGACCTGGGACCCATGTCTGAGCTAGTGGCTCACACCAGGGGACCCTGCACGCCACTCCTTCCCTGACCTCCAGGAAGAGCCAGCCGCTGGGGCCCAGGGAGAGCCGGGTCTTGTCCCACTTCTCCCTCATCCCTGCCCCTGGCTTGCTGTGGCAACCAGCAGTGCCAGCTGAACACATGTTCACGTGGAGCATTCAAGAGGAGCCCCTATGCAGAAATCAGCCGGGGAGCAGGACTTTGCTGCCAGTGACAGTCACTCGAATGGATGTGCAGAATCAAGTTTTCAACAATGTGGGTGCTGCCGCTCAGCCCCTCAAGCATTTCGTGACTCTAGAGCCACAGAGCCATTTGCTGCACGCCCACAATCTCTAAGCACCCTGCATAGAAGCCCAGTTTATCCAAAGGACCATACAATTTTGCGTGCAAACACTTGAAGTTTGGTATAATGAATTAAAAGTTTAAAGTCACCACTTCAATTTTCCATTGATCCATTCATTCAAACAAGTGTCTCTTGAGTACATGTATCGAACACTGTGGAATTAGGATTTAGTCCATGCCTTCAAGACATATACATCATAAAAGAAAACATACACACTTGTAACAGTGGTGAACAGGAGAGAATTACACAGGCTCATTAGAAAGAGCCAGGGAGGAAGCCACGGTTCACTTCCATCTGCAGTGGGTAAATGTTTCCTTGAGAAAGTAACCTTCCTTTTCTACAGTGGTGTCTGCTCCTTACTGTTTAGATCTTGCTCAATAGGGTATTCAATTACCACCTTCTATGTGCTGCTTATATAAAATACATCATTGTCAAGGGAGGTTATAAATTATAAAATAACTGAAATGCTTCACAAACCCTGAGCTGTGAATGGTGTGATGTGTTCCCGTGTTCTTGAGACAGAAAGGGCAGGACTCTGGTCCCTTCTCCTCCCCACTGCCCCGTTCCCAGAGAGGGGCAGAGGCCAGGCTTCCACGCAGGCCCAGAGCTGGCTCCAGAGCTGGCTCCAGGGCCAGGACACCCGGCAGACTCTCGGCGCCCCTTGCAAGAAATACAGCCTTGGGGGCCAATCACTAAGTTACTGCCTTGGGGGAGGGAGTCTCATACAAAGCCTGTGCTTCCAAGCACCAGGACAAAGCAGGGGCCCCCAGGAAAGCTGTTCCAGGTGTTCCTGAAACCTGGGCACGGAGTCACAGCCTCACGGGAAGCACGGCTGATGAGGCGACCCAAGACTGGGAAGTTGGCCAGAATCTCGGAGGCCAGACTGACCTGCAGGAGATGACCACTTCTCTCTCTTCATTAAAGACAGACAGTCTGGGCTTCACTTTTATATATGGAGTTTAACAGTAAAGAAATATCGCAAACAGATTAGACTTCATATATTTACCCCAATTATTTTTTGCATTAAAAAAATGTTTATTGCAGCTAATTCAAAATCCAACAAAAGTAAGTGTAAAACTGCATACCTACAAAATGTGAACCACGATCTCTTCACCATGTGAGACCCAAAATTTAGTTTACCTTTTCTTCAGTATTTCATTATCGCTGATTTTTGTTTCAAGTCATTACTGAGGTCTCTCCTCACGGCCCCGTGAGAAGGGCTCGTGGGTGCCTTGCTGTTTTATAGTTTTTTAGGTTTTTGAGCAGCATGATTTTCCCACATTTGTTTGCTTCCTTGATCACCCATTTTTCATAATAAGGATATCACTGTGCATCGGAAAACCTAATAACTGAACATGATTCAAAGTGAGAAAAGTAAGGACACACTGGATACCATGCACCCAATCTCCCCGGGTGACCAGGCACACCCCTAATTTCCTTGTAACCCCAGCATACGGGTATCACTGTGGCTGACAAGACTGGCCCACAGGTGAGGGGGTTGGGGACGTGGGGAGGCATGGCCCAGGAGCTAGCTCCCGGGTGGCCCCACAACCGTCCTCCCAGGGCTCACACAGCTGCATGCTCCCTCCCACAGAGCTCAGGGCTGTCAGTGTGGCCCAGGAGACATGGCGAGGAGACCAGCCACCCTGACACCGACATAAGACCCACGCTCCCATGTCTCTGGGCAAAGGATCGGCCCTGGGGCGGGGACAGGCCTTGGCAGCCCCAGGGAGGGACCCTGTGTGGTAGACCAGGCCTCGGCCCACAGATACATGAGTGCAGCATCCTGGAACAGAACTTCTAGCAGAACTGAGTCTACAGATGGTGCAGCCCAGGCCGGCATCTTCGCCGTGACCCAGGGGACTGAGCCAGAACCACCCAGCAGGGCTGCCCTGAATTGCAACCTATAGAAAAGGGAAAGCTGTGCGTGAATGCTGCCTTAAGCCAGTAGGTTTGGGGGTCATTTTTCACACACCAACCATGCATTTTTGGATGCGTACAGGTTCCCAGGCCATGATGCGAACTGCTGGCCTCACCTGGGCTATCTCATCTGTGCTGCCCCAACACTGCGCTTCTCTCAGAGCCAGAAAGGCTGCCAGGACTCCCTTTTCTTCACAAAGTAGTTAGAAGCTCACAATACAAAGCAAAAAAAAAAAAAAAAAAAAAAAAAAAAAACCATCTGCAAAATACAAGGGGAGGTGTACACACAGGCGTGTACAAGCGTGAAAGCAGCAGGGGCTGTCCCTGGGTGCCTGGTTTTGAGTGTCACCGTTTTGCATCTGCGCCATCACAAACAGCACAGCACAGTACTGAGGGGAAGCCCCAGCTTCTCAAGAGGCACGTGAGGCTTTTTACTTATGCACATTCTAGAACTGCGAGCCCCCCACCACTGCCAGAACTGGGTCAGGTCTGTCCCATAGGCCAGGCTCCCTGCCAGCCCCCACGACTTGCCCCTCAGATGGCACAGCTGCTTCTGAAACAGAGGCTGAGCCCCACCGGAGACCTGCAATACCTGTCATTAAATCAAACTTGGCCACGGATAAATGTGAAGATTTTTATTAAACTTGACTCTGGAACATTCATCAGAGGACTCATAACTGAAATCTCCTTTGTCCAGATGCCAATGGAGAAGGTCGAGGCGCGGGAACCCACAGAACCCAACAAGGCAGACTCAGAGCTGTGTGGCGTAATGAGCACCGATTTTGTTTTGACAGTTGCCTTTTATATTCAGATTAAAATAAAAGACAAGATGCAAAAGTAGCTCACATGCTATTTCAATTCTCTTTATTTCTGTAGTAACTGGGACCCTTTCCCTCTGGTTTCCCAGCCAAGCATTAAATAGCCCAGCTGGGATTTGTCAAAGTCTGGGCCTCTGTTGTAGAATGAGTGAGGAGGGTAGGGAGAGACAGGAGGGAGGGAGGGAGGGAAACAAGGAGAGGGAGAGGGAAAGAGAGGGAAGGGGAGGGGAGGGAGAGAAACCACCAAGGGCTGGAGGGATGGCAACCTCGAGCTCCCCCTTCCATGATAACAGAGCTGGCGTCACTCACGGTCGCATGACTGGGCTGACTCACTCGAGAATTAAATTAAAATGCTTAAGAAGAGGAGTAAGCACCCAGCATCTTCAGATTAGGGTAGTGTCCTGGTTTCACAGTTTCCTTATATGCCATTCTATAAATTGTAAAGATAACACATTTTCTTACTAGCCACGCTGTTCCCCCAATACTAACTATAATGAAGACTAGACAGCACCTGAGTACTGTGCATGTCTCAAGCCTGGTGAGGCAGCAAGGATTTACTTTTCTAGAGAAAGAAACAGGTTCTGAGATAAACTTCCTGAGGCCACACAGCTGTCTCCAACGCCCCCCCGCCACCACCCTTCCTAACCCTAAAACGGGATGGGAGGACTGGAGTCATTTGTGTCAAAAAACTTACCTGTATACATCTCACAGATTTTGAGATTCAACTCCCAGATCTAATCATCTCTATTCAGAAATGTAGAAAGGAAGGTGCAGTTATATGACCTCGAGCTGGGGGAACAAAGGCAGGCAGGCTCGATGCAGATGTGGGGTGAGCGTGGAGGCAGATGCCCGGTGCAGGGGGGCAGGAGCACATCCGGCCGGGCCTAGCAGCACAGCGGTCCTGCCATGCCAGCACAGGGGCCACCATGGTATCTTGGGCACAAGCAGCTTCTCCTCCACAGGAATCTTACCCTAGTGTGTTCCTGAGAAGTACGGACCACCATCTCGGAAACCAGACATGATGTAACACGCTTATCTATACAGGCCGACCACATCAGGGAATCGCCAATAATCCCCATCTCGCCATCAATTATTTATTTCTGGTAAATATTGATGATTGTAAGTTAACTGAGGCAACACAGGAACAAAAAATGATGGAAATGTCAGTGAATCCACTCCGTCAGCTGAAGAGCTGGGCTATCTAACAATGAAACGGAAGGAATCCTGGAGAACGCAGCAAGACCCCAGACCCCGCAGACCACCAACTCTTCCCCGCGAGAGAGTTAGGCCACGGGGCCAAGGAATCTCAGAGGTTCTCAAGATCTTCGAAGTTTAATGGGAATTGTATATTTGCATCTGAGTCACACGAGCACATTAAAAGCAATGTTTCTCCTTTCCACTAGAATTATGATGAGCTTGGGGCAGCAGCACTGGCTCTATCTCATGCTCATGAGATGTTTGGAGGCACCTGCGCATCTAAGGTGAATCATTTTAATGATGAAAGCAGCACTTGGTCCCTTGATTCGGGACCACAGACCCCATGACAAGGGTCTTCCCAGGATAAGCCTCGGCCTGGAACGCATGCTGTCCGTGGGGGGAGCACCAGGGAAGGGCCAGGGCAACCCCCACAAGAGCCCAGTGTGTCCTACCCAGTGCGGTTGGCATCAGCCACAGGGATCTTTTGTTTCTATTCAGGAAGGAACGTGTTTAAAATCTTGGGGCCCAAAACCTGGAATCCTCAAAGCTCCCCACAGAGCAGGGTTACTCTGCACCTTTCCTCATGTTAAAATCAACAACTACATATGGCTGCTGGCGGCATCTCAGCACAGGTGCAACGGTGGGCTTTCTTGCTGTCTGGGGAAAGCAGGAATTCCAGGCCTCTGCCTTCCTTCCTCCCCAGAGGCTCTGGCCCAGTGGAGCTCAGCTTCTCCCAGGTAAGAAGCACAGACCAGCCTCCCACGTGCCCCTGTGCGCGGCTCCGGTCACAAAGCAGCAGGGCAGACCCTGGCACCTTGACTCGAGCCTTCACAACTCAGCCCGGAGGTGGCGGCTGCTGGGGCCACTACTCATGGTTCAGCACAGCGAGGCCCAGACACACTGAGCGAGACATCCACCGCCCCCCACCAACCGGGCCATTCGTCTCTAACCTAAAACAGACAGGAATTCAGGGAGGTGTTCCCTCCCCTTGACTGACCGTCCCTCCCGTTCTCATCTCTCCCTCCTGCCCTGTCAGTGCACCCAAGTCCTGACTCCCAGTTTCATAGGGAATCTAAAACAGTGATAATTTTAGAAACTGGGAGCTCCATATAAAACAAGTCAGGTAAAGCAAGTGTCAACTGATCACCCACTCCATAGATGGCAGAGCGCAGTCCTTGAGATAAATTCGCAGCAGAGGAAAACACGCCACTTGTGATCAAGGTGGACAGGATGGGGGGAACCACACAGTGGGGAGGTTCAAACAAGCCGGCATGAACACAAACTAAAGTGCTCAGCAGTGGAAAGACAAAAGCCCCACAACACCGGAGACAGATAAACACTGCTGTTAAAAAACGTCTCACTGTCAGGGCCAGCGCGGTGGCTCATGCCTGTAATCCCAGCACTTTGGGAGGCCGAGATGGGCGGATCACCTGAGGTCAGCAGTTTGAGACCAACCTGGCCAACATGGTGAAACCCTGTCTCCAAAAATAAAAAATAAATAAATAAAAGTCTCACTGTTAATAGTCTATCAAGATTTAAGTTCTTAAGTCACTTAATTTATCAGCACACAAACTTCTCAAATGCCTGAAACTCAGGGCAGTAAACACCTTAATCAGTTTTCCTAAGTCCACTGTTTTCTTAGATAGGCCTCCGATCCTCAGGCTGGTTTCAAAGTAGGCTTTCTCTGTTTGCCAATAACTTAATAATTAACATACCTGAGAACACACTGACTTCCAAATTAATCTGCTAATAAAATATTAATTACCACACTGGTTATCCACAGGAAAAAAAATATCATCTTCTGGTTGTAAAAACATTAAAATTCTAAACCCGGTGGCCATCTGAACAGCCCCTCCTCTTGGCAAGGGCATTCCCAAGCTAACCTGAAAAACCAGTTCAGGCCGTGATGGGACAGGGGTCAGACTGGTCTCATGAACCCCGCCTCCCTTCTGGAATTAGGGAGAACTTAGACCGTAAGTCTGATAGGAAACATTTACAATCTATTCTCTCTGAAGCTACCTGAAGGCTTCCCTCCACATGACAAAGCCTGGGTCTCCACAACCCCTCATCTTACATTACTGTCTTTGGACAAGAACTTAACTCTTTCAACCAACTGTCAATCAGGAAGTTTTTGAATCTATCTGTGACCTGGACACCTCCACTCCCAGTTGTCCTGGCTTTCCAGGACACTGGCTAACAAGGGACTCTTAATTCGGAACTCAGAGCGTGGCGTGTTCCTTCTAACTCACTGAGTTACAACATCTGCACAAGACGTGAGCGTGATGGCTCTAGCCCCTCCTTTGGTGTTGGCGGCGTGGCTGCACTCTGAGACCCTCCTGCCCCAGCCAGGCTGTGTGCTTGCCCATGATGGCTGTCGGCAGACTATAGCGATTCTAAAATAATCAGCAAGCTGACATTCCCAAGGGTGCATTTTAAAGACAAATGTGCAAGTTTTACAGCATGAAATCAGCTACATCGTTTGCTACTCCAAACGCTTTTTCTTTTGCTTTCCCAAGGTTCTCCTAATGATCCCGACAGGTAAGGTCCCAGTTACAGAGGGTTGGGCAGGCTGCGTCTGATGTTTAAAACACAGAGGAGCTATGTCAAAGGATATTCCCCATTCACCAACATCATCAGGACAAACTTTAAACAGTAATGATGATTTCCCTGTCTGGAAAATTGAGCTAACTTGAGGACAAACGCAACAAATGTGTTTGTCAAAATTGCAGGTGGACATTTTAGTGAATGAATCACTATTTCAAGGAAGATAATGGCTCACTATTCAAAGGCATGTTTTTGTCACTTTTTATATTTCAGCTTCATGCATTTGAATCATGAAGTGAGAGACTCATACCTGATACGTTACAGAATCTCTACAAAATAGACAAAATTCCAATCCTGTACATTCACTCTCATTCTTTTCCATATGCACACTGATGGTCATATCTTAAGTTGGCATTCCAAGAGGATTTCTAAATTAAAATGTCTTCTACTTTAAACATTATGTGTTAAACATTAAACATTCCATTGTTAAACATTTACAACAGGGTTTGTATGGCCAGTTTTAAAGATTTCTTCCTCACTGAAAACAAATGTTCTGTTCCTTCAGCCAGCTTTTCATATATTTAACCAATAAATGGTCCATTCTGAAATACTCCAGAAACAGAAACACATCTGCAGAGTGGACACACTCAACACAGAAATCCAGAGCATCGAACAACAGGGAACAACCAGCATGACGGAGGAAGAGGCACCTTGTGAGTGTCCCTAAACACACACACAAGCCTAGCGGCTTAAAAGGAACAAATACAGCTCGATATGCCTGTGTGAGCATTGACTTGTGTGACCTCATCAAGTCTACTGCCTTGCAGAATCCTCCCAGCTGAGCTGCAGGAATCTTCCCGGGAGGTTTTTCTCCCTTACGCTGCCTGCAGGGGCCCACTGGGCTCCCGGGACAGTGTCCTGTCTTTGTTTAGAATATCACAGTATCTGGAAGCCTGTCTGATCCCAAGTGAGAGCCTCGTTATCACTCGGACACCATCACCCAGGGCCCGATAGCCGCCTCCAGCTAACGCAGACTGCTCCGCAGCGCCCTACAGGCAGGCTTGCTGCATGCATGATTTTAGGGTTGGGGCTGCTGGTTTTTGCAGGCACAGATGCAGACTAACATATTCATGATGACAGAAAGCAGCGCCTACTTTTATGTTCCTTCCGTAATGGTGGTAATAATAATGGCAGCATTTCCCCTATCCTTAAAAAAAAACCTCCTGCTAATAGCCGTTGTATTCCACCCCCTTCCTTAAAAGTAATAGAATTTACTAGGTGAAGTCAGTCTTCATGAGAAAGCGACAAATCAGTGTTCACACAGTGGCATGGTAGCTGGGCACACAGCGTTCGTCAACGTCCCAAACTAACCACCCATCACAGTATTCCCAACTGGCAGGAAAGCTAGAAAAATCCAGTTTAAAATATATTTAATTATAGCAGAATTTCACAAAACTAACAATGAAAATCAAACAGAAACCAAAGTTTCTGAGGAAACTAACTTGGTTGGCCAAGCAAGGAAAACCATTAACCAGTGCTGATTACACTGTTTTTACTTACAGCAGCCAAAGATGTGTCCAGAGGAAAAGAGACTTTGAAAGATTATTAGCCTTTCGGTGAGAATGATTTTTTTAATAAGTTCATACTACTGGGCTATATCATCAATAGTCAATTAAGAAACAAGGCAAATTATTTTGAGTAGTATTTTCTTAGTTCTTAATGTGTCAAAAATTCCAACACTGCTAAAGGTCGTTCATTCAGGGAATCGATGCTGAATTTGAAGGATTTAAGTCTATGAATAATCTGAATGGATCAATTATCTGAGAGAGTATTTCAAGGCTGAGAAAGCACTAATACCATACAACCTGAAGTGGAATCTGCTAAAATGTGTCGTAACTAAGCAGGTAAAAAATATGGAACAGAAAAAGATTTAGGTGAGCCAATTCTCAGACCTTGTGACAATCTGAAGTGTGAGTCCACGGTGCTCCTGTCATTACTCACTGGCAGGCCGTCGGTGCAGAACGTTTCCCGCCTTCTCTGTGGCTGAGGCAGGACCGTGTGAACGTCACTGGCCCTCCTGGACATAGCCTTCATCATCTCCTTGCTCTCTCCGGCCCACGGCTCCATCTCCTCAATCACGGATCACCCACCCAACACCCCGGCCCAGATGCCACCTTGGGGTACTGAGGGGTGGTTCCAGGGCCTGCCTCACTCCTCTCAGCCAAAGGCCTTCACTGCCTGACGTTCACAGTCTTCAGAACCATCGTTCCACATGCTTTCTCCAGGGACAGGGGCAAGTCTGGTAACCGTTATTCCACTTCGGCCAGCAGCTGAGGGCCAAGCGCGACAGAGCTAAGGGTGTCCACGCAGAAGCCGAGGGCTACATTCCGACCCCGGGTCTGCTGCTTGACTCTGCGGTGTTTTGCCTGTCTCCTTTTGGCCTCCGTTTCCTCATCTCTAACATGGGGTGAAAAACATTCCCACCTCAGCGAGTTTCTATGAAGATTCAATGAACCAATATGGCCAAAGCACTCAGCATAGCGCCCAGCACACACCAGGCACTGCACACAACGCAACTGACGTGGAACACCAGCCACCTTCACCCAGTGCTCTTCCCATCTCAGAAAAAACACACAACCCGTGAGCAGAAACTGGAAAGTGACAAATGTCTTCCCAGCCTGACCTCCTGACTCACTCACATACACAGAAGAAATCTTTCTTTTCTGTGTTTGACCATCACCTTTACAATATCCCAAGAAAACCGTGTTACAACTCAGTGAGCTTAACATCTACTGAAAACCTGGCAAGGATGAATAGAAAGAACTCTTCTGGTCCCCTCTGCTACCATCAATTTCCCTTTCGGTATTCAACGGCAAGCCACCAGGTACTGCAGGAGAGGGCAGTGCCATCGCTCCCCTAATCATTTACGAAGTCCCCCACGGAGCCCTTGCCATAAGCCTTGCTCTAGCCTGGACCACCTCTGGTCAGTATCACGGCCTCCAGTGAGCACAGGCAGGAGAACACGTCCATTCTGTCAACAGACTAGGTATAAACACCCTCTCTGTACAAAGCATCATGCTGACATTTGTACATATGCAGCATTTAAGTACCTAAAGAGTAACACCCTTCCAGAAGTTTAAATTCAGTTGAGGACACCTAAGACTCCTAAAAATACAAAACAGTATCTGATTTCTAAAAAAGAACCAAACACACACACCTGTAACGCAAAGTCAAACTTTCAAAAAATATACATTTCACATGCAGTGAAACAGTCTGCAACTACATTTTAGCCCTTTTTAAACAAGGCATATGAGGCGCAATCAGTTTTTCCAAATGTAATCGATGGCATTTTCCACAGACTAACCCAACTTCACCTAGAATTTAAAACCACAGAATTCACATGTGCTAAAGAAATAAGGATGTAAAATGGTACATTTCCCACTTGCCACAGGTAAGCTTAGTTTTTAAAAAGCTATCATCAAATGCACTTAAAATTTCAAACTCCTGCAATTGCCCAAAACCCAAGAATAAACATGTGTGCTTACAGTCACATAACAGAATAGAGCACAGCAAGGAGACTAAAGCCAGAGTTACCCTTCCAGGCCGGCGCCCCACTCTCACCTACGGAACGGTTTAGTGACTCGGTAAAAACCTGCAGGAGCTGCCCTCCCGGGCTGGCGCCCTGCTCCGAGCCGTGAGCTATGGAACAGTTTGTTAACTCGGTAAAGCACTGCTGAGTCCGAGGGTGGGAGGTAACCACTGACCAGCACTTCTCATACGTCGGGAAGCAGGCAGGCCCACGGTGGGCGCCCAGCTGTGACTTGCTGTTTCAGAGCCACCTCACCCGCCTTTGACTCCTGCGAAGGGCTGCTTTCAGACACTGCTGGAACCCTGATGGAAAGAGGCAGATTCCAAACCCACCAGAAAACAAACACCTATCTCAACACTGGGACATAGTCCAAGAACAGAAACTTTTTAAATCAATGCCTTCTTTTAGGACTTTCTGACTTTAAGATCTTCAGTCCAAAAAGAGTAGTAGCTCACATTTTGGAATGTCTGAAGAAATGTAATTTTTTTGCCCCTTTTTAAAACGTAATCGTAGTTACCATTCATTAAAAGCCTGGCCAGGAATCTTACCAGCACATTTTTCAGGTGACCCTGGCAGGGAAACCGCGCCGTGTCTTCCTCAGAAGCCGTGTTGCTGCAGCCAGTTCAGCTGGTGCACGTACCACCGTCCCGTCCCAGGTCCCACCAAACCCTGGACCGTCACAGCTGCCCGTCTTCTCGGGGAGCACACCGCGAACAAGCCGCGCCAGCACGCCGCACACTGCTGTTGTTACGGTTCACTTAGACTGACGCTTACACATTCAGATAGTGAAACAGACGCCGGTGCTGAGAAGACATCTGTCGGCACCCTCTCCCGCCCTCTCCAACAGCGGACGCCCGTGGGCCCCAGCACACAGAAGCCCAGGCTTTCGGCACAGCAACTGTGGCCAGGATTTTTTGAGTCTCTTGCCATGGAGGCAGTGTTTTCAAAGACAACAGCAGCACCTCCAAGGGTCCCAACAGGGTACAGCAGTGGCCCACAAATGCTGCAACTCACGCCCACGGGACAGCTGGCGTGGCTCACCGTGCACCATGCAGAGCGGCGTCTGTGGCTGCTGTGATGCACAGGTAGCGTGCCACCAAGGCATTTCATCCACAGCACATACTGCATCTGAACCAAGGCTCAGAGGAGAGAAATCCCATTCCATAAACCATCAGAGGCCGAGGGAGCCATCTCAGAACTGATGTCCCGGGGCTCGAATCTCTTTGAGATGAACTGACCTATTCAGAAAGGGAAAAGTAATTCTTTGTAATTGGAAAGAAGCTAAATATTAAGACTCACTGGGTTGCACAGAGCCCAGATCAGTGTCATCTGAGAACCTGGAAATGCATGTATCCAGGGTATCCAGGGTCCCAGCTCAGAGCCGCCAAATAAAACCCAACTGTGATGGAAGGATAAGTACCGTTGTGTTTTTTGTTTTGTTGGGTTTTTTTTTTCCTTCTTTTTTTTTGTTGAGAGGGAATCTTGCCCTGTCACCCAGGCTGGAGTGCAGTGGTGCGATCTCTGCTCACTGCAACTTCCGCTTCCCAGGTTCAAGCAATTCTCCTGACTCAGCCTCCTGAGTAGCTGGAATTACAGCCGTCCACCACCACGCCTGGCTAAATTTTGCATTTTTAGTACAGATGGGGTCTCACCATGTTGGTCAGGTTGGTCTTAAACTCCTGACCTCATGATCCTCCCGCCTTGGCCTCCCAAAGACAGGCACCTGTTTAAACAGCCACCCTTGCTCCCAGCCACAACACAACTGAAAGTCAGCAGATAATTAACTGGGCTGTTGAATCTCTTAATCAGAAAAGATTTCCTAAATCATCTGAATATTTTTCCTAAACAAATAAACCCTTTGGCTTACAAGCCGTGAGCACCAGTCAGCATGACATAGCACCGCCCTGGAGCTGCCACTCAGCCTTGTCATGTTGGCACGAGCACAGCAGAAACCACCAAGCCCCCAGGAGGAAGGAGTGAGGTCCAGTGGAGCGAACCAGGAGGGAGGGGTGCAGGTTGGCCCAGTAGGCCACTACATTAGTGAGTTCACACACCTCAAATACCTCCTACATCCATCCTTGCAGAGAGGGGACGGAAGCCATTCAGAACCCGTGGCACTCTCTCTAACAAGGAATGAAAATCTCCGAGCCAAAGTTCTACCCTAGCGGGGAGATGCTGTTCATCAAGTTTCATAGACCCAAATGGGAGCAAGAGAAACCAATCGCACAAGATAGGTAGATGGAAACAAATCAGAAATTCAGCTGTGAAGCTTTCAGAAAAAACGTCAATTATCTGCACAACGGCTGTGGCTCTGCCCAATCGTTTCTTCGAATGTCTCCCTGTGATGAGCCACCTCAGAGCCGTTCAAGACAGCATCAAAATCAAAATGCCAAGGCACATTCGCACTTTAGACAACCTGCAACAGCACAGAAACAGAGAGTCACACTCCAGCATGAGGGCAGCTGCTTCTTGGCTGAAGCGATGAAGTGGACTCCTGCTCACTGCTGGGGAGACCAGCTTTCGGTCACAACGTGGTCAAGGGTCTGCGGACCATGTTACCCGAGCCACAGCCAGGAAACCGGAAGTGATTTTTACACTTTAAAGATTTAGCAAAAGAAAAAGAATATGCAGAGACTTCTGTCCCACAAAGCGTAACACATTGTTACCCTGCCCTTTACAGAAGCTTCTAGCTTAGGTGTCAGCTACAAAGTGTTTCTGTAAAATCATGTCACTGATTCTCAAGCGCGCCAGGAAAAGTCACACTTCTGAACAACCCTCAATGGAGATGCAGCATCCTGTGTTTACAATAGATTTGATTTTTGTAAACGCCGAAACAGGGGAGGTAATTCAGCTAAGTATTATCGTAATACAATTAGATACATAATGATGTGTGACAACGGAATAACCAATTGGCATTCCTGTATGGAAACGAACTAGTTCAAAGTCAAATGCAAAACAACAAAGGAAAGCAGGTTTGGGCTCTCAAAGTGATCAGTGAAATTGGGAATAACATTCAGTTAAATGATACTCATTTGCTTCATTACTTAAAAAACAAAACAAATACCACTACACAATCACTCCTTAATTTAACTACTGCTGCAAAATAAAGTGGAGAGACTCTTACTGAAGGGCTAGTAATCAGCCGTCACAGACTCTGCTGTGCAGGCTCAGGCCTCCTGCCCTCAAAGACATGGAGAGGGAGGAGAGGGGTGGTCAGGAAGAAACGGACGTGGCAACCATGACCTAGTCAGCTATTCCACCCTCACACCTTTCTTCCCAACTTAAAATTCCAGAGCCATCTGGACCTTATCTTCCCATGTCAATAAGTCAGCAAGTTCCAGAAGCCAGACACCTACAGTGCTTCTGACAGCCAGATCCTGTCTTCCCCCGTGTTTTGGGGGTCCCATCAGCTCACCCCTGGATAGTTTCAGTAGCCTCTGAGCTCCAGCTCACCGTGAATAGACCTTGCACTCCAAAGACTGAAGCAGGCCAAGAGCCGCTCGAGGCTGCTATTGCCATGACCAAAGGCTTTCAGAGACAGTCACAGCACTGCACAAATCAATGCGGCTTCGTCAGGTACCACACGGCTCCAGCATCCCATCTCGCCTGTCACTGCCACCAAAGCTATGAGTCTGTGACGTGCCAGGAAGGGAAGGGACTATATGCATCATCTCATTTAAGCTTCACCATGTCACCAGGTGGATTTTGTCATGCCTGATTTATGGATCAGGAAACAGTTTTAAAGAAGCCAAGCACAGGGACCTGCTGACACAGCTGCAAGCCCCACAAAGGTCTGGGCGTGACCCCACCCCACACTCCCTGGGTCCCAATGTCTGCTCCTCCCCAGCAGCCCCATAAAGGCCTGGATGTGACACCCCACTCTCCCTGGGTCTGAATGTCCACTCCTCCCCAGCAGCCCCACAAAGGCCTGGATGTGACCCCACCCCATTCTCCCTGGGTCTGAATGTCCACTCCTCCCCAGCAGCCCCGCAAAGACCTGGGACTGACCCCACCCCACTCTCCCTGGGTCCCAGCGTCCACTACTCCCAGCAGCCCCACAAAGGCGTGGGCGTGACCCCACCCCACTCTCCCTGGGTCCCAATGTCCGCTCCTCCCCAGCAGCCCCATGAAGGCCTGCGCGTGACCCCACCCCACTCTCCCTGGGTCCCAATGTCTGCTCCTCCCCAGCAGCCCCACAGAGGTGTGGGTGTGACCCCACCCCACTCTCCCTGGGTCCCAACATCCACTCCTCCCCAGCAGCCCCACAGAGATGTGGGTGTGACCCCACCCCACTCTCTCTGGGTCTCACCGTCCAGTCTTCCCCAGTGGAAGCCTGATTCTGGGTCCACCTGAATTGCTGCCATTCCTAAGACACAGCCCACGTCTCCCCACCTCGTTCTTCATCCATTTCCCACAGCCCAGAGGCGTGTGCGCTTCCACCCAACCGGACGTCGTGCTTCAGCACCTGCATCCGACACATGACTTCAGCCAAAAGCTTCTCTCAAACCTCCCCTCCAGCTGCTGGCCACACAGGCCTGTGCGGATCGCCTTTATCACACAAATTCTCACGCATTCCTGTGTCACCCTGTCCAACTGATTAAAGTCTGCTGAGAGGAGGGACCTGTGTAGGTAAATGCACACCCTACTTCACTCCAGAACACTGCCTTGCACGAGGCAACCGACTCACAGCAAATTCAGTTCAGCCCAGTATTTCCATTCAAAAAACGCAGAGCATAAGGGCTCTGGTAATAATTAAAAGTATATTTCAGCAGTCACCTGAAATTCCACATTCTGCTGCAACACCAGCATCCTCTCCTGTCCTCGCCAGGCTCTACTCCACGGACATGACTCCCCGCAGGCTCTGCAGGCTTCCCAGCACCCCACCCCGGTACTGGCCTAAGGACGCGACAGAGTGTGGCCCCCAACACCTGAAGGATCTGAAGCCAGCTGCCTGCTCTGCAGAATAATGGAGAGAGACATTATTAAACCCTGACATTTCCACGGACAGGCCACCCGGCGAAACCGGGAAGCACGCCACAAAATAGGGAGCACCCACAGGGAGGAGCTCTTCTGTCTCCAGCCTGACAGCAAACAGCAGCTGAGAGGAGGATCTCTGCAGGGTAACTGTGCAGTACATCTAAGGTCTGCAACAGCCCCGATGAGGGCCAACTCCCCCCGCCCCACTTCCTGAGACTCAGCCCTACCAGGCCACCTCTCCTGGAAGATCAGCTCCAGCGCGTACCGCGAGAGGTCGAGAGGGTCAGGAACTAGCTCCACAGCTCATTTCCCAGGCTCCCACCACCACCCTTTGTCCCATCTCTTCCCTCTTTCTCCATCCCTCCTTCACTCCCACCCTTCCTCACCGCTTTCACTTCCCTTCTCTCCTTCTCCTCTCTCCCCATCATCCTCCCTCATCTTCCCAGCCCTCACCTTCCTCTCCTCCATCCCCCTCTTCACTCTCATCCTCCCTCGTCCCTTTGCCTCCTCTCTCCCCACACACCTTCCTCATTGCACTTCCCCATCTGACTCAGCCGACGTATTCTCAGGTCAATAAAGGATATTCTTTCACTTGGTCTTTTTATTGCAATGATTTTTCTTAACAACGAATGGAGATCTGTTTTGGACCATCTGGATGGCCACCCAGTGACCAGCTGCTGCGCTGTGGGCTTCATGTCCACTCAGTGTCCTCACGGCACTGGTGCCCAGCAGCACGGCTGTGATCAGGATGTGGGACAGGCATCCTGCCCAAGATGCCCTGCAAAGCCTCCCCAGCAAACCAGAGCAAGGCCCAGCATGGTAGGGAGTGCACCATGCCCATGATGCAAGCAGTTCAGCTTCTAAAAACTGCCCATCGACTGTGACTTACTTTGTATACATGGTTACAACAAAACCATAAGCATTCTGGAGTATGTTCTTGGTTTTGTGTTTGCAAAATCTAAGCAACATTGTAATAAAAATCACTGAACTCTGCCCCTGGGGCTCTAGGGGTGTTTTCCTCTCTGAAAGGAGTCCCTTCCAGGACTCCAGATTGAACAACAGCCTTCGATCACGGTTATCTTAGTGGTAACGGGTCGACTCAGCCTGCAGAGAGCTGGGGCCCTCGACAGCCTCACAGCTCCACATGCCAGGGTTCTAAGGATCACACGTGTGCAGACAGCACCTGGCATGTGTGCACCAAGCTTGGCTAACACGCCCGAAACATCTCACTCATGCTCGCTAGCCACACCCCTTCTCTCAGCCTCCACGGCGTTCCACTCTGCTTTTATGTTGCTGTGAACTATGCATCCGGAGCCACACAAAAACTCCTCAGCTCCTTTACGGGAGGGGGCTGCATCTCCCCACCTCAGGGCCCCCATTCCAGACAGCACAGGATTTGCAGAGTGGGCGAGTCTAATGTTCATGACACTTTCTCAATATTCCTTTCACATCACTCCAAAACCAAAAAAGAGTACACCAACTTCTTATTGAGACTATGAGGAAAATATTTGTCCTATTATTTCTCACTTAACATAACACTTGTGAAGAATGTGACTTTAAATGTACACTCTAAGCACCCAAACTGTGAACATTCTGCTGCAGTGACTGTATTTATGGGTCACAAGGACAAAACTTCTCCACAGTGGCCAAAAAATAAGTGAATGCTCCTTTTTAACATAACCTCCACTCATCTGCAAGTCACAGATACAGTTTTTCCTTTATAAAAGATCCAATGATCCACAGTTCAGCTTTAATAACAGGTTTAATAACACGTGGGTCCAGGTGAGAAAATGACCCCTCAGTGTCCCTCCCAGGAAAGCTCCACAGAGCTGCCTCCCTCAAAGACTAGGGCAGCTCGGAAACCACGTTCTCCAGTAAATGACAGTCGACAGGATTCAGTTAATAAGCTGCTGTAAGATTGTGATCTCCTACAGCAGAGAGCGCCTCTCAAGAGTCAAGATGTCCCCACTCCCTGAATTTCCTACAAAGAACAGGGCACGCGTGGACTAAGGCCGTTAATAAACGTGTTTTCAGGAAACAGCAGAATCAACCCACAAAGGAGAGGTACCGTTTTCCTCCCAGGAGGGAAATGGTACAAAGCGTGTACGTTGTAGCACGTAAGTGATTTCGTTGGGCGTTCCTGGGTCTGTTGTCACATGCAGCACATCACCTCAAAAGTCCAAGTTCTGTAACTCACATCCCAGGACGTGAAAATCATTTCAAATTTTAGCAATCAAGTAAGAACCTGATCAAGAGACGCCTACTTGTTCTGGAGTCTAAGCAGCAATATATTGCTGCAATAGAATGAAAAACAGGGATGACTAATGAAGAAAATTTCAATATTAAAAAAAGACTAAAACATAATTGGATTTATTCTACTCTAGTTTAGACAGAGCAGCCAGGCAGTTCACCCATACGTTATTATTATTGTCACTGCTATTATTTGTTTCTGAGACAGGGTCTCACTCTGTCAACAAGGCTTGAGTGCAGTGGTGTGATCTCCACTCACTGCAAGCTCCACCTCCCAGGCTCAAGCGATTCTCTTACTTCAGCCTCCTGAGTAGCTAGGACTACAGGCATGCAGCCATTATGTCCAGCTCATTTTTATGTTTTCAGTAGAACTGGGGTTTCGCCAGGTTGTCCAGGCTGGTCTCAAACTCCCAGGCTTGAGCAATCTGCCAACCTCAGCCTCGAGCAATCTGCCCACCTCAGCCTCCCAAAGTGCTGGGCTTACAGGTGTGAGCCACCACGCCCAGCCCTTTTTTTTTAAAGTGATTATGTGCTTCGGAATCTTGTAGGTACTTTTTTTTTTTTTAAAGAACAAGCAGAGTAATTCCATAAGAAACTACTGTCAGAGGTTTTACACATCTCAAAACTCACAACTGAAATGCTAAGAATAAAGTGTATTTTATTCACAGAAGCAGCATTCTTAAAGTCTTATAAAAGTGACACTGTGGACACACCACCACTGCACAGCCTGAGTTATGGTGGGACTGCTTGGAGTTCCCAATTCATTCTGAACGGTCCTCCTGTCAGAAAACTGAATAGCAGATTTTAAAACTTCAATGCTTTTCTCAATTTAAGCCATGTTATAAAGCATTTTACTGACTATGTGGTCAATATTAAGTTCAATACCTTGTATCAATAAAGAGATTATCGTTTTAGCAATAAGGCTTTTTCTCTTATAGACAATCATCTGTAACTCAAGCCAGTAAACTGGGCATTTCACAAAGATTTTGCGTAATTCCTAGCACAGATTTTAGCAAAATAAAAATCCCTGTTATCTTTCCACAATTAAATAACCAAGGATAGGAAATTGCATGGGTACAATAACCATTCCATTATTTTATATACATACACACAAATGAGAGTATGCTTTGGAAAACAGTATTTCAGTATGCTAACGATGAAGCAGAAGACAATTCCTCAGCAGACAGTCTCATGCGGCATGTGATGAATGAAGTACTCTGGCCCATGCCCAGCCTGGTGAAATGGAAACGCGGGAACATATTAGTGACCGTGACGAGGCACCCTGATATGCCCCAGTCCAGGAAAGAACAGCTAACACCTGTCTTCTTCATGAGAAAACCAAAACATACACAAGAGACTTTGATTCTTTAAAAAACAATCTGACCCGATACTAACCTGAGGCTCCCATTGACAAAGTTTGCCATAAACACAGAGGTGTACACCCAGGCCCTGGAAAATCAGGAACATGGTATATACACGACATTTTAAAACACTCAATGCTGACAATATCTTAAACGCGCTATGATACCACAGGTTTTGTGCGTCACAGCCTGATTACCTGTCCCGGGGCTCAATGCTTTGTGTGCGAGGCCTGCGGTTATAATTTACTGGGCTGAATGTGATTCAGTCTGTCACAGAAGAGAGCTATGAAGTTTACTTAATTTCATGCAGATTCTCAGGTTCACCTTCCATGAGTGACTGCTCCGCCCACGAGGTAGCGGAGGGAAGGCCCAGGAGATGCCAGGCACTCACGAACTGGTCTCAATCAGTCCACTGGTCTTGGTTTAAAGGAAAACAGAAATAAGAAGGAACTAAAAGGGCTCACTACATCTAGTATCACAATGTTCTTAACTCTACCTTAGCCAAAAATAAAAGTGGAAAAGCAAAACAACTGCAGGGCAAGATTCCAATGCCAATCTGAAACATGGAATCGCTAATAATTCACAGACAAAGTTGACTGTGGGCACAACTGACATACATATAAACACTAGTTTAGCAAAATCCAGTCTTTGTGATTGGCTTTATAACAAGTAAAATTCTCATCTGAGGATCACGTACCCTAACTGAAGGTTTCAAATGCAGAGATTGGTAAACTCCAGGGTGTATGATTTCTGCCACACACGAGAGAACCAATGAGACAGGAGCTAGAATCAAGTGTGCTTAGGCCGTCCTAGGACAGAAATTCAGCCTCTGGGAAAACAAACGCAGGAGCCTGTCCACTCCAATAGTGAGCTCTGCTTCAGAGAGTCCAGAGCTTAAAGTCGCACAGGGTCTTCTCCCTCCTACGGGCATGTGCAATCCCGGCAAAAACGTAGCTCAGCATCATCAAAAACCAGAAAAGAACACAGCCTTCCAGACATCACGTCCAAGAGAAGGAGGAAGCAGGGTCCAAGCTTACCCAGCAGAACTGTTCCTGGAAGAGAAAGCATCAAGGAAGTCACAGGAGGGCAGGGCAAGCAGTAGCAGCTTCCACCGTCTCGCTGCAAGCCGGGCCTCAGCCAGGGGCACAGTCTCCTCCAATCCGACTGACAAGAAGCACGAGGAGTCACAGAGAACTCAGTTTAGGGTCCTCTTCAGAAATGTGCAACAGTGGAAAACAATCTTACGGCACCCGGTCCTCTCCTCCACAGGAACAGCGGAGCTCGCACTTTTAGGGCTGGGGTGCTTTTGCGTCTGTCATATCCCCCACTTCCTCCCTTATGCAGATGCTCTTCCTGGACGCAGGTGCCCATCCCATGCTGCTCCTGAAGCCACATCTGTTGCCATCCAGCAACGTGACCAGGAATTCACCTTTGTCCAGGAGAGGTAAATGCAGAGTCCACACATTCTTATACAGGTTTGCTGGCCAAGAATCTAACCACGCTGTCCTATTCCAGATGTGCCGGCACCAAGCAGAATGTCAGATAGCCAGCATTTATGAATGGGATCGATGGGGTTCTCCTGGGACTCCCAGGCATCTGCACAAGGAAGGGAGCTGTTGTCCAGGTTATGATCCGGGGCTAAAGCAAACGCCACAGACCACACCACACTTCAGTCCTTACCAACACTTGACAATTGCTTATTTGTGTGTTGAAAGGCAGTGTTGGGAGCACAGGCATCAGACAGGCCTGGTCTCCACAATGGGACAGCAGTGACTGCCCACAAGTCCCTTCCTAAGCCCTGGCCTGCCCATCTGGCGTTCATTCAGTAACAATGCTCACCTCATAGCCCTGCTATGAACGCTGAATTAGCCGGCACACAACTTCTCCAGCACATATATGCGTACCCAGATTCATTTCAATTGTGCTTTCAACACCAATTTAATACAACTGAATGCTGTCACTGAGATGGAAGAACCAATGTTGGAACAGAAGGTTGGGCTGGGCACGGTGGCTCACACCTGTCATCCCAGCACTTCGGGAGGCTGAGGTGGGCAGATCACTTGAGGTCAGGAGTTGGAGACCAGCCTGGCCAACATGGCAAAACCCCATTTCTACTAAAAATAAAAAATTAGCCAGGCATGTTGGCATGCACCTGTAATCCCAGCTACTTGGGAGGTTGAGGCATGAGAATTGCCTGAATCTGCGAAGTAGAGGTTGCAGTGAGCCAAGATCACACCACTGTACTCCAGCCTGGGTGACAGAATGAGACTCTTATCTTAAAAAAAAAAAAAAAAAAAAAAAAAGTCAAGATGAAAACTAATTGCCAATATCCAGATTCCATTTATTTAAAATATAAAATTCATTAGCTGGTACTTGATCAAGTTATTTTTTTCTTCATTACAATCCTGTATCTCTAACACTGCTAAAAATGTTTACATTTGAACACACCTTGAGGGTGACTAACAAAAAAACACAGTGCATGTATTTCATAAGTGAGCAAGTTTCAGTAAGGCTTCGTCCTGCTATAGTTAATCCTTTGACAACATAAAACTGAGCCATTCTCTGACAGAGCACTGGCACACAGTACAAGAAGAATGATCTCCAGTTAAGTAAGTTGCTAGATTTAGAGAACACATAAATACAGTTTATGACTAATTCATCAGTAATAAGCAAGAATTTAAAGAAAAAAAAAGCATCAGGACTGTAACTAGGAAGAAAGGCAAAAGTAAACATTAGAAATTAGTCAGGTTTAATTCAACGCCCTTTCTATGTGGCCGTAACAGTCTGTACACCTGTTGCTTATACTTTATCATGCTAAGCTGTCACCAAGCTCTCTATGAAGGTGGTAAGAGCTTCCCGAGTCACAGAGCCTCATATTCCTATTTAAACCTGAAACAGCCAACACCATGCTTAGCACGCAGTAAGAACTCCGTGGATGCTCAGGAACATATGCCAGGGTGAGAGGCCCCAGCCCTGCCATCAGCCTGCTCCTTTTTAAAACTATCAAACAAAGCCCTGCCTTCAAGGTGCTCAGATCTAACTAGCACAAGATTTTTCTTTTAATATGAAAAGTTAAATAACTACGAATGACAAAGACTCTGAACACCTGTGAGGAACATAAGGCACCCTAGTAAGGTGAACTTGACCGAGACTAAACCAGAGATGGTTTTTTAACCACAAAAGAGGAAAAAACTGAAGAACCTTTTAGAAAGTTGTGAGCAATTTCTATTTCTCTATGTTAGAACCTGGAATTTACCTTTGAGACAGACCATCCTTCTGTTCTGAAAAATCAGATTATTCTTGCAATCGTCCACCAGGAGTGAAATTCTCAAAGACATAGAAAACAAAGTACTAATTTTTAAAACCCAAAAAACTAACTACAATCTTCGACTTGGGATTTCTTAATCTTAAATTCCAAATTTGGAAATGTTTTGTACAAAGTTCCAATTTCCACTGTTTACTTGAAACCTTTCTACTGTTCTGTCCTAAATACCTACTTTCTCATCCTTCCAAACAGTACCGCAAAATGAATTTACACATCGTTTTCTACTTTAATAAAGAAGATACTACATTTGTCACAGACTGTTTATATTTGCAGTGGTAGGAGGGATTTTGCTATATCATGAGGAAGAACACAAGGCAGTAACTAACCCACAAAGAAAGAGAAACGGTATGAGTACATTTCCTGATGAATGGCAACTTCTCGTTTATTGAGTTGGGTACTAACAAAGTTGGGATAAGGAAGCTAGACACTTGCTCTGTTAGTTCTACCTCACTTCAGCCACCGAGTCACTGCTTCGGTTCTCTCTCATCTGGGGATGAAACATACCTCATAGAGCCATTTATGATTTCAGGAACACACATGTCAATAAAGTTTTTGGTTCCTAAATCATTGCAAAGGGTCCAGAACTGGCCAAATTTCAACTAGGTTGCAAGGAATAACTATTTTCATCCTATACTCTCGGTGCTAGCAAGATAGTGTGTTCCTTGATCCCTACAGGAGCCCTATTCCTGGTGCCACAAAGCGTACACACATCCATATCCATATAGTGTGCAAATATAAGTGCACTATAACGTGTGTGTACATCCATAGAGCACAGACACATCCACATCCATATCGTGCATCTACATAGGTACACTGTAACACGTATGTACACGCATAGTGTGTACGCACATCCACAACCACCCACTGTACATGCATAGGTACACTATAACATCTATGTATGTGCAGTGTACATACAACCAGATCCATAGTGTACATATGTAAGTGCAGCATAACATGTACATATATGCATATAGTGTACACACAGCCATATCCAGAGTATGGACATAGGTACACTATAACACATATGCACGTGCATAGCATACACACACCCATATCAATATCCATATGGAGTACATGCATAAATGCACTATGTGTGTACATAGAGCATAAACACATCGATATCCATATGGTGTACATAAGTGCAGTAGAAAACATATGTACATGCATATAGCATACACAGCCATAGCCATACACAGCATACATACATAGGTACACTATAGCACATATGTACATGCATATGGCGTACACATATGCACATCCACATGTACACAGGTATCCTATAACATGCATATACATGCATATACACATTCATATCCAAACTATGTATATGCACAGGTGCACAACATGCATACACATGCACATAGCGTACCCATATGCGCATGTATATAATGTACACACAGGTACACTGTAGAGCGTACACGTGTAGCATGTACACAGATGTGCAGTATATAGTATACAAATGCAGCATGCATACAGGTACGAGTAGTATGCACATATGTCCACAAGTGTGTTTACAGTGTATACACATGTATAAAGTGTACATGCATGCTTATAGTAGGTACATATGTACACTTATACAAATAATGTGCACATGCCCATATGGTATATGTACATGGGTATATATGGCATTACGTACATGCAAATGCATACACATATGCAATACAGATACATACATGCCCAAATGGTGTGCATATAACCATAGTGCTATACAGTTACATGTACATATGTACACAATGTGTACATGCATGCCTAAAGTGTACACATGTACACATGCCTATACATTGTAAATACATGCAGTGTATTTACACTATATAAATATAAATTCATATATTCATACACCACATGCATACACCATGTGTACATTTACGAAGACTCAGAAAGGGCCACGAATTATTAACACTGTGGAAAGGCTTCTAGTTCTACCTAAGTGAATTTTTTTTCAAACCACAATAGAACTCATACAGAGGTTTTCAAAAAATAATTTCAATGAATAAAGCTAGTGACAAAAACACAGTCGGAAGGGTACAACCATTTTCCCTCAGAGCTCTGGCTTGACCATGGAAGTTCAGAGATTTCCCAACGCAGACATGTCAGCACTGATTCACAATGACATGCTCTTTAAAAATTAGAAATGTGTACTTGTGTTTAGGCCTTTGAGACCTAGGCTCTTATTTAACCGACTTCTGACTGAATTTCTTGACTCACAGTATTCTGACGGAATATTCATTTTCTGGTGAGACAGGCGAACATCCCACGGTGAGCACAACACCAGCCCTTCAAGGTCAACTTTCCAGGAGCTACATCTGGCAGAACTCAATCCAATACCCAAGCGGGATTCCCCACCACAAAGCGAGCATCCCCAAGCCGGCCACTTACACAGATGCTTGCTGATACTCAATTTGTTTTCCTTTCTTGAATTCAGCTGATTAAAAGATGATTGCACATTCATATTAATATGACTATACAAAAAAACATGGATGTGTCCACTTTAAGTAGGTAAATTGTATGGTATGTGACTCATCTCAATCAAGCCGTTTTTGAAAATTAAAAAAAAAAACAGCCCATGTGTTCATATGTCTGAAAAGTTAATACATCCATATCCCACTTTCTCAACAAGAGACTGCAAGTATGATGATCAGCGAACAGTGGCCACTGTTGCCAAAATACAGGCAAAGTCTTCTGCAAATATGAATGAGTTTCTAGGAATACAAAAGTAAAGAGAATTTACTTAAAATGTTAAGCTGTCAAAGATACTAGTCAAAAAGGTACTTAGAGGTTTTTTTTAAGTTATTTTTAAAAGATTTTTAAGTTGCAATATTTAAACGCCTCTGGAAAAAGAAAAGATACAAATATCTGAAGATTTACATTAAATGATTTTCAGGTCCTTTTGATAAAGTTAAATAAGCTCAGCCTTATGGGTTCCATTCCTCTTTGAGGCTGCGGATGGAATCTACCACCACAAGAGAATCGAAGAAACAGCAAGGCCACACCACAGGATGCTGCAGTGAGCCAGGGCTGACTGGTTATCAGGTTCTGGGGCAGTTCTACTTGGTTCTACCCAGGCCCCACTGGAGGTGAGAACCTGTGCTTTAGCAGCCTTCAAATCCCCCACCTTTGAAGATTAAATTCTCTCCAATTGAGGCCTGAGTCCAAAAATCTCCCGACATCTTAGCACGTGTTAGGCCGGCTGTCCCCAACCTTTTTGACACCAGGGATCAGTTCTGCGGAAGACAATTCTTCCACAGATGGAGGCTGGGGGGTGGTTTTATGATGAAATTGGTCCACCTTGGATCAGGCACTGGATCCTCATAAGGAGCACCTACGTGACCCCTCTGACACACAGTTCACAATAGGGCTCAAACGTCTATGAGACTCTAAGGCCGCCGGGGCTCAGACGGTCGTGGTCGCCCGCCCGCCACTCACCACCTGTTACAATCCTGATTCCTAACAGGCCATGGACGGGTACTGGTCAGCAGCCCAGGGCTAAGCCCTACTGGCCAGTGCACACACCAGCCAGGGTAGAAACACTGCTCATGACCCTGCTGGGCAGGAAGGAAGCCTGAGGACAGCTCCCTGACCAGGATGCTGTGCACACAACCCAAATAAATACAGAGGTTCTCTGTAAAAACCCACTGTGCACCTGCCATAAAACAGAACCACCCCTGGGCAACAAGATCCCATCCTACTACAAAGAAAAAAACATAGCCAGGCATGGTGGTACGCGCCTGAGGTCCCAGCTACTCAGAGGACTGACATGGGAGGATCGCCCGAGCCAGGGAGGTCCAGGCTGTAGTGAGCCGGGATCACGCCATCACATGCCAGCCTGGGTAACAGAGCAAGACCCTGTCTCAAAAAATATAAAACAAAAACAAACAGAAACTGGATGAGGTTAGGGTGGAGGAAAAACCACAGGAGACTAGAGAATGGTGTGATAGGGTTTCTATCAGGAAGAACAACATGTCTCCAAACCAAGTGTTCACATCCTTACAAGGCCCTGTGCTCGGGAATCACCAGTGACCTGCTTTAGATAAAGTGGAACCAAACACTTTAACGAGACAAAAGGGCTCTGAGAAAACCGGGAGGTTCTCAGGATTTCTAACTGAGAAACCAGGATTATATATGTGAGTTCCTATGATATAGTCTCAAAACAATGGAAGGAAGGTACCATTTTCAAATAAGAAAATTTCTAATGCATATTCAAGTATTACCTCTTAGGAAATTGGGAAGACTAATTTTCTCCACAAAACACATACACAGAGCACTTTGCCGCACATAATACAGGTCATTTATGACAGCTGCCATATATTTTCACATATATCATCACTTGGGCATCTTGTAGGTTTGCAAAATTCAGTGACTACTTTTACTCTCCACAACACACACAGAAATGCACGATCATAGCTCCACCAAGGGCACATTCGCCATTATAAACACGCTAATAGGAAAAAGAATGTCATACTCAAAGTGCATCTGCAAACATGGTTTTCTTCTGAAACGCCAAGGTATGCAAAGTAGACGCGACATATTGCTCAAGCCCGCGAGCACGTGGAACCCCCAAGCACACGCAAAGCAGACACAGCATACTGCCAAAAACACACAGGGCAGTGGAACACCTCTCTTAATAGATTAAGAGAGCACATAGGATAGCTAACTGAGAACAACATTTTTTAAAAGTTTATATGCAATGAATTATCCCAGGGAACCTGTTTGGTACCTACATTAAAGGCAATTCATTATTCTACCTAGGGCTCTTTACAGAAGGTTCACAGTAAGATCCCCAGAAATGACATTCCCCTAGTGAATTTTCAATGCTCAGAGTTCAGTATTGAAAACTCTGTAAGCAGTCAGGAGAGGGGCAGCTCAGAGGCTGAAAGCACCCAGGTCAGGGCAGCAGAGACGTGGCCAGAAATGGGCCCTTCTGTCTCTGAGAGCCTCACCTGAGCCTTACTGTCTGCACTGCCCTTGGCTGCTCATGAGATTGTGCCAAAACAGACCTGTGCATGCCAAACACAGCTCTCAGCAGGTGGCCAACAGCTGGAAGTGATTCCACCACTTTCACCCTCCTCCTAACTAGTAGAGAACACCTGATGCAGAAACAGGTATTAAATGACTTAGAAAAGCCAAAATCCACCCGATCTATCACTCCAAAAAAAAAAAAAAAAAGCACTACTGCCCAATATTGATGTGAGCCAAAAACATGGAAGTCTTCAGATCGCCCACGATTACCCAGAAGGAGAGCAGCTCTGAGCAGAGACACATGTGAAGGAGAGAAGCGCAGGGGCTGGGGTTCTGGGGGTGCCTGTCTTCGTGACCTCACTGAGATCACCTACCTCTGGCCCTTGGTGTCTGTCCTATGGAGGAGGTGGCCCCTAGATCCCTGCATCCCCTTCAACACTGACTCAGAGGCTGCCCTGAAGCCTCCCAGTGCTGGGACTGCCTCTAAATCCTGTTACCTGCACACCCACATAACTGAAAACAAAAATCAAGTACCCAGACAGGAAAAGAAAAATATAGTGAACCCTCCCCTATTCAACAGGCATTTAAAAAGTAACAGGAAAATTGTGATCATTTTTTAAAAACAACCACCAGCTGACATGTCCTGTTGAAATGTTTTCACTAATCAGGAACATCTTTACAAGCATCTGTGTTTTTAGGAAACCAGCTGACAGGTTCCAAATCATCTCGGAGTCTGTGACCTGACCCTCACTCATGCACGCATGCACGCACACCCCCTTTCGAGTAGAACAAGCCCTGGACAGCATTCAAATGCTGAGGAACAAGGGTAGCTTTCCCCCAACAACCCAAAACAACCTCGACTCCAGGAGCCCAGAGAACAGCGACGTATGTTTAGACGCTTTCCCACGGACCTTGTCAGATGGAGTGTTGCCATTCCATGTCATGTTTTACTCTCCCTGGGACCCCAGAAGCCATCTCCCTCACAAGCTAGGAACAGAGGCTAAGCTGAAAAAGACTTCCCTACTAAAACCACTCAGGAGACGGATGTTCCCAAACACATGCGGCCCTACGTATTACACACCTGGAGAATACTCAGACGGCAGACAGACGCTACAAAGACGTTCCCCTAAAGAGCAACTCAGTTTCTCATTTCCCTTAGAGAAAAATGTGAGGGCCAGAACTTTCCAGAAAATTGTTTCTGGGAGGAAACCACTCACCTCCGGCACTTCACAAACCTGCCTTCTTGCAGATGCTGAGGGACATCCCTCCCCCTGCCAGCTGTCTGCCCAGGGCAGCAGCAGGGCTTGGGCACCCGACACCTGGGGAGCTGATGAAGTCTTGTCCTCCAGGTGAAAGCTTTGTCCCAGGCGCCACTTCCCAGAGCACCCCCAGCAAGAAAATAGAGGTGGGACAGAGAACGAAGGGCTGACTCAAGGTGGGGGAGCCACGGACCCGACAGCTCAGAATCAGACGCGCTCTGCTGTGGACAGCACCCAGGAAGAGGTCAGCACAGAGACCCCTGTGCCTGTCCAACAGGGCCAGCATCCTCCAGTCCCAGAGGGAGGCAGAAGCCCCCACTCCAGGGCTGCAAGTTTGTGATCACAGCTTAGAGTCTGGTTCCAGGATTTCCAGAATCAAAAACACACCAAACTGTAAAGCCGCCAGGACAGCAGAGCCCAGGAGCAGACCCAGGGCAGGGAATGGGTAGAAACCACCCACGCACGTGTGTGCACACACACATGCAGAACACACATGTGCAGGCTTACTCCATACATACCCCACCCCCTTCACCACATACCTTACACACAAACATTACACATGATGCACTCCATGCACACCAAATACACTCACCACAAGCACACACAACACACACATGAACCTGCTCACTCCACACACATCTGCTCAAATACACTCACCACACACCCCCCTCAAATACACTCACCACCCCCTACACACACAGAACACATACACATGCATGCTTACACGGTCATGGGATCGAAAGGGAAGCTTTTTACTCCTCCCCTCTGAACACAGGTCAGTGGTCCCCTCGAATCTAACCCTGGGAATCGGAAGTGGTAACTGCTTGTCCACCTGAGGACCACCCAGGACGATCCACACGCCTGCTGCGACAGCAGCACCACACCTGGTCCCCAGGTGAGCAAAGCAAATCCCACCTTTTGAATAAAACTGGATGAGCCAGACACTGGTGGCCTGCAGCATGTGCATCTGTGTGTATCGTTAAGCTCCGCATCTGTGCCACCTGTAAGAGGAACACAGCCTTTGGTCCAGGGTTCTCAGGACAGCCTCTGAGGTGGACGCTGGTGCCTCTGTCTCCCAGTGGAAAGGACAGAGGCCATGGTCAGGGCTGGCGCATCAGGAGGTCGGGGTTCAAATCCCATTTGCCTTGCAATGAAGCCCTTATCATTCATCCAGTGACTTCTATTATCAGCCTTAACACGTACCACAAGTATCAGCAATTCTTTTTTTTTTTTTTTGAGACGGAGTTTCGCTCTTGTTACCCAGGCTGGAGTGCAATGGCACGATCTCGGCTCACCGCAACCTCTGCCTCCCGGGTTCAGGCAATTCTCCTGCCTCAGCCTCCTGAGTAGCTGGGATTACAGGCACGCACCACCATGCCCAGCTCATTTTTTGTATTTTTAGTAGAGACAGGGTTTCACCATGTTGACCAGGATGGTCTCGATCTCTTGACCTCGTGATCCACCCGCCTTGGCCTCCCAAAGTGCTGGGATTACAGGCTTGAGCCACCGCGCCCGGCCAGCAATTCTGAGTGTTCCTCAGGACTTTGTAAATCACCTGAATAAGCCAACATTTTATTAGAAATATTTTGCCACATCTGCTTTCAAAATTCTATGTTATGAAATGACTAATGAAAACTTGAGCTATGCAATAAAGCTCATATTTAAATGAATCACGAAATGACTATCACGAAGGAAGTTTTAACTTGAAGTGAAAAATAATATCCTCTAAATGATATCAGCCAGAATTATCTTAAATCATTACTGATCCCATATGCTTAATGAATTACACAGAATAATCTCAGATATGAAGCTAAAACCATTACCTGAAAGAACACGGTCTGCTATAATCAGCCACACAGGCATCTCTGGAGATGATTTTAATTGGGACTTATGATGCGCATGATCGTGGCAAAAGGTTGCGTGCTGGCTGTTCCCCAAGGTGCAACACAGAAAACCACCACCAACCTCGAAGATGCCTGCTGCTTTGAAATGATCTCGTTTCCACAGATGAGGTGGAAAGAATACTGTCAGTATTTGCAAAGGAAAAACCATGCAAGAAAAGAATTTTATCAGTCACCCTTTACATGATTAGAAAAAACTGATTTCTCTTTTGGGATTATTAAAAAAGAAAACAAGACATTTCCGGAGATTTTTATCTTTTCTCCTTTTTCTTTCCGAGACAGGGTCACGGCTCTGTTGCCCAGACCGGAGCACGGTAGAGCAATCGCAGCTCGCTATAGCCTGAGCGATCCTCCCATCTCAGCCTCCAGAGTAGCAGAGACCACAGGCACGCACCACCACGCCCAGCTAATGTTTCTGTTGTTATAGAGATGGGGTCTTGCTATGTTGCCCAGGCTGGTCTTGAACTCCTTGGCCTCAAGTGATCCTCCTGCCTTGGACTCCCAAAGTGCTGGAATTAAAGGTATGAGACACCATACCCAACCTTTTTCTTAATTTTAAAACAATTATGCTGCACTCAGAAAATATAACTATTAATGAGAATAAAGTTGGTGAAGCAGTATGTTGATATGAGATACTAATTTTTAAATCTGAGTTTGAATTAAATATTTGTTCCGAGATGCGCCACGGCTTCGTTAGCGACAGCAGCTCAATCTGTGACTGAGCAGTGCTAGCACCTCCTCCAGGAGACTGTTGCTGTCAGCCAGCCCCCTTCTCCACAGTAACCATGTGCGACCGAAAGGCCATGATCAAAAATGCGGACATGTCGGAAGAGATGCAACAGGACTCTGTGGAGTGCGCTACTCAGGCGCTGGAGAAATACAACATCGAGAAGGACATTGCGGCTCATATCAAGAAGGAATTTGATAAGAAGTACAATCCTACCTGGCATTGTATCATGGGGAGGAACTTCGGTAGTTACGTGACACTTGAAACCAAACACTTCACCTACTTCTACCTGGGCCAAGTGGCCATTCTTCTGTTCAAATCTGGTTAAAAGCATGGACTGAAAAGGCCGGGCATGGTGGCTCACGCCTGTAATCCCAGCACTTTGGGAGGCCGAGGTGGGTGGATCACCTGAGGTCAGGAGTTCAAGACCAGCCTGGCTAACATGGTGAAACCCCATCTCTACTAAAAATACAAAAATTAGCCAGGTGTGGTGGTGCACACCTGTAATCCTAGCTACTTGGGAGGCTGAGGCAGGAGAATCACTTGAACCTGGGAGGTGGAGGCTGCATTGAGCTGAGATCAGGCCATTGTACTCCAACCTGGGCAACAGAGTGAGACTCCATCTCATTTAAAAAAAAAAAAAAAAAAAAAAAAAGCATGGACTGTTGTGCCACACACCCAGTGATCCATCCAAAAACAAGGACTGCAGCCTAAATTCCAAATACCAGAGACTGAAATTTTCAGCCTTGCTAAGGGAACACCTTGATGTTTGAACCTTTGTTTTTTGTACAGGGCATTCTCTGTACTAGTTTGTTGTGGTTATAAAACAATTAGCAAAATAGCCTACATTTGTATTTATTTTCTATTCCATATTTCTGCGCCACGTTGTTTTCTCTCAAAATCCATTCCTTTAAAAAATAAATGTTGCATATGTGTAAAAAAAAAAAATGGTTCCATTTGTTTTATGCCATGTTAAATAAAAAATGAAATTGTTAACAAAATATAACAAACAAAAATGATGGCTCAAATCAGGTTTTACAAAGAAGTTCAATAGATTAGGATTCCAATCATATGTTTATTTCTAGATTTTAGAAAATAAAGTCATAACCCTCTTCTATAGTTTTGTTGCCATAGAGCCAAGATCAAATCAAAATGTGCAAATGTGCCTCAGGGTGAGGCAGGGAACCACAGCCCACCAAACATGTATATGCAGAAGTATTTTGACCAAATTTATTTTCCAACATATAATTAAAGAGATCCCAGATATACTTTTCTCTCTCCCCCTAAAGTATGTGAGGTTGAGTTTATCCTAGTATTTGATGAAAAGGCACGTGTGAAAAAGGTAACAGCAAAGCTCAGGCAACCCATGCAGACCCCAGACCCCAGCAGACGCTGTAACGGACAGGAGGCCACGCAGGCAGGGATGTGAGCATGCCCTCGCTGATCTCCTGCTGAAAGCACCCAACACTACAGCTTCCATTCCAAGAGTCAGTGGAAAACTCACCCTTGCAGCGGGATGCTCTGTGTTCCGAAATCTGCCTGCTTTAAATATGCATGAACTGTACTCTACTCATGAGGCTCACCAGGAGATATTTCCTTTCAGATTTAGCCTAAGTGCACCATGTCATATCAGAAAACAGACATTCCAACAAGAACAGTGGTCAAGTGCATTTCTATAAAATTTTCTACCTTTTTTCACAGGGGAAAAAAAAAAAGGGAACTTGCCGCCAAGGGCTGGAGACAAAGCTGTTACTGCAGACGAGGGCACTGAGCACCCCAGAAACCGCGACACCACGAGGCAGGGCCATGCACCTTGGATGCCAGAGTGACACACGAGGTTAGCACAGGCCCTCTCCAAAAGCAGGAGGCCGACTCTTCCTCCTCATCATCCCCTCTCCCCTGGCTCCTTCCAGGCCTCAGTGGCTGCTGACAGGGCAGAGCCACAACTGGGAGGAGGCTCTCAATTCCACCAGGGACAGGCACCCCGGATGCTGGGGACTCGGCTTCAGCCCTCCACGACCACCTCCCCCCACCCTTCTCAGGAGCCAGGCATGGCCACTTTGACCCTCTTTGTTTCTGTGGCTCCTACAAAAGCCAGTCTAGTGAGCCCAGGCTGCCTCACACTCCAGGGATGCCTGGCACAGGCCAAGTGTCCTTATCCAAGCTTCTGGGGCCAGAAGGGTCTTGGGACACTTCACTATCCAGTAGAGCAACCCTATTCTGAAATCCAAAGTGCTCCAAAGACCATTTCCTTCGAGGGTCATGAGGATGCTCAGAATACTTCAGGTTTTGGAGCATTTTGGAGTAGGGACATTCAGCCTTAATTTAAACCTCTCCAAGGAAACCACACACACTGAAGCCCCTGATGTCCACCCTACACAATCCCAGCACACCCTCTGAAGTCCTCAGCAGCAACACATTTTCTGTATTAAAAAATAACGACAAGTCACATGAACTCACACACAGCCACAGAAGGGGGTTTTGGACACCTGCACAGACCAGATGAAATTTAACTGTCGCCTTTTTACCTGGGTAATTTAAACAGAGTCATTCCTCAAAAAACACCTGTTTCACTGAGTTACATTTTAAGGTGAGCACACACATGGATCATTTAAGGAAAATAAGTCACTCTGGGCCGCGTGTAGCTGCCTTACTCCCATGAACGACACTCAACATTCACCTTCACTTCTGGATAAGGGAAAAGAGGCAAAGTCATATTCTTGTTAAAACAAAGACACAAAAAACAAGGTTAAGGAGGGTTTGAGAGGTTCCTCCAATCCTCCTGGAATTTAGTATCTCTACGGGCTATTTTAAATAATAGGATGTATAAGAATTTAGAAAAATGTTCTTCATTGCCACTTCTGCTTCTGGTTTCCAAAGAGTTAAAAACCAGAGCCCTTAAAACAAGTATCTTTAATTTGGAACAGTCACTTTTCTGGTCCTCAGCGACAGTCTGTTGCATCCGCCAGGGATGGGCTGGGGCTGGGGTGGGAGTGGCAGCCGCACCTTGGATCTGCGTATTCACCGTCAACCAGAATCAGGCTCAGCACTTCACAGGCAGGACCTCACGTCACCCTTGCGTCATCCCTATCCTACATATGGGTAAGCTGAGGCTCAGGCTGGCCACGGACCTCGTCCAGGCCCCTCCACGTCAGGTGGCAGGATGGGCTCTGGACCCTACCTGCTGCGGCCTCATCACATCAATTCCAATCAAGAGATCACGAACCCCAGAGGGTGCTCCATTCTGCCTTTTTGCCATTTTCACAATTTTTTTGTTTCAAATCGAAAGTCTTACTGTCATAATTATCACCTTACGACTCTGATCGATACCAGCCCAATTTGGGAAGTAGTTCTTTCACTTTCTAAGGGATTCTAACCAATTCCAAACAGAACACACAAACCAGGATTTGTCTTGCTCCAATCTGAAGGGCTAAAAGGGGAATTTTTGTTTGAAACCGAAAAGATTTCTTGCCAGTGCCTTCCTTGCCGCTATCACAGCTTAGTTAATATGAAAAAAGAAAAACAAAGGAGAGGGTCATGTTCCCCTCAGGGCAGGAAAGCTGTAAAATTGTGATCTGAAGGTCTCCCCGGGGGACAGGGGCTTCTGCAGGCAACTACAACGTCTGAGCCACCGCCTCGAGTCCTGGCTCCACCTAAAACAAAAGCCCCACTTCTGGAACGGGCAACTTGAATCTAAGAAACCGACAACTCTGCACACGGCCAAGTGGTTTAAGAAACCAACACTCAGATCCTGGAAACCTCTGACCATGCCGGCCAGGAGCGGCCTCGCTCAGTACCCCTGGAAGGGCAGCCTGCCCAGCACATGCTCCTTTCAGGCGTCATCCATGCAGTGAGGACTGCACCCTCCTCACCTAACGGCAGGAGGGGGAGCATCCATGGGCTGCTGATGCTCATGCCTGGCAGTTAGCCAGCAGCACACAAATTCCACGGCTGCACAGAGCCCACCACCGGGAGCTCAGAGCAGGAAGACCTGGTGCTCTGGACGTCACCTTGCCCAGGGGAGAGGATGGCAGCGAGGGGAGAGGAAGATGCCTGGAAGGCTCATGGGAGGGGAGGGGAGGGGAGAGGAGAGGAGGGAGCCTGGAAGGCTTATGGGAGGGGAGGGGAAGGGAGGGGAGGAGAGGGGAGGGCGCCTGGAATGTTCATGGGAGGGGAGGGGAGGGGAAGGGAGAGGAGAGGAGGGCTCCTGGAGGGCTCATGGGAGGGGAGGGGAGGGGAGGGTGCCTGGAAGGCTCACAGGAGGGGAGGGGAAGGGAGGGAAGGGGAGGGCGCCTGGAAGGCTCACAGGAGGGGAGGGGAAGGGAGGGAAGGGGAGGGCGCCTGGAAGGCTCACAGGAGGGGAGGGGAAGGGAGATGAGAGGAGGGCTCCTGGAGGGCTCATGGGAGGCGAGGGGAGGGGGGGGAAGGGAAGGGGAGGGTACCTGGAAGGCTCACAGGAGGGGAGGGGAAGGGAGGGGAAGAGAGGGGAGGGGAGGGCGCCTGGAGGGCTCATGCGGAGGGGAGGGGAAGGGAGAGGAGAGGAGGGCTCCTGGAGGGCTCATGGGAGGGGAGGGGAGGGGTGGGGAAGGGAAGGGGAGGGGGGTGAAGGGAAGGGGAGGGGGGGAAGGGAAGGGGGGGAAGGGAAGGGGAGGGGAGGGGGGGAAGGGAAGGGGAGGGGAGGGGGGGAAGGGAAGGGGAGGGGGGGAAGGGAAGGGGAGGGGAGGGGAGGGTGCCTGGAAGGCTCACAGGAGGCGAGAGGAGAGGAGGATGCCTGGAAGGCTCAGGGAAGGCAAGTGCACAGCCTCCATGTTTTCCACACTCAGCAGTATTAGACATTCCTGTAAAAGTGGAATGCACGAGACCAGAACACCACAAGCAAAGAAAGGGGAGGAGGGGTCAAAAAAGCATTCGATCATTAAGAGAGAGTGGGCATGAAGCCGCTTCCAGGACTGCATAACAAGTTGCTCACAGGTGTTTCAGAAAGTCAGGGTAGCGGGAGATAGCTTGCTCAGCTCTGAAACAGGCTGCCATCCCACAGGCCATGAAGCCCCTGAGATAAGCATCTCAATCAACAACAGTCACCCCATCTCTGCCAGAGAAAATCCTACAAGCCGACACATAACCTCACAAAACCTGGGCTTAGCCATTGAGAACGGCGAGTCTGACTCGGTCCATCCTTCCAGATGATTAAAGACCCCCGGTGCTCATCAGACAAACTCCAGGGACTGTCTCTGCCCAGCCCCTTTCCAAGTTCTGGACAATTTTTCTTAATGTGCTACAAGCAGCATGCTCCAATAGAGACGTAATTAACTGGCTCTGGGTCCTCCAATTAAATTTTGAAATTAGAAATACATACTTGGCCAGGTACAGTGGCTTATTCCTGTGATCTCAGCATTTTGGGAGGCTGAGGCAGGCGGACTGCTTAGGCCCAGGAGTTCAAGCCTAGCCTAGGCAACATTGCAAAACCCCATAATTACAAAAAATACAAAAATAAGCCAGGCATGAGGACACATGCCTGTGGTCCTGGCTACTCAGAAGGCTGAGGCAGAAGGATCACTTGAACCTGGGAGATTGAGGCTACAATAAGCCATGCTCACACCACTGCACTCCAGCCTGGGCAACAAAAGTGAGACCCTGTCTAAAAAAAAAAAAGAGAGAGAGAGAAAGAAATATATACCTGACTAAAGAAAAGTAAGAGGCCTAGTGGGGCCACTTGAAAACATACCTGCAAACTCTGGCTGGGCATTCCCTCCCCTTGATTCACGGTGGGCATGGCACAGCTCTGAAGGACAGGACCCCATGCACCTTCTGAGGCTAGACCTTTAAGTACAGCTTTTCCTTGCTGGACGCAACAATGGCCTTGGAGCTGGGAAACCTAGGGCAGTGCAAAACCGTCCTGAGGCTGCCATGGGAGGGGAGTTTGGGATGTCATGAAGCCTGGGATACCCTGGGGCAGTGCCACCATCCCAAGGCCACCATGGCAAGACAGCCTGGACATCATGAAGCCTGGGACACCCTGGGGCAGTGTCACCATCCCAAGGCCACCATGGCAGGAGAGCGTGGGACATGAAGCCTGGGATACCCTGGGGCAGTGCCACCATCCCAAGGCCACCATGGCACAAGGGGACCCTGGTGCCATTGAGAGGCTGTACGGCAGGTCCAAGCCCGCACCAGGAGTGAAAAGGCCTCCACATCATTTCTGTCCCTCCAGCTAAGACTGCAGATGTCATGGAGCAGAAATGCATCCCCCTCAATGTCCCTGTGTAACTTTCTGGCCACAGAATCTGGAAGCATAAAAGATGGTTCTCGGCTGGTTTGTTGCTGCCTCGGATAGGGGCTCAGGCTCCTGCAAATGACCTCTGTCCTCTTTCCACACGACACCTGGCTCACAACAAGCAGCATGTAAATCCTGGAAGACCTGCTAAACACAAGTGCAGTTACAAAGCGGTGAAATGGGGACAACTGGAGAGGGCCGGGCTATGCTCCAATGGAACTGGGGTCTCTCAGGAAGACCTGGGCATTCCAGAGTACGGGCTTCCTGGGATCCAGGAAGACAAGAGCCATCTCCTGGTCCTGTCACACACAAATCAGCTAAGGACCGATTCCGTCAGAGGGCTGAGCACCGCCCCCAAACACATACCAAAGTCAAACAAGCCCGGTACGACCCAGAGGCTGGTGAAGACGACAAGACCAGATGAGGACAAGCGATCCTGGCAGGCCAGCCCGGGCCCGACAGAGGGGTGGCAGCACCGCCTGCGCCCCTGCAGATGCAGAGGGATGAGCAGGTGCAGGCTGGGCTTGGAGACCGACTCGGTTGCCCCTGCTTGCCCTTCGGCTCTGCTTCTCAGGACGGGGAGAGAAGGCAGAGGCAGCGTTAGCACTCACCTTGCCCCCTGGCTGCTTATTTTTTTTCTGCTCGAGAGTTGTGCTCATTTTATGTGGACAGCGTAGCTATAATAACGGCTCCCTGATTGTTTCACTGCCTACATAAAGGGCTTTCAGAATTCACTTCGATCCTCAGGAAAGGGGCCATACCTAGCCTTCTCCCTTAAAAAGCTGCATCTCATATGGGGAAAAGAAAAATCAATCAAGACAGATATCAAATAAAGGGCATAAAATACATCAATTTAAACATTAAAATTTAATAGTCCACGTTAAATTGAATATGAGTTAAGTCACAGTTCCAAACCTCTGAAAGCTAGGAGGGAGTGGTCTGCATCAAAGGCTGGTCTGTCAGGGCACAGGCTAGACGAGGGCTCAGACGTCAAGTGCAAGGAGAACGTCTCAGCGAAAGCTCCCCTGCCCTGCAGCTGTCCTCTTCCAGAAGACACGGTTATCTGTCAGTTTAGAACACAGCCTGGGGAGGCCTGAGGCAGGAGGTGGGAGGCCAGAGGCAGGAGGCAGGCCCGGTGGGTCACCTAGCAACCAAGCTCCTCACCCACGCAACCACACCACACTGAGCCGAGTGTGACACAGAAACACCATTAATTCTCCCCGAAAAGAACAGGAAAGGTGGCACACTGCCACGCCAGGCATCTTGCAGCTGAGAAGACGGAGGGAAGCCAGGGAGGCATGTTCAATCTTGCTCACATTGTGGAGGGAGGGAATAATGCCGTTCAACTCTCCATCACAGCTTCTCTCACTTGAGAGTTGCACAATTCTCTCTAGCAATGAGTGGCAGAAAACAAAAGTCATAGATCCTTCCTAGAAATGTTTCTGAAGAATTGGACATAAATTATGTTCAGGAAATAGCATCTGAATGCCTCAAGTGCTTTTATTTTAATAATCCCAGAGTAAATAATTCTATAAAACCAAGAATCACGGTCTCACACGGCTCCAGGATCATGGCCCAGGTGACGTGGGCACACACATTCTGCAGCTCTGACACTTGGCTAAAGTGAGGCGAGCAAGATGACCCTGGGTGTCATTTACACGGACACAGGAAGGTGGCTGGGCCTGAAACCAAGAACACTGACGTCCTGCAGGGCCTTACCCAAATGCTGCCACAAGGTAGAACCAGGAAGGTCATTCAAAACGGAGGAATGTGGCAGAATAAAGCTGTCAGGAGGTTTTAATCACCAACAACACTAGTTACATGACCCAAAGACGATTAAAACCCCAGGCCCCTCAAGAATAAGTTTCGTCTATACTTAAACGCATTTAATCACTACATTGGGTGGGGGGGCAGGTTATTCCTATGTTTTGCAGCAAATATATCCAGCTGCTATAAAAGGAAAAGGCAATTTGGTAACGAAGCTTCTTGGAGCTTCGCGACAGGCCTCAAGGAGACGTAGGATAAGAAGTAGGCTGCATGATTCATAGACACTTTCTGCCCGTCTGTAGAAAATGTCTTAATTACTCTAAGGGTGTCTTTTATATTAAAAGCTTAATTTTGATGAAGTCTTATCTACTGTGTGTTTTTCCTTGATTATGGATGATGGTATCATGACTAAGAACTCTAACCCTAGGGTCAAGACAATTTCTCCCATTTTCTTCTACAAGATTTGTAGTTTGGCATTTTACATTCAGGGCTATGGGCCACCTTCATTTTAATTCAGGAATTTCTCCTTGTTTTCCCCTCTTTGCATATGGCTGTCCCATAATTCCAGCACAATTTGTTTAAAAGACTCAAATTCCCCTGAATTGCTTTTGCATCTTTGGGTCTATTCTGGACTCTGTCAGCTAACCCACGTGTCTATCCTGAGTGTAATTTATGACTTTAATGGATGTCTCTTTGTGAAAGGTAATTCTGTCTGGAAGAAAAAGCACATGAGGAACACTCTGATGAGATTCTTCCTCTTGTCAGGAGAGCAGAGGTGAGGCCTTAATGGCTCCCAGGTGAATGCCCAGGTAAAACCTTAACACATGACGCAGAGAGCAATTCATTTCGAAACAGTTACCAAGGGCCACAACATGAGACCAATTCAGCCATGAAAACAGCAATCATTTACCAGAATGAAATTCACAAAGAACTGCTGGGAAGCGTGTGATACGTTATATACACCACCGTATCCTCAGATTCTGACAGCTGACTAGAGGAACAGAAATTCCTTCACGGTACAGTTCAAACAGGAGAAAATTAGGTAGGGGTGGTTTCCATACCACACAGGGCATGCAGGAAATAGAAACCTCCTCTAAATGGGAGACCCTGGAGTGACGGGATAAACCCTGCAACAGGCACAGAACTGGGAAAGCCGGAGTCTCGGCCGGGGCCCCTCCACCCAGCCTCTGCGTCCGCAGATGACGGGCTCGAACGTCAGGCCAGGAGCAGCCAAGGCAGTTATGGGGGACAAGAAAACAAGCAAATGGTGCAGAGCAAGGATCTGAAATAGCACGGCACCTGTGAGTCAGCTGGGATAAACTGACTCAAAATGCAGGTTCTAAAAGAGCCACAGCAAGCTGTTCCTCAGTTCCAGAAAGGATAAGACTAATAATGCCCGCCCTGCACATCTTCTCCCAGCGACGACCCTGGGGACAAGGCCCAGCTCCTCTGAGCTCTCGCCAAGCCTCAGGGAGGAACTTTGCAGGTATCATTTTTTTTTTTTTTTAGATAGAGTCTCACTCTGTTGCCCAGGCTGGGGTGCAGTGGCATAATCTTGGCTCACTGCAACCTCCACCTCCTAGGTTCAAGCGATTCTCCTACCTCAGCCTCCCAAGTAGCTGGGATTACAGGTGCCCACCACCACCAGCTAATTTTTATACTTTAGTAGAGACAGGGTTTCACCATGTTGGCCAGGCTGGTTTTGAACTCCTGATCTCAGGTGATCCGCCTCCCTCAGCCTCCCAAAGTGCTGGGATTACAGGCGTGAGCCACTGCTCCCTGTCATTACTGGTATAATTCCTAAGCTACTCCCTCACACCCACTCCCATTTTTTTTTTAACCAGTTTTATGGCTGTGTTTTTTCCAAGAGAACCAAACAGTTACCCATTTGAAGCGCATATAACACTGACACTGTTTAAAAACGAAAAATGCCAATTTTCACAGAGGTTTCCAAATACCTAGCCTATTTGTGCCTTGCGAATAAAATCAAGCTGTTGGCTGAATACAACTTCCCTCTTCACCTCTCTGTGAATAAGACACAAGGATGAGGCCACGAGCTAGGTTCATAAAGGCAGGAACCACCAAGGAGCCAAGACTCCAAATGAAAGCTCGAGGGATCAACACAAGGGTTAGGGTTAGGACATCCCCGCAAGGCCTCCTTTCCTTCCTTTTCAGAGCTTGCAGAGAATGAAGCTGGGACCACCGCAAACATCCAATGGGGCAGGCGCTGGAGGAGGAAGGCGGCCTGAGGTCGAGGGTGGTGGTGGCCTGAATGGGGCAGTCCTATGGTGGGCTCCACAGCAATTTGGCAACTAGGAAATCACATTCCACCAACAGCAGAAATTCTCCATGTGTGTTACATCTTCCATCACTGAGAACTATGTGCGAGTCTAAAACCATATTCGAGTGTGATTTCACATTTCAAGCAAAGACAACATTGATAACACATGAGGGTGAAACTTCATAGCCACGTGTTCTGGGTGTTAAGAGTTTTTCTGTTCTAAACATCTAGTTACACATTCTCAAATTTCTGTATAATTTATGCACTTCCTAATTAGCAGAAATATTAATAAAAATGAATTACAAGTATAAGATCAGAGAAGCCTTTCAAATGACTTCAGGTTTTGCAACTGTGTGTTTCAACTTAAGAAAATGGTTCCAGGTATGGGTAACAAAGCATGACAGTCTTTGTGTGGCTATAATCAGAGCTCGTGTTGGCTCCGTGGTGGAGGATGTTACCATACGGTCACATTCTTCTACAAAAATCCTGAAAAATGAAGGCTGAATATAGATACGCACCCCTCCCCCAAATAATCTAAATGTCCATCAATGTGAAAACAGATGAAGTACAGTTTGTTCCCATCATGGAATATTCCTCAGCAGTGAAAATAATCTACAGCTACAGGTGATAACTAAGATAAAGAAAATCATCTTTTAAAAATGCTTAAAGTAAACTGACTAGATGGAATTCCTCGACTATAGGTGTCTGCTTAAAAATGGTACTGTTTTGAATCCTGCAATTTAGAAATTATAATTAGCAACCCTGTTTAGGAGGACATCTAGAAAAAAGCAAAACAATGACTACACAACTTTAAATTTTGGTAAATTATAACTATTACTGTGAAAATTCTAAAAATGAGAAGTTTTTCCCAACTGTTCCTTTGACAAGCTTCAAAATAAATACCATAAAAATACAGTTCTGGTTAAGCTAGTAGAATCAAAGTCTGAAGATGTATGAGCTGTCCCTACCTCGCTATCTGTACATCATGTACAAATCTAAGAGCAGGTAGGGCTTTTGAGGGCACAGGTCTCCTCTGCCACCTTCCTGCTGGGCCAACCCCAGGAGGCTTACTGGGTTTCCATCCCTGCCTCATTCACCATCCCCCAGGGTGGTCTCATCCTTGCCTGGGGCTCAGCTCTGTCCCGAGTTCCTAACTCTCTATCTTTGGGGCCTGAAAACACCCACGCCCAGTGTAACCCTAAGTCCACGTTTACCCCCCGAGTCCTAATTTCACATCTGTTTCACCAGCATCACCTTAGTGACGATTCACAGGATAAATTTCAACAGCCTTCACACCTCACACCCTGCCCTCATGGTCTCCCAGCAAACCTCACTCATCTTCAAACTCCCAGAGTCACCCTGGCAGGCAAAGGGGACTTGAATGTTTTCTGAAGGAAACAGCTGTTAATCAGATAAATACGGACATTGAAGCCACTTTCTGCTGCAGAGTTGAAAGGCCTCTGAAATTCACAACTCTGTGTAGGAGTTCATCACACTTCAGTGACTCCAATTCCAGCAGAACTGGCCCTAGAACCAATGCTGACCAATTCAGGAGCTGTTCATGGTTCCTCAGTTCATTATCACAACTCAGTGACAGGGCAGCTGTGCACAGATCCTTAGACATCCACGCAGCGTCGGCTAATGGAGGAGCCCACAACGACGAGTCCTGTGAAGTTCCCGCTGCAGACCGGGAGAGAATGGCCAGACACGGATCCGGGGAGGGTGCAGACCTCGCGTCAGATCGGCTCCGTTATTATAAACAGCACAGCTGCCAGGCCCTTTCCTATCTGCGTAGCTTCTACAAAGTCCTCAACTCTCACATCTGACACCTAAGAAAGACCGCACGGCCCCACGAGAAACCTCCCATTTACCTCCCAAGATGACCGGCATGGCCGAGTACAAATTATTTAAACGTAAGGGAAATGGAGGGTGCGTGCTGCTGTTCTCCAGTCCCTACTCTTCCTGACGGGACGGCCCAATGTTTCACACCCAGAGAAGGGCACGTCTCTTCGGCCCCATCATAGAATCAAGAAAACCCGAGTTCATTTTCTCAAGACCACACACAACCAAACCACAAAGCAGGGCAGAATCTCAACTCTCTGCGTTCAGGTCATGTCAAGTTTACGATCTGCTGCTGCGGACACTGATTTGGGCTTCGACCTCAAGTGACCCAGAAGCACGGGGATACCTGGGCATAGACATCCCTCAGCACCACAAACCAGGGTCTGTACCCGCCAAGAACCTGGCAGCTCCAGGCTGCAGTAGGCAACCCAAGGTGGGCTGCATGCAGAGGCAGGGACAGCAGGGGTACCCTGAGCCACAAGGGGCTGCAGGCTCTGGAAGGACTTCCCCTGGGAGGGCAGACTTGGCCAACTGAAGGGCTGAGGCAGGAATCTGCCCCTCACAGCTGTCCCCTCTATCAAGGGGGCTAAGAGTAAGGAGCAGGCACATTCTCCATTCCTGGCACAAAAGCAAACAGGAAAACCAGGGGCTAAAAGCACCAAGACTCCGCTTTGGAGAAAGCCAGCCACAGGGGTGACTTTATGGAAGCTCGCTGAGTCCCACAGGGGTGAGACCCTCCTAACTGTAACCCACAGCCAGTGCCAACCAGTACATCCAGCAAGTCTGCCCAGGCACACCGGTCTCAGAGCCCATTTCTGAAACGCAGCATCAGCCCCAGGGGAACCTAGGTGGCTGTGAGCTCAAAATGACCCACCTAGGCCGCAGCTGGGAACATCTCAGCCAACAGCCAGTTGGGGAAAATGGCACAGCCAGTGCCTGGATTTGGCCACAGCACTGTCTCCCCGACCTCACTGTTCAGGGTATGCAGCTCCAAGGCAGGGCAGGCCTTGAGGGCAATGTTCACCCTCCACCACCCTTGTACCTGGAACGTGGCAGGACCACTGTGAACAAACAGCAATGTTGGAAAATTAACGGATCTAGGCCCAGAGAGTCAGACACTGAGTGTGCCACACAGTGAGCCCTTGGGTGTGACCACAGGGGACGGTGGGGGATGGTAGGTCCCCCGGCTTCCTGACCACCTGGATTCCCTCTTCTCCTCACCTCCACAAACTCATTCTTATTTGGGCTTCGAACCCCCTGTAAGCAAGCAAAGATGGTTCTTTTGCCCCCCATACAAGTAGTTCTCTGGTGCTTCCTGCCCTTAGTTTGGTGGAACAAAGAAAGCCCAGAATTATTTTTACACATTGCAATCAGAGTGAACAGACTGATGACCAATTACTCAGAAAACAAAAAGTTCAACAGAAAAAAGGAACCCTGGAAACTCTAACCTCAAAGCAGTCCCTTCCTGATGCAGGTGACCTGCACGCTGCACCTGCTCTGTGCCCGGAGCCTCCGCAGTGAACGCTGCTTCGCTTACTCTCCCATGACAGCACAACACGGGTGGGTGCGACAAGCTTGTGAGAGGCGGCTTTCATCCCCACAGCCCCCGAGGCCAGTGAAGGGCCATTAGAGGCTGGTCCTGCAACCACGAGCCTAGGACAGGGGGACTCAGAGCTGACCCTGCCCCCGACAGTCTGACATCACTGCCACCTTTGTGGCAGATCTCGGGAGGACAGTGCTAGGGTGGACCAGCTAGCTCTGACCAAGATGGAAAGGAGCACCTCCTTGTTGCCCCCACCCTGATGATTCTCCAGAGGAGCCGGGACCCCTGGGCCCCTGGGACCAGAACCGTATCCCTGGGGAAGCCTGGGTGTCCCAAGCAAGGTCAAGGCATGTTTTTATCTGACGCATCACCAACCACCGTAGGCCATGAGCTTTAGGCCCACAGTGCGCCAGGCCCGGACCACGGGAGCTTGCTGCGGCGTCTGAGCGCTCTCCACACTCAGGGCCACCTCTCTCCTGCTGCTGAGCTCCAAAGCAGAGCAAGCCTTCCCAGCAAGACCCAGCAGCAGTGGTGGCTTGCATGCCACGGTGCAGCGGGGAGGCATCAGGGACCCTGTGTCCAATCCCTGATCTCACAGATGCGAAAGCAGTGGCTCAAAGTGTTAAGAAGGAAAAAAAAAAAAAAAAAAGAATCAAGGTCCACATCATGAGTTGCTTCCCAGGGTTGACTGAGCTGGCCCGTGTAGACGGGGGCTGTGGCTCCCATAATGCTGCGAGATTTCTTCTGGCGCTGGCATCAGGAAGCCATCCCGGAGGAGGCGCACCCCTGGGGAAGGCCTGGACTCCACTGCTCCAGGACCAGGCTGAGCTCTGCAAAGTCAACACTGAATAGTGGCCGGGGTCACGTCGAAAGGTTCCGTCATTGGCTCCCCACATCCCCACACACTGCAGGACCATCCAGAGGACACACCTGCCATCACAGAGCCTGGGCAGTGGGAAGCAGTGTTCTGTTAGTGCTTAAGGAGTTTGCATTCAACTTTCTCAGAGACTGGCAAAAGCATTAACTAATTTCACTTCCCAGGACCAACTTCAGAGGCCTGCAAAACCAGAGAGGGGAGCGAAGCCGTAACATGTCCTCACCCGAGACCTGCTGCCAGTGTGTGCTTCTCAGCTGCATCACAAGGTGCAGAGCTTGCCTGATGCTGTTCACGTCCCCCAACCTTCAGGTTTTCTACGCGGCATCAGCCTCTGGGTACTCTGGGGACAAGAGTTAAAATGGCAAGTCCCCTCTGCAGCAAGGGCACGGGGCAGGGACCAAACGGAATCAAATGACCTTCCTTTTTCTGAGTCTCAAAACAGAAGGAAAATGCTTTACAGCCGACGCCCCCTCATGCAGGTTTATCTACCTGTTACTCAGAGTCCATGACAGAAAACTCAGGTTTTCATCAGTTCCTATTTTCCCCACCCAGGAAGCCTTTGTTTTTAATAACATGAGAACTTGGCCTACACCAGCCAAATACTGGCAGTTTTCTATGGTTCAATTGAATAAAATGTGATCATGACCTTTTATGAAACCATGAAGAAAAAATGGGTATCACCATATGTGACTCCAGACTGCGGCTTTGTTCCTGAAGCGCTAACTCTTCTCCCTCAAGATTTTAGACTCTGGAGAATAAATATCAACATCCCACCAAGAAAACCAAAAGAAGGAAATGATTTTGCATCTACCTCGAGCCTTTCTGGAACAAGGCAGGACACAAACTTTTAAAAAGCTGTGTTGTCCCTCCACGTACACAGGGGCATTGGTTCCAGGATGCCCCCCGAGTTTACCAAAATCTGTGTGTCTGCAGGACCCATGGCCACCCCTGCAGAGCTGCATGAAAGAAACATCGGCCCTCCACACCGCCAGGCTTCTCAATAAGGGTTTGGCTGGAAAAAAAATTAACGTAAGGGCACTTTGGGAGGCCAAGGCCGGTGGATCACCTGAGGTTAGGGGGTTCGAGACCAGCCTGACCAACATGGAGAAACCCCGTCTCTACTAAAAATACAAAACGGCATGGTGGTGCGTGCCTGTAATCCCAGCTACTTGAGAGGCTGAGGCAGGAGTATCGCTTGAACCCAGGAGGCAGAGATTGCGGTGAGCCGCCAAGATTGCCCCATTGCACTCCAGCCTGGGCAACAGGAGCGAAACTCCGTCTCAAAAAAAAAAAAAAATTACCATAAGTGAACCTTCGAAGCTCAAACCCACATTCAGGGTCAGGTGCGTTTACTACTTGTGTTATAATCGAAAGCCTGAAAGCCACCATTCTTGATACTTAATGTGACAGTTAAATTAACTGTTCTGATTAGAAAGATGAGGTCGAAAGCCTGAAAGCCACCATTCTTGATACTTAATGTGACAGTTAAATTAACTGTTCTGATTAGAAAGATGAGGAAAAAGCTTATTAAGCCACAAGGAGAGTGGACGCTGCTATGGTGAACTGAGAAGAGACGTGAGTAAGCGCCATGGCTGGGTGACTGCCTGTGCTCACAGCCTCAGACTCACCAAGCTTTGCTCCCCACCTCCCTATCTGCTGAAAGGGATAATCCCTCTTCCCCACAACTAAAAGACTTTTATAAGAATCAGGTGAGAAGTGCTAGGAACAGTTGAAAGGTCACAGATAACATTTTAAAAAATAAACTTCATTATATTAACATAAGCATTTAACAAGCCCATAATAATGATGAAAAAACGGTATTCAGTTGCCAGGTAAGGTGGCTCATGCCTATAATCCCAGCACTTTGAAAGGCCAAGGCGGGTGGATCACCTGAGACGAGGAGTTTAAGACAAGTCTGGCCAACCTGGTGAAACCTGTCTCTACTGAAAACACGAAAATTAGCCAGGTGTGGTGGTGGGCACCTGTAATCTCAGCTACTTAGGAGGCTGAGGCAGGAGAATCACTTGAACCCAGGAGGTGGAGGTTGCAGTGAGCCAAGATCATGGCATTGCACTCCAGCATGGGTGATGAGAGTGAAACTCCATCTCAAAAAAAGAAAAAATAGGTATTAAGTTTTCCTCTCAATGAACGTATAACCACAGTGAGGTATATATACTATAGGTACTTATTCAACCACAGGAGACGTAGACTAACAGGACACAGTTCCTCCCTGAAAGAAGGCTGAACCCAACAGAAGGAATGAACACATTCCGAATGGAATCAGCATGGGGAACAGATGCTGCTGGAGGTGGAACTGGCTTCAGAGCACCCGCTCAAGTGGCTGAGAAACAAGGAGCCAATGGTGGCATCGCCTTCCGCGCCCGAGCTGGCAGTGGGAAGCCTGTCATCAGCACCACAACTGCCCCAGACAAAGGCCCCAAGAACCACCCGATAAGCTTACAAGGTCACCAAGGAGACAGCTGAGCAAAGCGCGCTGAGTGATATGGACATGCAGATATGAGGACCACAGCTGGGGCTGGTTTTGTGCATCAACCTGAGCAGGCCCCTGGGTGCCCAGATGGCTGGTTCTGAATTATCTGAGTATGTGAGGTGTGTGTTTGCATCTGGACTGAGTGGAGACCCATCCTCACCACTGTGGGGGCACCACCCTGTCCACCCAGGGCTCCAGGGCTGCAGTAAAACAGGAAGGTGGCGAAGGCTTGGCTTTTCCGGCTGTCTGGCTGTGGGCTGGTGACATCAATCAGTCTTTTGCCCCTGGGCTCCTGGGTCTCAGCTCCTCAGAACTAGATGGGATCTGCACCCTCTGCTTCTCAAGCCTTCAAGCCACACCCTCCCAGGCCTCCAGCTTGCAGGCAGTGGGTCCTGGGGCTTCTCAGCCTCTGTAGCCCCTGCGGCTAAGGTGACCCTAGAGACACACCCACACCCGGCTGCCCCGACTAGAAACCACCCTCAAAGTGGTCTTCAGAGTTTTCTTGTAGCCCCTAAGATCCCAGTGCCCCTCCTACAATTCTAAGCAGAAAGGAAACACCTGGTGAGTAGAGACTGACGGACAGAGGTATATGCCAATGACGTGCTGGGCAGGAGGGCACTAGCGCTCTCACTCAGCATATAATCAACGTTGCTTGCTACAAAAATGAGAATAGTGAAGATTTCTTCAAACAACAGAAATGAGTTTGTTTCATGATTTTCTCTGAATACCCTAACCCTATTAACAATTACATAAGTCTTCAAAAGGCCCTTGAACTACTTCTGTCCCTTGGAGTTTTCATACCAAGTAAGCCTGAGGTTAGAAGAGGATAAATAACATCACTGACCACAGCTGGGACCACGTGAGGACACAGCTCACACCCATAAGGTCCTGGCAGACCCAAGTCCTTTCCTTGCTATTTACAGAAATACGGGGTAACCCAGAGGAGGGCTGGGCATGGCCTTGGCCATGCCCCCAAAGCCGAGAACTGCACCTCTCTGTCCATTCTTCCCTGCGCCCCGAAGTTCCCTCCTACACGGAGTCGGGCTGACGCGGCTCACACATTCATCGGTGCCGTCGTTAAATGTTTATCTTCGCATCACCGCAAAGGCCTCTCAGATCTGCAGTCGGCGCAAGGCTACAGGACACGTGCGGACCAGACTGACCGATCACGGCCTCCCGCAAGGAAGGCACCGGGGAAGAAGCCGGCGAGGCCAGGAACTGAGCAGCATTCGCCAGGGGAGGCGAAGGCCGGCATCGGCCGCCACTGAGGCCCTCCCTTCCCACACCAGGGCAGCTGCGATCACATCTTCCAACGCACCGGGAGACCCCTGCATTGAACACAAACCTCTTCCAACCTTCAAATCAATACAGAATCACAACATGGACATTCCCTCAATCCAAATTGCCACCCCACAAAGCAGACATGCAATTGTCATACACATTTCCTGTGGAAAACAAGTCAGTCTCAGGCACGGGGGCCACATGAGGAGATGCCCCAAGCCGCAGCCTGGGTCTTCCCCAATACAGCTCCTCTTTTCTCCTCCCCACTCCCCGGGCCCCATCTCTCCCCACCCCGTTTCAGTCTCCCCCCGCCCACAGCTCCCCTTCCCCCAGCCCCTCCCCACTCCACCCCCAGCTTCAGAGGCTCCTTCCTCAAATTCTTTCCCCTTGATAAAGTCATTTGTTCCCCAAATACAAAGCAATTAAAGGCATGGGGGCTCAAGAGAAAATCCACATGGTGGCTCATGTTTTAGATTCTCTTAAGATTGAGAATAACCAGGTAAGAATCTTTGGCATCTGAATGTGGTCTGAATGCGTCTGAGCAAAATGCCTGGCGCTGGCCCAGAGTGGGTCATGAGGTATCTTGGACATCATTGTAAATTTGCACTGATTATTTAAAACATCACCAGCAGAATAGAAGCACGTAAACAGTTACTTTTCTGTTAAAAGTAGGACAGAACTCCAGGCTGCCCTCAAGATACATCCTTCCTGTCAGGCCTCTATATGCAAGCCTGGACCCAGAAAGTCTGAAGTCCTGCCTGCCTTGGCTGATGGTCCCCCAACCCCCTCACCCCCACCCCCACAGACTGATTAAAAATCGAGATGCAACTGAATCCTTAGTAGGCCAAAGACAAACCAAGTTCCATGGAAGTATCACCTCCTCACCACATCACAGTTAAAGGAAGCAAACAGAACTGAGTTTGTTTCACAATATGCTCGTGAAAAGCAGCTCATGAAAGGAAGCAGCAATGGCCATCCGACCAGCTACTCACTCGTGGGTCAGTAAGGGAAGGCCATGCTGTTCAGGACAACGAGGAGATGTTAACCTGAAAAGGGCAAAATCGCAGAGGCTGGAGGGAAGGTCCAGGTAACCCAGCACCCTCGGTGGACAGAGGACCCCCTTGAGACCACAGAGCCAGAGCTGCAGTGTTTTCGGGGCAGGTGCTCAACTGCAACCCTAATGCCTGACGTCCTAACGCCTTCTGCGTCTCCGCCCATGTCACAGGGAATCCGTGAATGCCAAGGAAATGTAATGGATTTCACAATACATTTAGATTTTTAGCATGAAATGCAAACTGAAAACTAAACAGTGAGAAACTTTGGGAATTAACCTAAATACAGTTCACCGAATGCCCAAACTCAAAGCCAGCCTCCAAGAGGTGATAAGCCAGGTGCGATGGCTAATGCCTGTAATTCCAGAACTTGGAAGGCTGAGGCAGGAGAATCACGCGAGCCTGGAAGGTTGAGGCTACAGTGAGCAGTCAGCACGCCACTGCACTCCAGCCTGGGTGGCGGAATGAGACTGTCTCAAAAAAATAAATAAAAATAAATAAAATTTAAAAGGAAATCAAATGAATTCAGCCACACCCCCTGTTGAATTTTCATTTGGGTACCTGGAGTGATCTAGTTCCTTTTTCCCTTGCAATACATGAATAATCTAACGAATAATTAAATGGTTATTGCATTTCAGAAAAAATGTTAAAAATCATTTTAAAGTTCCCTCCACAGAACTTTGTTAGTCATCTCTATCCGCTTTACAATAAATGTGGTATTCAGCTTCACATGTCTACAATACAGTTTTTGTTAAACAGCATTTATGTAGGCAGATGAGAAAGTCAAGAAACACTTGGTCTATGTAGAAGCAACAGAAGACATGTTTCAACCGAAAAGTGAAATGATACCACCGTGAGGATCATCGGAAATTCTGTCCTCATCATCCCCACGGACACAGAAAACACCCAAGCACATGCCTAGTGTCCACCAAGAGCAGAGAAAGGCTGGGCAGCCCCTCAAGCTGTTTAACGACCGGCCCCACTTGTCACTGCCATGTAACAAAATCCCCATGGCAATTTCTGCGTGTTTCATTCATGATTCCATTGACATCAGGCTTAAGAACTTAGAAATGTTTTGCCTACCTTTAAAATCCAAGTGTGGGACTCTAACAGAAATCAACACTTTTGATTATTATGGGTTCACTAAACTTTTCCAGATTTCTACTTAGAGAAACCTATAAAGTTCCTGCCAGTTATATCCTTAAAGTTTTCAATAATTTTAAAATGCAAAGGTTAGGCAAGACTAGTAAAGACAGGCACACACACACACACACACACACACACACATCAAATTCTTCTCTCAAAGAGATGAGCCCTTTTCTAAGATTCAGGGTGTAAATGTGATTGTCATCCTGCTTTTGAGGCAAGTGGACGGGCCGTGTTGTGTGACCTGACTTTCCTCCATGCACCAACGCGATGCACCATAGGGGACAGTGCTGCCGCCACCTCCCTGGTCTCTGCTCAGTGCGGGCCAGGGGAGCTCATCCTGTGTACCCCGTCAGGAGGCCAGGTGGGCAGGAGGGGGGCTTCCAGGACTCACTCTAGGTAATACCAGGGGAGGCAGTGCCTTGTGCCAGTGGGCATCCAGCCTAGCACAAAGGAGCCACGAGGGGGTCTGTGCTTCACTCCCCAGCCCCAAGCAGAAGGGAAGGGGGCACCTGTATCGTAATTAATATGCATTTATAGACACACAGAGACCCTGTAGTGCAAGGAGCAGAACTAGAAGGAATCATGGAAATAAGGGGGAAGACATTTGGTTATGACTGGCAGAGCCACCCCAAGCCTTGGCACTTCCCGCCAGAGCCTTCACTGACCAGGCTCCTCCAGGGTCACTGCCTTGCCCAGCTCACCATCAGGGCAGACAGTAACGCTGAGCCTCAGCGCAATCTACCACTCCTGCCTCACCAGCCCAGCGGACGAGCTGCTAATCAGTGTCCCAACGCCTGAATGTGGGAACATGGAGGTGACTCCGAGTAAAAAGAGGGGTGGCCCCGATGGCCAAGGGTGTACAGATACTCCCAGGTGCCGCGGCAGCCCTGTCTTTTTAAAGAGGACGGCCTCAGGTGTGCAGATATTCCCATATTCCCAATCACTCTAGCAGCCCTTTCCACATTAAAAAGGACGGCCGTGGGTGTGCAGATGCTTCTGAAAGCCCCAGTAGCCCTTTCCACCTTAAAAAAGATGGCCATGGGTGTGTAGATGCCCCCAAGCACCCCAGTAACCCTTTCCACCTTGAAGATGGCGGTCACGGGTGTGCGGATAATCTGGTGTGCCCCAGTAGCCCTTTCCACCTTAAAGAGATTTTCACACAGTCTCTTTTCAATCTCAAAACTATTCAGTGAGGTTGGAGGAGTATCATTGTGGACAAACACTGATTGGCACCAAGTAAGAGTGATTTTATAACCATGTCTCAACCATAAGAGAATCAGGTCTTTGGCCATCTGGTCAAAGCTTTTTCTATAAAAAAAAAGTTGGGGCCGGGCGCAGTGACTCAAGCCTGTAATCCCAGCACTTTGGGAGGCCGAGGTGGGTGGATCACGAGGTCAAGAGATCGAGACCATCCTGGTCAACATGGTGAAACCCCATCTCTACTAAAAATACTAAAAATTAGCTGGGCATGGTGGCACGTGGCTGTAATCCCAGCTACTCAGGAGGCTGAGGCAGGAGAATTGCCTGAACCCAGGAGGCGGAGGTTGCGGTGAGCAGAGATCGTGCCATTGCACTCCAGCCTAGGTAACAAGAGCGAAACTCCATCTCAAAAAAAAAAAAAAAAAAAAAAAGTTGGATAATTAAATGGAACGGGTGCTTTCCAAAGCTTGTTACAGAAGCCACGTCTTCCCAGCTGTGGCTCTGTGCTGTCACATGCGCATGTCGGCAGCCAGCCTTGCCAAGACTCGCTGCACGTTACATGTTCACCTAAGAAGGCTGCTCAGCCCATCACTGAAGGCAGTGGCGTGCTCTGAAATGAATTTGCCACTTCAGCCTACACTCTTTACTCCCTAGTTTGGGTAAAGAAAACCAAAAGGGCCGGGCGCGGTGGCTCAAGCCTGTAATCCCAGCACTTTGGGAGGCCGAGGCAGGTGGATCACGAGGTCGAGAGATCGAGACCATCCTGGTCAACATGGTGAAACCCCGTCTCTACCAAAAATACAAAAAAAAAAAAAAAAAAAAAGGAGAATGCTGGGAAGATGGCCGCCTAAGAACAGCTCAGGACTTCAGCTCCCAGTGAAAGTGCAGAGGGTGAGTGGACGCCGCATTTCCAGACGAACTCTTATTGCCCACAGACCAGGAGATACCCAGGCAGAGGGGCCGCCAGCGTCGCAGTCCCAGCCGGTGTGGCTGTTTTGGCCCCCGTGGGGCTGATTCCGCCCGCGCAGCTGCTTTGACCACTCCTTGTTGCTGCCGTTCTCCGTACAAAAGCCACTGGTCTGGGAGCCCTCTTAGCTGGCGAGCAGAGCCCTGAGACGGCAGAATAGCCCATTCATCTGAAATAGCGAGTCAGGCCAGGAGATTCCTAGGCAAAAAATCCGCCAGGAGCCGGCGCCGCAGTTCGAGCCGACTCCGTGAGTCGCAGCACGGGAGATCCCGGCGCCTTTTCAACAAGCGACTAGAACGCGGGGTCATTCAACTTAAAAGAAAAGACTCTGAGTCAGGGAGCCAGGTGATCAGGCTCGGTTGGTCCCACCCCTCCACCCCCAACAACAACGAAAACAAAAACAGTAATTGGAAACCCTCTGGGTTGAGCCCTCCAAACCAAGCACAGCTGAACCGGGACGGTCCAGCTCCGTGGGGGAGGGGCTTCTGCCATTACTGAGACTCTCCACCGCTACGGAGTCAGGCTGCCGTTGCCGAGGCAACCTGCCACAACAGAGAGAGTCCACCATAACAGAGGCGGGGCCACCATTGCCGAGACAGTTCTAACTACGCCCTTATAAAAAGGACTACAGGGAAGAGCTCAGGGCAGCTGGGCGGAGCCCACAGCAGCTCAGCAAAGCCCCTGCGGGCAGGGCAGGCCGTGGCTAGGCCTGCTGCTAGCTGGGCGGGTCCGACCTGAAAGAAAAATCAAAAAAGGCAGTAGTGCAAGGGAAACTCATAAAGCTCCAACTCCCTGGGACAGAGACAGACAACAGGTGGATAAACCCACAAAAATGGGAAGAACCCAGCGCAAAAAGGATGAAAACTCCCGAAACCAGAACACCTCTCCTCCTAAAAGGGATCACAACTCCTCACCAGCAAGGGAACCAGACCGGATGGAGAAGGAGGGTGATGAAATGACAGAATCAGACTTCAGAAGGTGGGTAGTAAGAAACTACAATGAGCTAAAAGAACATGTTCTAACCCATCGCAAAGAAAATAGGAACCTTGAAAAAAGATTGGACGAACTGCTGACGAGAATGGACAGCATAGAGAGGAGTATAAATGAATTGATGGAGCTGAAAAACGCAACACGAGAACTTCGTGAAACATGCACAAGCTTCAACAGCCGAATTGACCAAGCAGAAGAAAGGATATCAGAGGTCGAAGATCAACTCAATGAAATAAAAAGAGAAGGCAAGAACAGAGAAAAAAGCGCAAAAAGGAATGAACAAAATCTTCAAGAAATGTGGGACTATGTGAAAAGACCTAATCTACGTCTGATAGGTGTACCTGAATGTGATGACGAGAATGAATCCAAGCTGGAAAATACTCTTCAGGATATTATCCAGGAAAACTTCCCTAACCTAGCAAGGCAGACCAATATTCAAATCCAGGAAATACAGAGAACACCACAAAGATATTCCTCAAGAAGAGCAACCCCAAGGCACATAATCGTCAGATTCACCAGGGTTGAAATGAAAGAGAAAATGCTAAGGGCAGCCAGAGAGAAAGGTCGGGTTACCCACAAAGGGAAGCCCATTAGACTCACAGCAGATCTCTCAGCAGAAACCCTACAAGCCAGAAGAGATTGGGGGCCAATATTCAACATCCTAAAAGAAAAGAACTTGCAACCCAGAATCTCCTATCCAGCCAAACTAAGCTTCATAAGTGAAGGAAAAATAAAATCCTTTGTGAACAAGCAAGCACTCAGAGATTTCATCACCACCAAACCTGCTCTACAAGAACTCCTGAAAGAGGCTCTACACATGTAAAGGAACAACCAGTACCAGCCACTCCAAAAACACACCAAATGGTAAAAAAGCATCAACACAATCAAGAATCTGCATCAACTAACCAACAAAACAGCCAGGTAGCATCAAAATGACAGCATCAAATTCACACATAACAATACTATCCCTAAATGTAAATGGACTAAATGCCCCAACCAAAAGACACAGACTGGCAAATTGGATAAAAAGCCAAAACCCATCAGTGTGCTGTATCCAGGAAACCCATCTTACATGCAAGGATACACAAAGGCTCAAAATAAAGGGATGGAGGAAGATCTACCAAGCAAATGGAGAGCAAAAAAAGGCAGGAGTAGCAATTCTCATCTCTGATAAAATAGACTTTAAAGCAACAAAGATCAAAAGAGACAAAGAAGGACATTACATAATGGTAAAAGGATCACTGCAACAAGAAGAGCTAACGATCCTAAATATATACGCACCCAATACAGGAGCACCCAGATACATAAGGCAAGTTCTTAATGACTTACAAAGAGACTTAGACTCCCACACAATAATAGTGGGAGACTTTAACACCCCATTGTCAATATTAGACAGATCAACCAGACAGAAAATCAACAAGGATATCCAGGACCTGAATACAGACCTGGAACAAGCAAACCTAATAGACATTTACAGAACTCTCCACCCCAAATCCACAGAATATACATTCTTCTCAGCACCACATCACACCTACTCTAAAATTGACCACATAATTGGCAATAAATCACTCCTCAGCAAATGCAAAAGAACAGAAATCATAACAAACAGTCTCTCAGACCACAGTGCAATTGAGTTAGAACTCAGAATGCAGAAACTAACTCAGAACCGCACAGCTTCATGGAAACTGAACAACTTGCTCTTGAATGTTGACTGGATAAACAATGAAATGAAGGCAGAAATAAAGATGTTCTTCGAAACCAATGAGAACGAAGACACAACATACCAGAATCTCTGGGACACATTTAAAGCAGTCTCTAGAGGAAAATATATAGCAATGAGTGCCCACATGAGAAGAAAGGAGAGATCTAAAATTGACACCCTATCATCAAAATTGAAAGAGCTAGAGGAGCAAGATCAAAAAAACTCAAAACCTAGCAGAAGACAGGAAATAACTAAGATCAGAGCAGAACTGAAGGAAATAGAGACACAAAAAACTCTTCAAAAAATCAATAAATCCAGGAGCTGGTTTTTTGAAAAGATCAACAAAATAGACAGACCACTAGCCAGATTAATAAAAAAGAAAAGAGAGAATAACCAAATTGATGCAATAAAAAACGATAAAGGGGATATCACCACAGATTCCACAGAAATCCAAACCATAATCAGAGATTATTACAAACAACTCTATGCACATAAACTAGTAAACCTGGAAGAAATGGATAAATTCCTGGATGCCTGCAACCTCCCAAGCCTAAACCTGGAAGAAGCCGAAACACTGAATAGACCAATAACATGGTCTGAAGTCGAGGCAGCAATAAAGAGCCTACCACCCAAAAAAAGCCCAGGTCCAGATGGGTTCACAGCTGAATTCTACCAGACATACAAGGAGGAGCTGATACCATTCCTTCTGAAACTATTCCAGACAATCCAAAAAGAGGGAATCCTTCCCAAATCATTTTACGAGACAAACATCATCCTGATACCAAAACCCGGCAGAGACTCAACAAGAAAAGAAAATTTCAGGCCAATATCCATGATGAACATAGATGCAAAAATCTTCAATAAAATACTGGCAAACCGATTGCAACAGCATATCAAAAAGCTCATCCACCATGATCAAGTAGGATTCATCCCGGGGATGCAAGGCTGGTTCAACATACGCAAGTCCATAAACGTAATTCACCACATAAACAGAACCAAAGACAAAAACCACATGATTATCTCGATTGATGCAGAGAAGGCTTTTGACAAAATTCAACAACCCTTTATGCTAAAAACCCTCAATAAACTAGGTATTGACGGAACGTATCTCAAAACAATAAAAGCTATTTACGACAAACCAACAGCCAATATCATACTGAATGGGCAAAAACTGGAAGCATTCCCTTTGAAATCTGGCACTAGACAAGGATGCCCTCTCTCACCACTCCTATTCAATATAGTACTGGAAGTTCTAGCCAGAGCAATCAGACAAGAAAAAGAAATAAAGGGTATCCAAATTGGAAAGGAGGAAATCAAATTGTCTCTATTTGCAGATGACATGATTGTATATCTGGAAGACCCCATCATCTCAGCCCAAAATCTCCTGAAACTGATAAACAACTTCAGCAAAGTCTCAGGATACAAAATCAACGTGCAAAAATCACAAGCATTCCTATACACCAGTAATAGACTTCAAGAGAGCCAAATCAAGAACGAACTGCCATTCACAATTGCTACAAAGAGAATAAAGTACCTAGGAATACAACTAACAAGGAACGTAAAGGACCTCTTCAAGGAGAACTACAAGCCATTGCTCAACGAAATAAGAGAGGATACAAACAGATGGAGAAACATTCCATGTTCATGGTTAGGAAGAATCAACATCGTGAAAATGGCCATACTGCCCAAAGTAATTTACAGATTCAACGCTATTCCCATCAAGCTACCAATGACCTTCTTCACAGAACTGGAAAAAAACATCTTAAACTTCATATGGAACCAAAAGAGAGCCCGCATAGCCAAGTCAATTTTAAGCAAAAAGAACAAAGCGGGAGGCATCACACTACCGGACTTCAAACTATACTACAAGGCTACAGTAATCAAAACAGCATGGTACTGGTACCAAAACAGAGATATAGACCAATGGAACAGAACAGAGGCCTCACAGGAAATACAACATACCCACAACCATCTGATCTTCGACAAACCTGACAAAAACAAGCAATGGGGAAAGGACTCCCTGTTTAATAAATGGTGTTGGGAAAACTGGCTAGCCATGTGCAGAAAGCAGAAACAGGACCCCTTCCTGACACCTTACACCAAAATTAACTCCAGATGGATTAAAGACTTAAACATCAGACCTAATACCATAAAAACCTTACAAGAAAATCTAGGCAAAACCATTCAGGACATAGGTGTAGGCAAGGACTTCATGACCAAAACGCCAAAAGCAATGGCAACAAAAGCCAAAATAGACAAATGGGACCTAATCAAACTCCACAGCTTCTGCACGGCAAAAGAAACAGTCAGTAGAGTGAATCGGCAACCAACAGAATGGGAAAAAATTTTTGCAGTCTACCCATCTGACAAGGGGCTGATATCCAGAATTTACAAAGAACTAAAGCAGATCTACAAGAAAAAAACAAACAAGCCCATTCAAAAATGGGCAAAGGATATGAACAGATACTTTACAAAAGAAGACATACAGGAGGCCAACAAACATATGAAAAAATGCTCATCATCACTGGTCATCAGAGAAATGCAAATCAAAACCACATTGAGATACCATCTCACACCAGTTAGAATGGCGATCATTAAAAAATCGGGAAACAACAGATGCTGGAGAGGATGTGGAGAAATAGGAACACTTTTACACTGTTGGTGGGAATGTAAATTAATTCAACCATTGTGGAAGACAGTGTGGCGATTCCTCAAGGACCTAAAAATAGAAATCCCATTTGACCCAGCAATCCCATTACTGGGTATATATCCAAAGGATTATAAATCATTCTACTACAAGGACACGTGCACACGAATGTTCATTGCAGCACTGTTTACAATAGCAAAGACCTGGAACCAACCCAAATGCCCAACGATGATAGACTGGATAGGGAAAATGTGGTACATATACACCATGGAATATTATGCAGCCATCAAAAACGATGAGTTCACGTCCTTTATAGGGACATGGATGAACCTGGAAACCATCATTCTCAGCAAACTGACACAAGAGCAGAAAATCAAACACCGTATATTCTCGCTCATAGGCGGGTGTTGAACAATGAGAACACATGGACACAGGGAGGGGAGCACTACACACTGGGGTCTGTTGGGGGAAATGGGGGAGGGGCGGGGGGTGGGGAGGTGGGAAGAGATAGCATGGGGAGAAATGACAGATACAGGTGAGGGGACGGAAGGCAGCAAAGCACACTGCCATGTGTGTACCTATGCAACAATCTTGCATGTTCATCACATGTACCCCAAAACCTAAAATGCAATAAAAAAAAAAAAAAAAAAAAAAAAAAAAAACGATAAAGGTGGTATCACCACAGATTCCACAGAAATCCAAACCATCGTCAGAGATAATTACAAACAACTCTATGCACATAAACTAGTAAACCTGGAAGAAATGGATAAATTCCTGGACACCTGCAACCTCCCAAGCCTAAACCTGGAAGAAGCCGAAACCCTGAATAGACCAATAACATGGTCTGAAGTCGAGGTAGCAATAAAGAGCCTACCACCCAAAAAAAGCCCAGGTCCAGATGGGTTCACAGCTGAATTCTACCAGACATACAAGGAGGAGCTGATACCATTCCTTCTGAAACTATTCCAGACAATCCAAAAAGAGGGAATCCTTCCCAAATCATTTTACGAGACAAACATCATCCTGATACCAAAACCCGGCAGAGACTCAACAAGAAAAGAAAATTTCAGGCCAATATCCATGATGAACATAGATGCAAAAATCTTCAATAAAATACTGGCAAACCGATTGCAACAGCATATCAAAAAGCTCATCCACCATGATCAAGTAGGATTCATCCTGGGGATGCAAGGCTGGTTCAACATACGCAAGTCCATAAACGTAATCCACCACATAAACAGAACCAAAGACAAAAACCACATGATTATCTCGATTGATGCAGAGAAGGCTTTTGACAAAATTCAACAACCCTTTATGCTAAAAACCCTCAATAAACTAGGTATTGACGGAACGTATCTCAAAACAATAAAAGCTATTTACGACAAACCAACAGCCAATATCATACTGAATGGGCAAAAACTGGAAGCTTTCCCTTTGAAATCTGGCACTAGACAAGGATGCCCTCTCTCACCACTCCTATTCAATATAGTACTGGAAGTTCTAGCCAGAGCAATCAGGCAAGAAAAAGAAATAAAGGGTATCCAAATTGGAAAGGAGGAAATCAAATTGTCTCTATTTGCAGATGACATGATTGTATATCTGGAAGACCCCATCATCTCAGCCCAAAATCTCCTGAAACTGATAAACAACTTCAGCAAAGTCTCAGGATACAAAATCAACGTGCAAAAATCACAAGCATTCCTATACACCAGTAATAGACTTCAAGAGAGCCAAATCAAGAACGAACTGCCATTCACAATTGCTACAAAGAGAATAAAGTACCTAGGAATACAACTAACAAGGAACATAAAGGACCTCTTCAAGGAGAACTACAAGCCATTGCTCAACGAAATAAGAGAGGATACAAACAGATGGAGAAACATTCCATGTTCATGGTTAGGAAGAATCAACATCGTGAAAATGGCCATACTGCCCAAAGTAATTTACAGATTCAACGCTATTCCCATCAAGCTACCAATGACCTTCTTCACAGAACTGGAAAAAAACACCTTAAACTTCATATGGAACCAAAAGAGAGCCCGCATAGCCAAGTCAATTCTAAGCAAAAAGAACAAAGCAGGAGGCATCACACTACCGGACTTCAAACTATACTACAAGGCTACAGTAATCAAAACAGCATGGTACTGGTACCAAAACAGAGATATAGACCAATGGAACAGAACAGAGGCCTCAGAGGAAATACAACATACCCACAACCATCTGATCTTCGACAAACCTGACAAAAACAAGCAATGGGGAAAGGATTCCCTGTTTAACAAATGGTGTTGGGAAAACTGGATAGCCATGTGCAGAAAGCAGAAACAGGACCCCTTCCTGACACCTTACACCAAAATTAACTCCAGATGGATTAAAGACTTAAACATCAGACCTAATACCATAAAAACCTTACAAGAAAATCTAGGCAAAACCATTCAGGACATAGGTGTAGGCAAGGACTTCATGACCAAAACGCCAAAAGCAATGGCAACAAAAGCCAAAATAGACAAATGGGACCTAATCAAACTCCACAGCTTCTGCACGGCAAAACAAACAGTCAGTAGAGTGAATCGGCAACCAACAGAATGGGAAAAAATTTTTGCAGTCTACCCATCTGACAAGGGGCTGATATCCAGAATTTACAAAGAACTAAAGCAGATCTACAAGAAAAAAACAAACAAGCCCATTCAAAAATGGGCAAAGGATATGAACAGATACTTTACAAAAGAAGACATACGGGAGACCAACAAACATATGAAAAAATGCTCATCATCACTGGTCATCAGAGAAATGCAAATCAAAACCACATTGAGATACCATCTCACACCAGTTAGAATGGTGATCATTAAAAAATCGGGAAACAACAGATGCTGGAGAGGATGTGGAGAAATAGGAACACTTTTACACTGTTGGTGGGAATGTAAATTAATTCAACCATTGTGGAAGACAGTGTGGCGATTCCTGAAGGACCTAAAAATAGAAATCCCATTTGACCCAGCAATCCCATTACTGGGTATATATCCAAAGGATTATAAATCATTCTACTACAAGGACACATGCACACAAATGTTCATTGCAGCACTGTTTACAATAGCAAAGACCTGGAACCAACCCAAATGCCCAACGATGATAGACTGGATAGGGAAAATGTGGTACATATACACCATGGAATATTATGCAGCCATCAAAAACGATGAGTTCACGTCCTTTGTAGGGACATGGATGAACCTGGAAACCATTATTCTCAGCAAACTGACACAAGAGCAGAAAATCAAACACCGTATATTCTCGCTCATAGGCGGGTGTTGAACAATGAGAACACATGGACACAGGGAGGGGAGCACTACACACTGGGATCCGTTGGGGGGAAATGGGGGAGGGGCGGGGGGGTAGGGAGATGGGAAGAGATAGCATGGGGAGAAATGACAGATACAGGTGAGGGGACGGAAGGAAGCAAAGCACACTGCCATGTGTGTACCTATGCAACAATCTTGCATGTTCATCACATGTACCCCAAAACCTAAAATGCAATTAAAAAAAAAAAAGAAAAAAAAAAAAAAACTAGCTGGGCGTGGTGGCGCGTGCCTGTAATCCCAGATACTCAGGAGGCTGAGGCAGGAGAATTGCCTGAGCCCAGGAGGCGGAGGTTGTGATGAGCCGAGATTGCGCCATTGCACTCCAGCGTGGGTAACAAGAACGAAACTCCGTCTCAAAAAAAAAAAAAAAAAAGAAAGAAAAGAAAACCAAAAGGCAGAGTTTGTTTTGGCCTATCACCTGCTGCACCCAACTACAGAGGTTTTAGTTATAGCATTTTAATTGCATCATAGAAAGCAAAGTCATACAGATATCAACTTATTATCACCACTCCAAAGGTTTAGTACATCTCTAGGTAATCAGGCAAAAATTTTAAAAGCTACATTAAGGTTTACAACACTCAAGTTTAACACTACATCCATGCTTCAAAAACCACCATTCCTATTTTAGGTGTCAAAATGCATATAAGAAAATAAGAAATAATGCTGAATGTGTTTTTTGTAATCTTAGAAAAACTGCCGCTTTAAAAATGACACTAGTTCATGGCTCCAGATGGATGTGGCAGACAGGATCACTCAATTTCTTTTTTTTTTTTTTTTTTTGAGACGCAGTTTCGCTCTTGTTACCCAGGCTGGAGTGCAATGGCGCGATCTCTGCTCACTGCAACCTCCGCCTCCTGAGTTCAAGCAATTCTCTTGCCTCAGCCTCCTGAGTAGCTGGGATTACAGGCACGTGCCACCATGCCCAGCTAATTTTTAGTATTTTTAGTAGAGACGGGGTTTCACCATGTTGACCAGGATGGTCTCGATCTCTCGACCTCGTGATCCACCCGCCTCAGCCTCCCAAAGTGCTGGGATTACAGGCTTGAGCCACCGCGCCCGGCAGGATCACTCAATTTCAATTCCACCTGAAGCTGGGAAACAAAAAGTACATTCCCAGACTCCAGGGCATGAGAATTCCCACTTCTGGAAACGGTCTGGAATGTAGACATGGGGCAGAAAACTCTTTCCTGCCCATACTCTAACTGTCCTCTGTGGAAAGCAATGAGTCAAATAAAGACAAGTCCATCCCACAAGCGGGACTGTACTCCAAAGGACCCTTTGAAGGTAGGAGGTGCCCACTGCTCTGACCACAGGCCTGCAGGCGTCTCAGGGCTCCCCAAAACTGTTCTCACTTTCACAGGAAAGAGTGAAAAAGGCCAGGAGGAGCTGTGTGGGGAAGCAGGGATGGGGTGGCTGATTGGGGATTAGAGATTTTCTGAGACTGCCTGTTCTCCAGAACAGCCTCCGACACAGGTAAGCAGAGAAGAGGAACCAAGATTTGGCTAATAAGTTTTTTTTTCCAACTGATCAGAGGGAACAGGCAATTTAATCACTTAAGAGGCAGAGAATGGGTGTTTGAAGGCCCGTGTCTGGCCTTGTCCTGCGGTCACCCACAAGTCAGTGTAAGCTATCTGGGAAGGGGCTCCTTGCAGTAAACAAAGAGCGGGATGCCTTGCAGGGCTCAGGCAGCATTCAGCACTGTCATACATCAAGGCTTTTATGGTCTAAAGAAAACTCCTCCAGTCCTAAGGTGTCAGTTCTCAAGCCCTCAAGTTCCTGCTAAGATTCCCAGAAGGGCCTCTGCTTCTTACACCAAACCCCAGCTGCACAGCCATCTTCCTCCCACAGCAAATGCAGACAGAGGACTGTGGCTCCGCTGCAGTCTTAACACTATTGTGGCCCTAACATGGCAGCAGAGCACAGCTCTGGCCTGAATGTCTGTCCCCAAAAGCTCACACTGAAACAATCTCCAACGCGATGCCTTAGGAGGTGATACTTTTGGGAGGCTCCACTCTCAGGACTGGGGTTGGCATCCTTGTTGGGAGGCCTGAGGAAGCCCTCCTGCTCCTCCACCACTTGAGGCAGTGAAACTTGCTGTCCGTGAGCAACAGGCCCCAGGGCACCGGATCTGCTGGCGCCTTGACCTTGGACTTCCCAGCCTCCAGAACTGTTGTTTACAAGTTACCCAATCTACAGCAGTCCGGACAGCCAGGCAGTAATGTTACAATGTTAGCCCTTTCTCAGTGGGCCAGAGGCCTTCTGTGAGCCACCACTGTAAAGCAAGAAGTCCCTGGAGGATGGGAAGGAGGTTCACGAGGAATTCGACCCAGAACCAGGGTGTCGATCCTTTCTCACAGGAAGCTAGCTGGGCCACGGCAGAAAACGAGAGTGGGTGGGTGGGCCAGATGCAATGTGTCACCTGCTTGTCTAAGCCTTGGTCTCGGCCTCTCAACATAACAGCAGTGACAACAACCCTCACCCAAGCTGTTCAGGGAGGTAAGAGTGCTGGGTGATTCATGATTGTTAGCGCCGTAGAAATTAGGCAAAGAATCCACCCTACGTCTTATGAAACCAAACCCAAACCAGTCCAGGAATTCCACATCACCACCAATTTGCATAGAAAAATGCTAGATTCTCATATGTAAGCTCTGGCATGTCATCTGTATTAACGTTTGTAGAATTTTCATATACTAAGTACATAAAACAGGAAAATAAATCATGCAATTTGGAGGCTGAGGCAGGAGAACCATTTGAGTCCAGGAGGTGGAGGTTGCAGTGAGCTGACACTGCACCACCATACTCCAGCCTGGGCGACAGAGACTCCATCTCAAAAAAAAAATGAGATTTTGCCGCTTCATATTAGTAAAGTGGGCAGATTCTACACCTGACCCTCATTCAAAGGTCGCCTAATGCTGACTTGGGAACTCTGTCTATGATGTGCTTGAAGTTTTAATCCCAACATGTAATGTGTTTAAGACAACTACCCCAGGAGCTCTCAACAAGTATTTCAGATATACATGGAACAAGACCACACTATGTGACCAAAATCTAACCTTTTTACAGACCCAAACTGCAGAACCAGAAAAGACACTGATTCTGTCCAATTTTCTTTCCACCATCCTTTGTTTCCTACAAACCCTCTCTCATTATAATTTAGGGATGACATAACAGGGTTATTTGTCAAAGGTCAGTAGGTGAAGAATACAGACAATGCATCAACTTCCTATTGCTGCTGCAACAAAAATGCAAAAGAATGCAAACCTACTGTCACAGCCCTGGAAGTCAGGAGTCCAGGGCTGAAGTTAAGGGGTCACCATGCTGCATTCCTGCCTGGCATCTCTGGGTGCCCTCCCAGCTCTTAGAGGCTGATACACAGCTTGGCTCACAGCCCACACCCCTGTCCCATACCCCGCCCTTGGCCCAGCGCCCTTCCAGCCCCTGCCCTCTCCTCAGCCCCATAACACTCACCCACCAGCCCTGCCCTCAGCCCCATGTCCCCCTGGCCTCTACCTTGTCCTTAGGTATCCTAATTTGAGACAGACCCTCGTCCTCCCTCTCATAAAGGCATGTGTGAGGACACTCGACCCACCTGGACAATCCAGGGTCCTATTCCCATCTCACTATCTATTAGTCACATCTGCAAAGCCCCTTTTGCCATGTAAGGAAAATTTCATTATACTAACATAAGCATTTAACAAGTCCATTATAATGATGTAAAAATTAGCATTGTTTTCCTCCTAATGAACAGGTCATTCAGTCACCCATGCAACCTGTATTTGACTATTAAATATACAATACTTTGGGAGACATGAAGATGAGGAAGACGGTTCCTCCCTGAAAGACAACCAGACCCTAGACGGAAGGGATGAACACATTCTAAATTGAATCAATGGAACTCAACGTTTGAGTCAGAGAGGCCAAGCAGTAACACTTTTAAAAAGAAACAGAAAGCCATCACAATTAAGTAGGCTTCACCCCGGGAATGCAAGGCTGGTTCAACATACGCAAGTCTATACATGTAATTCACCACATAAACAGAACCAAAGACAAAAACCACATGATTATCTCAATACATGCAGAGAAGGCCTTTGACAAAATTCAATAGCCCTTTATGCTAAAAACCCTCAATAAACTAGGTATCAACAGAATGTATCTCAAAATAATAAAAGCTATTTATGAGAAACCTACAGCCAATATCATACTGAATGGGCAAAAACTGGAAGCTTTCCCTTTGAAATCTGGCACTAGACAAGGATGCCCTCTCTCACCACTCCTATTCAATACAGTACTGGAAGTTCTAGCCAGAGCAATCAGGCAAGAAAAAGAAATAAAAGTTATTCAATTAGGAAAGGAGGAAGTCAAATTGTCTTTATTTGCAGATGACATGATTGTATATCTAGAAGACCCCATCGTCTTCAGCCCGAAATCTCCTGAAACTGATAAGCAACTTCAGCAAAGTCTCAGGACACAAAGTCAATGTGCAGAAATCACAAGCATTCCTATACACCAATAACAGACTAACAGAAAGCCAAATCAAGAGCCAACTCCCATTCACAATTGCTACAAAGAGAATAAAATACCTAGGCATACAGCTAACAAAGGATGTAAAGGGCCTCTTCAAAGAGAACTACAAACCATTGCTCAACGAAATAAGAGAGGACACGAACAGATGGAAAAACATTCCATGCTCATGGTTAGGAAGAATCAATATCATGAAAACGGCCACACTGCCCAAAGTAAGTTACAGATTCAATGCTATCCCCATCAAGCTACCAATGACCCTCTTCACAGAACTGGAAAAAAACTACCTTAAACTTCATATGGAACCAAAAGAGAGCCCGCATAGCCAAGACAATCCAAAGCAAAAAGAACAAACCTGGAGGCATCACACTACCCGACTTCAAACTACACTACAAGGCTACAGTAATCAAAACAGCATGGTACTGGTACCAAAACAGAGATATAGACCAATGGAACAGAATAGAGGCCTCGGAAGCAATGCCACACATCTACAACCATCTGATCTTTGACAAACCTGACAAAAACAAGCAATGGGGAAAGGATTCTCTGTTAAATAAATGGTGTTGGGAAAACTGGTTAGCCATGTGCAGAAAACAGAAACTGGACCCCTTCCTGACACCTTACACTAAAATGAACTCCAGATGGATTAAAGACTTAAACAGAAGACCTAACAGCATAAAAACCCTAGAAGAAAGCCTAGGCAAAACCATTCAGGACATCAGCATAGGCAAGGACTTCATGACTAAAACACCAAAAGCACTGGCAACAAAAGCCAAAATAGACAAATGGGATCTAATTAAACTCCAGAGCTTCTGTACAGCAAAAGAAACCATCATTAGAGTGAACCAGCAACCAACAGAATGGGAAAAAATTTTTGCAATCTACCCATCTGACAAAGGGCTAATATCCAGAATCTACAAAGAACTAAAACAGATTTACAAGAAAAAAAAAACCCATTCAAAAGTGGGTGAAGGATATGAACACTTTTTAAAAGAAGACATATATGAGGCCAACAAACATATTAAAAAATGCTCATCACTGGTCATTAGAGAAATGCAAATGAAAACCGTATTGAGATGCCATCTCATGCCAGTTAGAATGTCAATCATTAAAAAATTTGGAGACAACAGATGCTGGAGAGGACGTGGAGAAACAGGAACACTTTTACACTGTCGGTGGGAGTGTAAATTAGTTCAACCATTGTGGAAGACAGTGTGGCAATTCCTCAATGATCTAAAAACAGAAATTCCGTTTGACCCAGCAATCCCATTACTGGGTATATATTCAAAGGATTATAAATCATTCTGTTATAAAGACACATGCACATGCATGTTCACTACAGCACTGTTTACAATAGCATAGACCTGGAACCAACCCAAATGCCCATCAATGATAAACTGGACAAGGAAAATGTGGCACATATACACCATGGAATACTATGTGCAGCCATAAAAAACAATGAGTTTGTGTCCTTTGTAGGGACATGGATGAATCTGGAAACCATCATTCTTAGCAAACTGGCACAAGAACAGAAAATCAAACACCGCATGTTCTCACTCATAGGCGGGTGTTGAAGAGTGAGAACACATGGACACAGGGAGGGGAGCATCACACACTGGGGTCTGTTGCCGGGGGCTAAGGGAGGGACATCGGGGGTGGAGAGGTTGGGGAGGGATAACATGGGGAGAAATGGCAGATATAGGTGACGGGGAGAGGGAGGCAGCAAACCACATTGCCATGTATGTACCTCTGCAACAATCCTGCATGATCTGCACATGTACCCCAGAACCTAAAGTACAATTAAAAAAAAAACAAAATATTAAATGACTAAGCTGAAAAGAAATAATCCTACAAAACCAACACAAGAACAATTTATCACTATGGTTTATTTCCTTCTAGTATTTTTTATATGTACTTTTTAATCTAAAAAAATCGATACATGATGATTGTATGTCTTTCTGGGGTACTTATGATATTTTGATACATGTATACAATGAGAGTGTAGTGATCAAATCAGGGTAACTGGAATATCCATGAACTTAAACATTTATCATTTCTTTGTGTTGGGAGCATATATATATATTTATAGGAATGTAAAATATTAGAGTATAAATATGTCCTCTGCTTGTTATATCTTTATACATATAATTTTAATGGCTTAAATATATTCTATAATGTAAATTTATCACATTTTGTTTAATTATTATCCAATGTTAAATTTTAGTGTAGTTTTATCATCACAGATTTCTTTTGCCCATTCCTGGACTTCATATAAAAGGAATTCAATAGAACATATTCTTTTTGTCTAGACTTTCTTTTTGTACAACACAATGTTATTAAGATTGATCCATATTTTCATATTTATCTGTGGTTTATTCCTTTCTTTGGCTGAGTAGTTTTCTATTGTATAACTATATCAGCTTATTTATCCATTCTCCTGTTGACAAACATTTGAGTTGTTTCAAAGTTTAAGCTCTTACAAATAAAGCTGTTATAAACATCCATTAGAAAAAAAAAAAAGTATGTACTGTGTGCCTGCCGCAGTTCATAGCTGAGCCAAGCATCACAAGAGCGAGGGTGGAGGCCCAAGTTTAAGATCAAATATCAAATATCAGGAGCTTTCAACATTAATATTTAACTGGCCTCTTGATTACAGTTTTTATTTTAAAAAATTTAATTAAAAAAATTAATTTCCCCCCAAAAGACATTTCTCAATCTATTGTCCCATAAAACTAAATGGCTATATTAAAGAAAATAGACAAATGTTTAAATTAGGGAGCTTGCCTATGACTCGGAGAAGCATGATTTTCTTCTGGCCAAGCAGGGAGTAGCTAGACCAGACTAGGGGGAAGGTAAAACAGACATTTCCACTCTGACCACAGCCTGGCACTGGGGCATCCTCCATCAGAATATGAGTGTAACATTTCCCACACACCACCCGCTGACAAAACTCAGCCCAAGGGTATGGGAAAAGGCCGTCCACATCTGAAAAATCTACAAAGTGTAGACACATCAAAAGGTACAGAAGACTAAAGGGCCAAGGAGACCCCTGCACCCTTGGGGTTTACAGAAAATGGACGGCATGCATGCCTGAGGTCCGGGGTCAGCTCCCAGTTCCAACAACGTCATGAGTGCAGCCCTGGCTTCCCCTCTGCTCAGAGAGCTGGTCACACTGCCGGCAGCACTCAGAGCTCAGAATGTCTTAGATGAAAGTGACATATTCCTTTTAAAATGGGGAATTGGGGCACCACAACTGAAGCTCTATGACTATCTCAACTACTGGGTTTCGGGGTAGCATTAGGAAATCGTGAGAAACCAAACCTCAATTTCATAGCAGATTCCAGATTCATTACAGGTTCCAGAATTTCCTGAAACATTCAATTTATCACTCAGGATTCCCGTGACAAAGCTAATACAGTCTACATTCCTTAGAGAAAAACCACCCTAAGCATCACTACAAATAAGATGAACTGATGCCCGCCCTTTGCAGCAAACAAACTGCTATTCACACAAGACTGTGCTGGAGGAAGCTCTCAGCTGAAGCAGAATCTGGGAGACTTCATCATCTCCACTGTGGATTGAGTGTGAAGACTGCCACCAAACCGGAGCCCCAGTGTGGAGCAGAGAACAGAGTCTCTGACACCTGCCTGGACATTTCATTTTCACCTCTGTCTTGGATACTGATCACCGTCAAAACTACTCAATCACCCACATCTGCAGGTGATTTATCCAGCCACCAGGATAACATAGTTATGCAATAAAAATGTCTTCTCAGGGGTTTCTATCATACTAAACAAGGAAGCTCAGAAGGCTAGGTAAGCCCAAGGAAGGGGGAAACGTCCTCCAAGCAGAAAGAAACCAAAGACAACCGGGCAGAGACTCTCTCAGGAGAAAGAAACAGAGCCCGCTGCAGCCTTTCAGGCCCTGCTGACAGCAGCACCATTTCCACAGACGCACCCTGCTGGGCCCATCCAAAAGGGCCCACTTGCAAGACGTTCGCCCCTACTTCCAGCTCCTGCAAGACCCTCCGCAGCCCCACTCCACACTGGGGTCCGACTGTGAAAGTCTTCCTGGTGCGACCCCTCAGAGCCTGCACAGCATCCAAGACCAGGAAGCACCAAAGATGTAGAAACCCACAAACCCATTCTCCTTGCACTGCCTTCTGGATTCTAAGTTTTCTTCAGAACCAGTCCTGCATAAATCCTGGGCTGAGGGTGACAGCCATGGCCCAACAGCACCTGGCTCATGGGCTCCACTCAGCCCACAGAGGACCACTGAGGCCCCAGCATGCTCTGTCCAAGAGGCAGCAAGACACCAACCACAGCCACAGAGTTCAGGGTGCGGCCACTCACCCCTCTACCGTAATCGCCTGCTGTGATCTGAATTCTCACTGGTTGAGAAAGGGATTCTCGTGGCCACTCGTCCCTCTGCCATAATTACCTGCTGTGATCTGATTTCTCATTATCAGGAAGGGGATCTCACTGCTCAAGCACTCCCTGCTGCCTCCTCACAAACAAAAAACCCAAAACCCCTCTTAAAAAATGTTTCTATAACCTCAAAGCAAGACCCATCCCGAGACCAGGAAAGATACACACGCATATCTGACATCTGGTGGGTGTCACTGACCAACGTCACAGCTTCTGTGTGGCATTAGAAGCCAGAGGCCTGTCACGGTGACTCGGGCTGAGGTCTGAATAGGGGTCTTGCCAGCAACCAGGACGCACACCCCAAACCCAAATCCCTGCACTCACATATGTGTCAGAACTGCTGCATGGCCATCGACACCAGTTAAGAACCAATACGGATCTGTGTCCTGTGGCCCTCACAACATCCGTACGCGCGCAGGCCCGGCACAGGCCCACACGGCACCCTGCTCACCTCCAGTGGGGCTCTCCTGCCAACGAGGATGACTCTGAAGTCCACTGAGATTTCCAAAGCTCTAGAAAGTCTTCCTCCTGTTTGTTCAGGCCTAAGGCCTTGAAGACACCACAGTGACAACTGACCTGCTTCTTTTAAGGCAGCTCAAACACAACACCTAAACACAGCAACAGTCCTCAGCTGAGTTGCTGAACCTCACTGCCCTGGAGAGCAGCTGATAACCCACTGGGCTAAGGAGAAGGCACAGACATCACATCCAGAAGCCAGTGGTGCTCACATCTGTATTCCAGGAGCCGCCCAAGTGAGTCCCTCCAAGGCTTCCAAGTCCCACTTGAAGATTTTTTTCATTGTATCTCTCTGTATCAGAGACATTATATCCCATATGGTATCTATGAGATTGTCTCTACTTTTATGAGCACATATGCTCCCTGACTTACCATGGGGCTAAACTGTTCCAATAAACCCACCATAAGTGGAAAATATCCTAAATAGAAAGTGTGTTTGACATAAAACATTTTCAACTTACAATGGGTTCACCCAGAGGCAGCCCATCACAGGCCAAGCAACGCATGCATGGAGTATAACTAGTTCATACCATCATAAGGTTGAAAAATCCTAAGTGTAACCACTGTAAGTCAGGGACCATCTGTATTACGGCTCCCATCTTCAGAGACGGAGGAAACCTCTTTTTACACAAGAATCACAGTTTACAATCCTCAAGATGGGTAAGGGAAAAAAACCTAAATTAGTTTCTTAACTTTCTACAGGTTCAAACAAAGCCGAAGTTAAAACAAACAAACAAAGGGCCACAAGGCCATTTGTGCCATTCACTAAGGCACAGAATTCTGTACTAACACTCAGCACAGTCCCTCAGGGTGGGTCCCAGAGGCAGCAGAGGCTTGCCACTACAGACACCCTAACAAACCAAAAGCCGGGTTCCAGGTGTGGTTAAGTCGTATGATGTCTCCACTAGAATATGTACACACGTTCCTCAACAAATTTCATCTGATCTTTGCTTTATCTCCCTCCCATGACCTAAAAGGAACACACATACACACACACACACACACACAGAGATCATTTCAAAAACATTCATAGTTGCATTAATTTCTGGGCCTTCAGAATAGCCCTAATGGGGGGTAAACCTCTCCTCCAACCCACTGCTTAGTCTTCTCAGTGGATAAAGGATTTTACACAAGTCAGCATATAAAAGACCTTGTATCAAAATAAGTGGTTCTCATTAGTGATATGACTAGTATACCAAGGACACCAACACACAGCACAACATCTATTAAAGAATGATTAATTTGTTCCCCTAAAAATTCTAAAATATACACAGGAAAAACCCTAGAACGTAAGCATATTTTGTCATTCTTTACCATTACAGTCATATAAACAAAAGGGAGTATCACAAAATCAAAAGGTAAGACATGTTTGGTTTTTATGACTTGTTGTTCTAAATTTAATATAAAATTGCTAAAACCACCTGCAGGTGAGAAGAACGGGGAGCCTGACATGGTTTGGCTCTGTGTCCCCACCCAAATCTCATGCTGAACTGTAATCCCCAGAGTTGGAGGTGGGACCTGGTGAGAGGCGATTGAATCATGAGGGTGGTTTCAAATGGTTTAGCACAATCTCCCAAGTGCTATCTCATAATCAAGATCTCATGAGATCTGGTTGTTTCAAGGTGCATGGCACCTTCCCCTTCACTCACTCCCTCTCCTTCCAGCCATATGAAGACGTGCCTGCCTCCCTTTCACCTTCCACCCTGATTGTATGTTTCCCCAGAAGTAGAATTCAGTAGAGCGCACAGAACCATATGCCAATTCAACCTATTTTCCTTATAAATTACCCAGCCTCAGGTATTTCTTTAGCAGCCTCGCATGCTTTTTTGCCTTTTTTTTAAAGGGATCTATTACGTCACAATCAAGAATGGATTAATGCAGGTCCCAGGACCAGCAATGTCTTTCTTCTACCCAGCAGTCATCAAGGCCTAACACCCCAGCTGGTTTTCCAAAGCCTTGGCCAGAATGCTGAGGCTGTTTTGGGGATACTAACTTCCCCATCTCTGGCAAACCAGGAGGGGCATATTTATCTCTTACCACCTTGCTCAGAACCTCCACTTCTAAAACAGCCTCCCACCAGGGGCCTCTCTTTAGCAGCAGAAAAGCTGAGCATTCCTTTCACTTCACTTCCTCCGAACAATTAAACATCTTAAGCTTTTTTCCCATCTTCCCAGTTCATTGAAAAAACATCCTATGCTTTCCATTTTTATCACACACACACACACACACACACACACACACACACACACGAAAAGAAGTGCTGTGAGAGCAAGGGCTCTTGTTCTCCTAGATCTGAGCCTGGCAGTCAAACACTAGCTGGATTTGTACTAATACGATATCCAGAGGCAGAAATGCAAATATCCCCATGACTTCAAATACACTAGGATCTAACAGGCCCAGTGGCCCATGTAACTATGGTTTGTGCTGGACCATTCAAATGGTGTCCAAATCCCTGTCTGAGCTCTTTAATTTCAAGACTTTTCAGACAGCTGCTTTTTTGCCTTTTTTTTTTAAAGGTATCTATTATGTTACAATCAAGAATAACCCAGGCCAGGTGTGGTGGCTCATGCCTGTAATCCCAGCACTTTGGGAGGCCGAGGCAAGCGGATCACCTGATGTCAGGAGTTCGAGACCAGCCTGCTCAACATGGTGAAACCCTCTCTCTACTAACACAAAAATGAGCCGCGCGTGGTGACGGGCACTTGTAATCCTAGCTACTCAGGAGGCTGAGCAGGAGAACTGTTTGAACCCGGGAGGTCGAGGTTGCAGTGAGTGAAGATTGCACCATAGCGCTCCAGCCTGGGCAACAGTGGAAAAAAACAATAAAAATAAACCAAACTACCCAGTTAATTCTTCACAAACGTCAAATATATCAGTTAAAAGATAAATAATAAGAAAACATACTTTTAAATTTCAATCTTTAAAGAAGATAGGAAGATGGAAAGAAGTTCTCCAAGGATGGGAGGAGAAAAAGTGAAGTTAAGAAAATTTTAAAACCTCAGAAGAAAAACAAGTATGGAGTGAGACCTCGAGGCAAATTTTCTTTGCATTTCGATTTCAAAAAAAAAAAAAAAAACCCAGAAGCCCAAAATATTAACTCTCCCATCTGCATCTTATATTACTCCCCATCCTTTGAAAGGCTGGAGATGGCACCCCAGGTTCCAGAGTGCCCAGCCGCGGCTCACCTCAGGCAGTATCTCTCACAGCCGTTTACTCCTGACTATGCCAAGAGCGCTCTGTGACCCGACTTACACAAAAGGGTCCTAATTTACACACATGTTCACTTTGAACAAAGAAATGAAACAAATACGTATTGACGCTCCATGGAACCAAGTATTCTCTTCTGAAAAGTCAAGATGTGTCAGGTTCCCATGAGCCAAGCAGCTTGGTTACGGAAAGCACTCGCTGCCTTGCTGGGTTAGTGTTAAATGTATTTAAAATGTTAGGTTATCCAGCCCCACTCCCAGTGGGTGGGCACGTTGAGCTGGCTGCAGTACGGGTGCATATGGCCCATCCTTTCCTATGGTTTTGCCTAAAGCAGAGCACCCCACACCCAGGAAGAGACCACAGGACAACGTGGCCCGAGGTTTAGGACAGTCTCAAGGAGAGCCACAGGCCAACTGCCTCGTCCATAAAAAGTCACTCATTTCAGAGGAAATCTCTGAACAAAATTCATAACACGTGAATCTAAAACATTCAAGATTTCTAATTTCATCCCATAGGAACTTCTGAAGATCAGATGTGCACCTGCTCCCTCCAAGTCAACGAGAGGAGGCTCAGACAGTCACTCACAAGTCCTCAGCCTCGACTTCCACACCTAGAAAATGTCAGCTCAAACAGATCACAACGCAGTGCTATTTTCTATAAATAAGAAGCACGCCCTGGCATCTGAGCTGAGATGTGAATGTCTGGAATGTGCCTGCCAGGCCCGGGAGGAACTGCGGCAGCTGCAGGATACAGGCCTACTTAGGAATCCAATTTGGAGGGAACCCAAAGCACCTAAAATTGGTTCCACTGGTTTTAGTTTCTTGGCAAGGCTTGACCAGGCAAACAACGGCATTAGTCTCCACCCTGGATATCTGTGATTCCTTACCTCTTTCAATAATTACCACTGCTTCTAATTCATGCTAATTGGGATGGGGACTTAACAGCAGGTAATTAGAGCAATTGCAGAATTTGCTACTGAATTACAATGGCCCAGATTCCTGATAATGGACTCTTACAGAACTGTTGCCCAGGAATGGAGTTCAACAGGTCCCACGCCCCAGGAAACATGGCATTTCCACACACCCCTGCTTTGGTCCCCCGCCAGCCTCCTGATCTTGGCCATCTGATGGCATCCGACCTCCTGACTGTTGACCTCCTGTCTGCCCTGCCTTCCTCCAGCCTGGGATATTCAGGGATGCCCATATACAGGACCACAAAACCAGGGTTATCCTAAACCAATACCTGCATCCAAAGTCCTCCACGGCACCCTGACAGTCACCAAGGGCCAGGAGAGCAATCCGGCAACTGCTCGCAGAACCTTCGGCCTCAAAACAGGCACACATCTGGATTCAAGCTGGCAACACTGCATTCTCTTTGCCATGCACACACGGAGAAATGTCAGGTTCCACCTAAAGGTATCAGTAGGTTCCACGCTGGCTAGAAGCCCAAGTCGAGTCACACTTCACAATCTCAAGTCACCATCAGCAGAGAAGCCTGCAGTTTTCCCCCGGTGCACAGTGTGCTTGCATTTCCCCTGGAAACTCAGATGTGAGCCTGGCTGAGGCGGCCACACAGACACCCCAGCTCCTGCAAGTGGGCCTGGATGTGTCCGTCTGCTATCGGCACACAGTGCCCAAGGCTAGCAGAGCCAGCTCTGTGGTGGGATCCATCTGGGTCTGCAGAGGACCTGGGGCGCAGGCACCGCTGAGCCAGCCGGCAGCCAGAGACCTAAGGGGTCCCTGCGAGGCTCTCTGGCCAAGGCGCCCTCACCACAGGCAGAGCCACACAAGGGAACTGCCTGAGGAACTGGAAACGTCCCAATCTGCTCTGCCAACACAGAAAGACAACAGCCACCTGTGGCTGCTGAGCCCGAAACGTGGCCACTGGGGCTGAAGGGCTGAGCCTGGAATTTAATTTGTAAAGTTCTTTTCAAATGTGTTTACCCATGTAATCAAATCTTTATTGTAATTAAATTTAAAAGAGCCCCTGGCTATGGGCTCCCACGACGGGCATCACGGCTCCAGAGAGTAAGTGTGGGAAGGAGAGGCCCAGAGCCTCTCTGCATTCTCCACACTAATTCAACAAGTCACCGTAAGGAAAGGCACTCCAGCAGCAGGAGTGGCACGCACGGGAAGAACTGGGTTGGCCCTGACACATGCGTGACCTCCATGGCATCCTGGCTGCCTCTGCCAAGAGGCAAGAGACAGTGACGCCCACCTGGACTCGTGTCCAGATGCGATGACACACCCAAGCATTGGTCCCACGGCAGCTAGAGATCACCAGCCGCTCATCCTTTGCGAAACAGGCAGAGCTGTCCTGAGGCCTCACGAAGAAGGAAGAATTAAGAAGGCAATTCTCATGATTCCCACAACACACATGATGCTCCTCAGCAGAACAGACACAGGATTCCCTGTGAAAGCGCCAAGCACTGTGTGGTCCCCAGGCCAGCTGTTGCTTCCAACAATCAGGGGAAGAAACCACATCCGTTTCCTTCTTTTAGAAGAATCACTTGCACTGTGATTAGACCAAAGATAGAAAATGGTTCTGCAAGGAGGGCCTGGGAACCTGCAGCCATCCTCATAGGGTCGCAGTGTTTACATGGAGACACGGGCAACTATGAGGTTTGGCTTCCTCAGGGGCGCTCAATTCAAACTTTCACCACTGAGGAATCTGTCATTTACAGTCACTCACCTCAGTGACAGAAGAGGGCTCAAGACACAGACTTCAACTCAGGCACAGGTCCCACCGAATTCACAAATTTTACAAAACATTTACTTGGGATGCCAGAAGAGACGCAGCTTAAAACACACACAACACACAGAGTTTGCTTAGCTCGTTCTTCTGGAAACTTCTACTCCTAAAGCACGTCACCAGTGGATTCTACAGACAGACGACAGACACGTCCACGCCTTGTCCGTGGCAGCACAGAAACCCGCTTGGAAGAGAGCCACTCCCACCAAGCTTCCTGGCTCTGGTGTTTAAAATCTGCGTCTCATGCATGAGATTACACACCTCTGAGTAACAGACACTGCGACTGCCATTTCACCCAAAAGGGCTTAGGAGACGAAGCGCTGCCCAGACGCCAGAAGTCACCGGCTGTCTCCCTGTAGCCGGATTCCTTCCTGCCTACAGGGAGCTTCGGGGATGTAGCCATCACCGTTAATCCGTTACGACCACATGAGACTCTCGGGGCATGGACAAAGAAACTGAGTGCTGAATTTCTCCACATTTAGCACCCTTTTGTTTTATCCTAAAGACCACTGAGAAAGGCTGGGCTGATCTCCTCCGGGAGTGTAATGACTCCAGCCACTTCTCCCCGCCCCGGGTCACCCCCAAGTCACATGCTTTTGAGAAACCAAAGCAACTCTGTTCTCTTCACTCTGGGTTCCAAGTAACAAATTCCTCAATTTTTTCAATTAGGTTATCAAGCAGCCATTTGTAATCTGGACTGCCATCTGATACAAAACTTAAAGCTAATTTAGGTTGTGGTAATAGCTGCTATTGACATTGTAAACTAGCATGAACGAAAACTTTAATCTGTGTTTATTGTTCATGGGACCAATTTTGTAAACAAACCAATTACTCAAGCAATGACTGTCTTCAGCCAAATGCAAATTAATTTGCTTTGTTCATAAAAGATTTATTTTCCAGTAGGAATTTTTAAATTCATGGTCCAAATTTCCCAAGCTTGTCTCTGCACCTTCCCCCAAGTGCACAGTGGGACTCCCCAAGGCATCCATCTCATTGGTGGGCCCACCAAACAGAATAAGTACACAGCAGCCCCCCAACCTCCGACCCAGGAAGCAAATCTGAGCCCCAGCCACACCCCTGCCGAGCTGTCCAGCCAGGGCTTCCTCACCAGCACGGCACCAGCCCCCTCACCCAGCCGAGGCTTCCTCACTAGGGCAGCACCAGCCCCCTCGCCCACCTGGGGCTTCCTCACCATCGCAACACCAGAGGTGTGCCAGGTTTAATGCCACATGTGCGCAGAGACCAGAGTGCTGCATGGACCACAGGACATTCTGCAAATGCAAATTCCCTCCTTGGCAGTAATGCTTCACCATAGGAACAGCCCAGCAACCCTCTGTACCTTCCTCAAAGTATCCAGGCCAGCTGTAGAGAGGATAATGAGTGCCTAGTAATTGGCATTTAACACAATTCTTATGAATAAAAAAGGTTGAGAGCCATGCCCATCAGCAAGATGGCCTTCACTCATTCGCTGGCTCCGAACAGACACAGATTCAGGTATAGGGCCAGAGAGAGACAGGACAAGGATAGGAAGGTGGAGGGCGAATTCCATGGACCACTAACCACCCCTACTGAGACTCCGTGATTTAAGGAGAGGCAAAGCCAGGGAGAAAAGATGCCCACACCAAGCAGGAACTGAGAGTTCACCTCAAACATGTAGCACGTGGCTAACAGCCAAGGCTGGGCAAGCTGGGAGCATAGAACGGGCTCACAGGCCCAGTGGTGCCCCCCACATCCAGACCCAGTGCAGACCTCCCGGGCGCCGCCTCCGTGCCTCCGAGCTGGCTTATTTCCTGCTGCTTCTCTACTGTGTTGGTTTCTCAGCCACCTTCTGAAGCAGGACCCCTGCCCTGAACTGCCGCGCACGCTTCTCCCCACCCAGGCTCCCCACAAGCTTGGAGGACTGCAAATAGCCAGGTGGGTAAAAGCTAGGTTCTAGGGCTAACGTCCTGCTTGAGACATTAGTTCCACCCCTAGCTGTGATGTGAGCCCCTCAGTTTCTCAAATGTGAGATGGGGATGGTAACTGAACCCACTTCCCAGGGTAGCTGTGGAGACAGACCACGCACAGCCATACCATGGCGTCCGGCACACAAGGGGGTAACCGCCCCTCCCCTTGGGGCACCTTCCTACTTGCGGTTCTGAAGGAGGCTCAGAAACCACCCTCCAAGGGCACTCATCTGTTCCTTATTGCACTAATGCCTCGCCTACAGAAATCCACTTTGACTTCCAGCAGTGCAGGTGTGATAATTTAGGAATGCCGCTTTCTTGTGAGCGCCAAGAGCTTGAGGTCACTAGCATCGTCCCACTCTGAGATTGCATCTTTAAAATTCCAAAATACTCTTCAAAATGCTATCGACATTTGGTTTGTGCACTAAATGCTAAAACCCTCAAGTGAAACAAATGTCTTCAACAGTTTGATTCAATTATAACATGTGAGTTACACATCTGCCAAGCTGTAAGGCCTCATGCTGTTACCAGAGAGCATTTTCTTATGTATCGTCAAATGGTTCATTAATATAAATTACAACAATCTCTTTAAGAAACAAGGTTGGTTGTTTTTTTTCCTGGCATTAGCTGACCAAAGGAAAACTGGGTTCTAGCAGGCTTGCTAGCCTGTAAGAGGCAGATACATCTGCTGAGACAAAACCAAGCTCCTTCCCGCTGACGTGGCCTCCTCCCAGGCCTCTCACCCGGGCACCCGCAGGCCCCTGGAGGAGCAAGCTGACCTGCCCACATTTCTTAAATGCACAGCTGCTGCTCGCACCACAGACGGGGCTCAAGGCTCCAGCGCAGGCGCCCACCATGCTAAAAATATCACACAGCGTCCACGCCAGGTGACGGTGGCTTTCACTCCACCCCAAAGCCACGTATAAATTTATAGTCGTGACTAAATAATGATTTTTAGCCCCCCATGACATACTTTGCTTAGTTTTATGTCACGAAGTTAAAAGACTATCACTCAGCCACAGGCTCTGAAATCGCGGATAATTCATTATTTGGTAACACAGCCTCTGCCAGGTCACAATAAGCACTCCGGACAACACCCCATGGCTTCCCAAAAACAACCACAGTCCACACAAGCCCATGCAGACCAGGGCCCTCCCGCAATGCTCAGCCACATGACCACGTCCCGTCGGAAACACTGTCCCTCGCCAAGGTGTGCTTGGCTACTCCCTTTCTCCAGAACTAAAAACCTGAAAGGACTGGTCTGTGTAGAAAACATCAAAAGTACTTCCAGTTCCTTTTTCCAGCCCAGGCCACAGGAAGCTTTTTTCAGCCTTCACCATATTCTGACTGTGGCCTAGTTCCCGTAAGACAAGATAAAATCAGAATTCTCCTGGGCTGTGTGGCAGGCACACCCTTCCTTCCCAAGCTCTACCTTCAGTTACATGAGGAAAGGCATGGTAAGCCCCCTTTCCTTCGGTAAACCTCAGTTCCCAGAACTCTGGGGCCGTCCCCCGACTCCACTGTGAACTCCTGGACAAATCACATCTCCATATGCACACCTTCCTCTGCTAGTTTTCTATTTCTCCTGTAAGAACTCACCCCACACTTAGAGCCCTGAACAACACTAATTTTCTCACATTTCTGGAAGCTGGAGCCCCAAACAGGTCCCTCGGGCTAAGTCCAGGTGTCGGCAGGGCTGGCTCCAGGGAAGCGACTACCATCTCCTCGCCTCCCTCAGCCTCGAGAGGCTTCCACATTCCTCGGTCCATGGCACCCACCGTCTCCAGGGCCCACGGGGGCCCAACAGGAAGACGCAGAACATCGGCAGCCGAGGCTCCACGCAGGCGCCAAGCCTGCCTACCCCCCCGGCTCCTCCCGAGCTCCCGTGCGCGCTAACTGGATTCCACTTTAACACGGGTCACCTGTGCAAGGGGCAGTGCCCGCCGCTGTGAACCTGGTTACCCTCGCCTACACAGACCCCAGGACTAAACTCACATGGACCACTCCATAAGCAATGAGTGACCAACCACCTGCCCGGGACCTTCCATGGCCCAGCAGAGACCCCCGGTGCCTCCCCGTGGGCCCAGGGATCAGCATCTCGGGCTCTGCAGCGCCAGACGGCCCTGGATAAAAACGGCAGCTCCTGTGTGGACGGGCCACCTGCCCGCGGATGGGTCCCTGTACTTTAGACCAGGTGGACAACCCACGCCACACGCAGCTGCACCGCTAGAATAACAGCTGCATGTGGCGAGCACACGGATCGCCACCCCTCCGGCCGCGCCCACCCGCCTAGCACACCACCCGCATGGCGCCCAATCAGACACCGCTGCTGCCACAGCCCAGCCGTCAGCCCCCAAGAACATTCTGGATCCCAGTTCACAGCACTGATTCCCAAAGGGGCCACATGTGGTTGAACGTATTTACAGGAGGCCACAGCGGATCGGGCTGGACTGAGAGCCCTTCCCACTGTACATTCTTGTAATACCATTTTATTTGTGCTTTATTAAATTGTATGGCTTTTCTTCTTCCTACTTTATGGGAGTGTTTCTTGTTCTCACAACTGCAGTGATGCTTCAAGCTACAACTATCAATGTGTAAACAGCCTGGAAGGTTCCTTATCATTAAACATTTCACAAGCAAGCAATCAGAAGCACCTAAACAGGAGGCCCGTTTTCTTCTCTGAGCCAAACCTACATCCGACCCAACAGCCGGAGGAGAGGGGCTGGATCCCCAGCACCCATTCCTAGGGGCCTCCTGGGGACGGGCAGGGAGAAGCCCCGGGTTATGGCACCTTCATAGTAAAGTCCATTTGGGTAAATTGAAGCAACAGGCTTCAGAGATTAAGCAAACCATGAAAAGAAACCACTAACCACAGTTTCTCCAAAACAGAACTAAACTCCCTTTAGTTTGAAGTGGAAAAGCAGAAGTGATGATCAGGATACAAAAAAATGACCAAGTATCTGAACACAGGAGAACAGACAAGGGCCACTGTCTCTTCCTGTGTCAGGAGGAGGTTCTCATCTACACTGGATTTAGAAGGTTGCACCTTTTGACTGAAGGTTATTGCCAAACCTGGTGTGTAAGCAAGCTTCAGTTATTTCAAGGTTCAGCAGTAAAACTCTGCAACTCTCAAAACCATTTTAATTGGTTTAAATTTTAAAGTGACTCAGTTTGTTGGCTGGATTATCTAACGGCTTAACCATGTGGTCATGATGGAAAATTATTCCAGTTATTTTTGTTTTTCCCACTGAGGACGCATGTGAATGTTCTTGTGTTTACAGTTGGCTGGTTCTGGTATTTGGTCCTGAGGAGGCCCAAGTACCTGGAAAAGAAAAATCTGAAACCTCAAGCCTTTAAATGTGGTCCGGGGAGATGGAGACCCCAACCCGAGGGCCACTGATGTACTCAGCATGCGAACAGGCCAGCCCGACGGACCAGGCCATGTATTCTCCGCTTACAAAACAACACAAGCACACACCCCCAGGCATACACTCTGCACACCCTCGCATGTCTGTCCCAACCAACACCAGCACACACCCCTGGGGCATGCACACACGCTCTCTATACACTCACGTCTGTCCCAACCAACACCAGCACACACCCCTGGGGCATGCACACATACTCTGTATACACTCATATCTGTCCCAACCAACACCAGCACACACCCCTGGGGCATGCACACATACTCTGTATACACTCATATCTGTCCCAACCAACACCAGCACACACCCCTGGGGCATGCACACATACTCTGTATACACTCATATCTGTCCCAACCAACACCAGCACACACCCCTGGGGCATGCACACATACTCTGTATACACTCACATCTGTCCCTGCCAACACCAGCACACACCCCAGGGCGTGCACACACTCTCTCTATACGCTCATGTCTGTCCCTGTTGACACCGGCACACACCCCCGGGGTGTGCACACACGCTCTCTATACACTCACGTCTGTCCCTGCCAACACCGGCACACACCCCCAGGGCGTGCACACATGCTCTGTACATGCTCACATCTGTCCCTGCAGCCCCAGTCAAAGAGTCCCAGAGGAAGAGGAAGAGGAGGAAGAACTTAAAGGGCACAGAGGCCCCTACCTTGGGGGAGATCCCTCATATGATACCAATGGTCACTTATTCTTCCACCTCCATCCTCCATCCTCCCAAGTGGATAAGCAGGAAGCCCAGTGCACAGAGCTGTGATGGGCATGAACAGAAGACTGCAGGAGCTCATGCCAAGGTGCTGAGTACGGGGCCTATGGAGTGCTTACACCATAAACCAAGAGGCTGACACGGCTTCCGGAAAGGATGTCATTTGCTGATAAACTGAAACATGTGACCTAAGAGCCTGTGAAGGTCTACAAACAAACCAACCAAAAGGTTTTGTTTGTTTGTTTGTTTTGCAAACACCATTGCCTGTTTGTTTTTAATGCTCTATCTTCTTTGTGTATAATTTAGTTTAATTTCAGTCAAAATAAGTCCAATAAATACACAAAATCACAGGACTGAGTATGGACAGTCCTTTCACTTCATGTCCTCCAGCCTTTAGGACACATCAAGGAAAGACGTGATTCCAGGATTCCTGTTAGAAGCGCTGCTGAGGCACCTGCTGGGGCTTCCAAGTTGAAGCTGTTGATGCTGCCCCCAAGCTGCTTGGACAATGCTGAAGATTCCTGAGGTCTCTTCTGCTCCGGCCCTCACCCAGTAGAGAAGGTAGGGGGAGACAGGGTGGGAAAAGAGAGGGAGAGGGAGGGAAGAAGGGGAAGGGAGGGGAGGAGAGGGGAGGGGGAGAGGGAGGAGGAGCACGGTTCATCCAGCAGAGCAGCTGCATTGTAGTGAGAATGGAGGGTGTGTTGCCTCTCAGGACAGCGAGCTCAAGCCGTTTGTAATTGTTAAACAGTGACCAGCTGAGGACAGGGCTGTAATTGGAGTTGACAATGTTTTATTTTCATAGTTGATACTGGGGGCCTGGACCTAAAGCACCATGCCTTGCACTTCTGCCAGATGGTCCACTGCCTCTTTGTACTTGAGTCCATTTGACTAAATACCCAGTATTGACTTGGAATTATGACGTGTAGGATACCCCTTACCACAGTAACATAAAACTCACGTTACATGCAGTTTGCTCAGGGACTGGCTTCTAACTCCAGGTGGGAATGTTAAGTTCAGTCCAGTTCAATTCAGGAAGCATTTACCAAGAAACTACTAGACAGAGAGCTGTGTTAGACACTGGATGTGGGGTGATGGGGCTACGAAGATGGGGAATTAGACCTCGAGAAGCTCAGATGCTCTCATTTAATTCCCTAATGTAATTATCCAGCTTCAGTCTGATGGCTGTAATGTCTAAATTCTTATTTCTTTATTCCAGTTCCGCATAGCACAGCATAAATAATAACAGAGGAATGATTTTGTGTTGGAATATTCAGTGGACAGAGAAGCATTCCGACAGGCATGGGACACTGTCACCATCCCCAGGGAGGCTGTGAGGTGGCTGCACGGAGCATGCGAGTGAAGATTCCAGAGCACACGCATCAAGTGGCACAAGACGGCACCGAGGCCGCACCAGACGGACACCTGCCGAGGGGACTGCAGCCGGGCTGGCCAGGGAGGTCCCGGGTACAGGTGCAGGCGTCACCCTCCAGCCGCACTTGGGTTTTCATGAGGACACAGGTGGGGAAGGGGATGAAACCAGAATGCTGTGGGGCTGAGGAGAGGCGGGGAGGGATCCAGGGCTGAGAGCTGTACACTACCCCTTGCATCCATGCCCCTATGAATGCTGCCCAAATCAGCCCCAACGGTGAGAAGTCAGATGGATACAAGAGGCCGACAGACTTTGCTTTCCTGGCATTAACAGATTACAGTCATTAAAAACACCTTCTGAGTTTTCATCTGGAAAACTCTGCAAATGATATTTAGAGACAAGAGGCAGAAGATGAGGCCAACACACTTGGAATGGAAGCGCCAGCCAGCTCCTCTCTGCACTCAGGAGCCCTTGAGCCGAAGAGGACTCAAGAGCTGCCAGAGCCAAGAACACCAGCCCTGACCAGAGTGGTGAACAGCAAGGCAAGGTCCCCGGCACGTGGATGGCGGGATCTGCGATATCTCAATCCCAGGGCATGGAGCGGAGAAAGACTGGGGCTCCCAGCTGAAGCTTTGCTGTCATCTCTGTTACCAAAGTCGAGAAGGACGAGTAGGACCAAAGCCGGACTGCCGGCTCCTTGGTGGCTGCCGACGGGGCCCTCACGCTGCGGGTGGGACAGTCTAGGGGAACCCACAGACAGCAGCGGGAACCACAGCCACGAGTGCCCCAGGGGCCCCAAAACACAAGTGCGCAGCCTGAGAAAGGCAGCACCCACTGAGAAAGGTGGCATCCAGGCGTGTGCCCCACTCGAGAGGCATGCGGAACCGGAGCATGGCACTTTCCTGTGAGTGGCTTTGTGGGGTGTAAGAACACAAAGAGGGGCTCCAGTAGCTCAGAAGTCACTCCCACCAGCCCGCAGGGACCCAGGAGGCCCCTCTGGACCTAGCCAGAGTCTCTCCAGGGAAGTCTCCAAAGTCCTACAGAGGGGGTGAGCATCATGCTTGCTCTGCCCTGATGAGGCCCCCTGACAAGTGTCCTGAGTATGCAGGCACACAGCTGGTTTACTCACCTCAAAGGGACCTGCTGAGCCACCTCCAGGGAAGGTTGGAGAGAACCTGACCAACACATGAACCCTCCCGAAGCACTCACCTGGGGCACCTACGAGAAAACTATGGAAGCTGTGAAGACAGAGATGAACACAGGGAGGAGGCTGCACCGGGGGAGGTGTGCTGCGCCCCACAAGCAAGCAAGAGAGGCTCTTGGCGCTCCGAATACCCGACTGCACCCACAGCTGCAGGCCTGGCTGGCAGCACGACCTTGGCGGCCTGGGCCCAGGAGCACGTGTGTTCGGCAGGAGCTGCCCAGCCCTCCAGGAGTGGCACCGGGAGCAGCCCCTCACCTGGCACTTTTGCTAGATGGACACCATCACTGTAGATGCAGGTGCCCAATGTTGACCATGACAACCAACTACGCACCTTGAACTGCAGCTGTGTTCTCAGCAGGTCACTATTCACACTGACAATTACAAGTAGCTTGAACTGTCCTGAGAGGCGACAAACCCTCCGTTATCTCGGCCGCAGCCTCTGCGCAGCCCTCCTCCCCCGCCACTTCCCGCTGGGGCAACGTGAAGTCCTACGACAGTGACTCAGGGCCAATACAGTAGCTTCAATGCAGGAAAAAAAAAATCACAAAAAACTCAAACACATCCTAAAAATGGGCAGTTGGTAGGAGCTGATTCCTAAATTAAACATTGTTCAGAAGCTTTCTGGGCTAGCACAGTTCTAATAACAGGCTTCTGCTTTCTGCTTCCCTGAGAAGGAAGAACAGTCAGGAGGCCAGGCTCCGCTGTTCCGTAGGCTCCACTATGTGGAGCCTGCCCTGTGGCCGTGGTGGCCTGTGCCAGACACTGTGACGGTGGCCCGCAGTGAACACGCAGCACAGCAGAGCGCAGACAGGATGAGGAGGCTTGGGGAAGAACAGAAAGTGACTTCTAACCCTGCAGAAGACATTAAGCCACACAAGGCCTCACACACACTGCGCTTCAATCAGGGCCAAAGCAGGCCCAGCTCTTAATAGTTCCAATAAATGCAAAGGCCACCCTGGAAAGCTGTGTGAACCCTTTTGACTCCTCACAGGTGAGGAGCCACTGCCTAAAACACAACGTCAAAGAACTGACCTGAAACTGTACATTATAAAACTTATTTTTAAATGATGGCACTTAATTTAAAACACTCCCAAAGGACACTGCATTAGAAAGTGACAGAATGAAACTGTGAGGGTGACCACAGGAGTCCCTGGAAAGGGGCTTCCAAGATTTCACCAAATGTTGTGTCAAAAGAATTTTGCAAGCTAAGGAAAACTGCATGTGATGAAATATGTGATTGATCACCTAACTCCTCTCAACACAGGAAATTATATTAAAAAGTCTTCCCAGAAGGTAAGGCAAGACAGTGGGCTGTGAACACACAAAGAAACATCCACTACGTCCATGGACCACAACAAAAGAAACGCTAAGGGCTGACGCCGAGTGCCAAAGACGCGCTGGAGTCCAGGGCTCCGTGTGCACCTGTGCCAGGAACAAGAAGGATCACACTGTCCAGACGGGAAAGCAGGGCAGGAACACCAGGAAAGAGTGATGGGGACTGACACTGAGTGCTGATGACATGCTGGAGTCCAGGGCTCCATGCACTCGTGTGCCGGGGACAGGCAGGGTCCCACTCTCCAGAAGGCAAACCGGGGTGGGAACACCAGGGCACCCATCCCAAGGTGCACAGCCAGTGAACAGGATGCCAGAGCCATACTGGGCCAATCCCAGCTGCCAGGCTCCGGGGCTCCTGGGAATGGACTCCTGGTGACTTGACTCCGGGGTGGGAGAGGCGGCAGCATCCCCCAAAGGCACCTGGAGAAGTGGTGTTACTCTCTGTATCTTTCTGTCTCTGGTGTTACTCTCTATCCCCCCGTCTATGTCCCCTGTCCCTGGTGTTACTCTCCATCCCCTGCCCCTGGGGTTAATCTGTGTCCTCCCATCTCTGGCGTTACTTTCTGTGTCCTCCTGTCCCTGCTGTTACTCTCCATCCCCTGTCGTTACTCTGTGTCCTCCTGCCCCTGGTGTTACTCTGTGTCCTCCTGTCTCTGTCATTACTCTGTGTCCTCCTGCCCTATGGTGTTACTCTGTGTCCTCCTGCCCCATGGTGTTACTCTACGTTCCATTACTCTCCGTCCCACAGGCATTCCAGCCTATTTGGGATAGGACACACACCCTGTGGAGATGCCAGCATGGGGCCAGAAGAGCCTGAGACTCTCTCACTGACACCCTGGAAGGATGGAACAGCCCACAGTCATGCTAATAGGCAGGATGAAAACATCTGTGTCCATAATGTTCTTTTCACTAGAACTGTCTGGACCATTCATGAACTAATCAGTTAAATATCAGCAAGGACCATTCACATTTATTCTTTTTGGCTATAGTCTTCCAACCCACCAGAAACTACACTCCTACGAACTATTCCTAACTCAATGTCAGCGCTTTGTGCCTTTTAGGAAAAACACACCTCTTTCCCTCCAGCTTCGTCCTCCTTCCATGAAACGTGCCTCTGACTACATCGCTCGGTATGCTAGGATTTCGCTCAGCTACAGAGGAAAATCTGAGCGGGTCTCAGAGGTGAGAGGTCCCTGCACAGGCAGCGGCTCCGTAACATCCTCCAGGGAGCCTGGCTCAGGCCTGCCCCACACACCAGAACTGCGCCTTCCCACCCTTAGGCCCCCAAAGTTGCTTGCCCTCCAGGCATCACGCCCCGGGCAAGAAGGCCAGACAAGGGCCCAGGGCTGCTGTGTGTCGGGAAGGCCTCCCGACACCTCCCTCTCCGGGACCCCCAATCAGCATCCCAGCATCTGGACCTGTGTAACCAGCCACCCCGCGGTGCTATGCAAGAGAACTGGATTTTCAGCTGGGTCCACTGCTTCCCTAAAACAGCATTAGGGTTTTGTTACTGAGGAAGAAGGAAAAAGCAGGCATCTTCTTGGCAACCTCACGACGTCTGGCCCACCAGTTCTCACCACACCAGAGATGTCCACCCAGGACAGACAGTGTCTTCAGCAGAGTGCCACTGACCCAGAAGTGCAGTAATTTTTACACTTCCACCAGAGTCGCTGACTCCTTCACCTTTACACTCAAGAAAAACATGTTTGTCAAGCAAATTAGATGTCCAGGAGGTTTAAGGGAAACCCCAAGCCTGCTTTCTTTAAGCCTCAGACTTTTCTGAACATCATGGGACGCTCACTCGAGAGTGAGGCTGTGCCTGAAAGCTCTGCTCCTGCTGGGCCTCATGAACCAACAACACAGCTCAGCCACGTGGACCCTCAAAGGACTTCACAAGAGGCACCTCCCTCGTACACGTGACAACGCGTGCACTTCGTTCAGCCTCGAACAGACCACACCTCGGTACAGGCTGGGGGATCCGCCTCCTACCATCAGCCCCCAACCTCACCGAGGTTCTGCGTCTGCGTCTGTCATGACTGCCGTTTTGCCCAGGTACTAAAATGCAGCGTCAGAGTGCTTAAAGGTCTTTAATATCATCAACTTTCTGGGTGCAGTTCTCAGCACTTTAATGCAGCCATTTGATACAGGCTTTACAACTCAGATGTAGCTCATACCTTTCCTAACCAAGGAGGAAACTGAGGCACAGAAGGTTGCAGGAAACCACACGGCTTCTAAGTAACAGATTGGGATTCAAACCAGTGATCATCACATGCTGAGCTACCTCTCAGGCTGCGGGAACGTCCGACATTAACCAGATAGAACAGTGTTCCATAAATCAGCCAGAAATGGTCCTTACGGATGGGCCTCCCTCTGCAGGGAGGTGGTTACTCCTCCCTGCAGAACGAGGCGATTAGCCCAAAAATCCACCTGTGCCACACTCAAATGTTTACATATCCAATTACTTTTAAAATATCCTGTCGCGCACGTGTACAGCCATTTAGAGCCATAGAGACTGTTTTGCTGACAATCAACCCAAGGCCTCTGTCGGCAACAGGCAGGGTGCCAGATCCAGAGAGGGCAGGACAGAGACACAAACAGGAACTGCTGCGTCCCTGTGGGGCCCAGGAGGACATGGCACAGACCACAGGCACAGGCAGACGGTGGGCCGGGAGAAGCGCTGGCGGGAGGCAGTGCTCTGAGCTCTGATGGATGTAACACTGCTAAGCAGCAAAGGTGGAGAGAGGGCACCCATCTGAGAAGACGATGAGGCAGCAGAGCACAGCCGGCCTCGGTGAACCAGAAGCCACAGGGACATCAGGCTGGGCGCTGCTGTCTGCCGGCCACTGGCTGAGGGATTGTCCTGCGCCTGGAGGGGCATTCCTAACACTCCACTGGATGCCGGGGTCACCCCCAGCCCCAGGTAAGAACCATGGATCCCAGAGGTGAATGAGGCCAGCCTGTGGGAAGGAGGGGGCTGGGACAGCCCTGGACGATTAATAGGAAAGCTAGATTCTATTTTGTGGGGTTTGGTCACACTAATGGCTGGTCAGGGTTGTCCATGGGGAAGTGACTTGAGGCAGTGAAAAGGACAGGTGAGAGAAGAGGCTGGTGAGGCCAGCAGGACACTCGTTGCCTGGGTCCAAGGAGAAGGAAATAAAGGCTGGCAACATGACGGTGGCAGGGAGCCCAGAGGGAAGGAACTGGTGGTGGAGACACAGGGCTGGCCCCGCACAGAGCTGCAAGTGGCTACCCATGGGTCATCCTATTAATTCTCATCATGGCCCCTAGAGGCGGCCATGAGGATCCCTCTCCTGAGGACAGAACTGCTCCAGAGCCACACAGCGAGGATGGACAGAACCAAGATTTGGGCCAACTCCAAAGCGAGGGATCCTGACCCCTCACCTGTGGTCCCAAGGCAGGGACTGGAATCCCCTGGACACCCAGACCCTCCCAGGAGCTGCAGGAATGGGAAGTGGATGCCGCAGACCAGCAGCAGGACCCAGGGTTTCTGCCCTCCAGAGCACACTGGGACCAGCCACTGCACAGGTGGACACATGGTGCTTTAACCCACGCTGGCAGAAGGAAGCCCTCGCTCTCAGGGTGGAAACCACAGCTGCCATCAGACCTGGCCTCACTGCTTTAACTCATGCTGGTAGAAGGAAGCCCTCGCTCTCAGGGTGGAAACCACAGCTGCAATCAGGCCTGGCCTCAGAGTGAGCCGCTCCACCATGGCTGATGCCCTGACTCAGCTGAGATCGTGGTGCTTTCTGTAACCACCCTCGTTTCTTTATAATATAGATCTAGACTCCATCTTTTGCAATGCGTGGGTTCTAGGAAGAGGCCGGCAAGTCGGGAATTATCCTGGGCTTTATCCCAGTGACGATTAACTTGGCTCCCAGAGAGGGCAGCCTTTTCCCTGTAGTGACCCCAGGGACCATGCCTGCACCCACCTTGCTGAAGATAATTTGCTTTCTCATCCACAAAAGAATAAAGTGGACTAATTCATCTCCACGGACTCACTTCCAACTCTGAGAACCTGTGTTAGGAATTGAGACACTAACCCAAGAAGCAAAGCCGAGATCAATGAAACGACGCAACCGTCGTGATTCACAGCATCACAAGTTTTCTTTTCTGGTCTGTTCTTCCCTTTTGGTTTAAATAATTAAAGATACTTGTTGACAAGTAAAAACTTCTCTATGAAACTAAAAAAAAAAAAAATGGTTCTAATTAAACATTTAAGCATTCTTCCATATACTTTTAAAAACAGTTGTAATTATAGCTCTACTTAGTGTTAAGTATGTTAACTAAATGAAAAGTTAATTATACAGACAGGCAATTATGAAAAGTAAGATAACATATTCATGTCATCCTGAATAATTAATAAGACCTCTTTGATTTTGTTCAGACCAGGGATTCTGTGCTAATAGGCTCTCAGCTCTCTTGAAATAATGGTGAAATTTTAAAATGAGTTTTGGACTTAAACATGTCCCCAAAGTGAAGCACAGCGGCTAATGTGTGTCGAGGTGCTGAGCAGAGTGGGCCGCTCCACCATGGCTGATGCCCTGACTCCCATGGGCTGCGTCCTGGGACCAACAAACACCCTGACTCCCGTGGGCTGCGTCCCAGGGACCAACGCCCTGACTCCCGTGGGCTATGTCCCCGGACCAACGCCCCGACTCTCGTGGGCTACGTCCCCAGACCAACGCCCTGACTCCCGTGGGCTGCGTCCCCGGACCAACGCCCTGACTCCCGTGGGCTGCGTCCCCGGACCAACACCTTGACTCCCGTGGGCTGCGTCCCCAGACCAACGCCCTGACACCCTTGGGCTGCGTTCCGGGGCCATCTTAGTGCAGTGAAAATTCAGGACACAGACCAGGTGGCAGGAGGGGGTCTTGCCCTCCAGGAACCTCATGAGTCTTGCTAGGGCGTCAAGCAACGAGAGAATGAAACCAGCAGCCACTGAATCCGGGCCTAGATGCCCAGGCCTTGTCACGCACACCTGCTGGCCGGCATCCTCCCAGGCCCTGCCACACACTCTCCCTGAGACCCGTCCAGCACAGGCAGCAGCAGCGCCCAGCCCTTGGAGCGCAGGGACAGCAGAGCAAGGTCTCCACAAGACCTCCGCACTCTCAGGGAGCTGAGGGCTCCTCAAAGGGAAATTCCAGCTGAGCTCCAGGGGAAAGCAGGTGGGAGGGCCTGGCTCCTGCGCCCTCATCTCCTCTCCCCAACCAGGAAGGGGGTCAGATATCAATGCTAACTCTTGCACTGACTCAATTAATTCAAACAATTCACAAAAACAAACTTACTTTAAGTGTTAATTTCATAAAAATAACTAAAATTTGTTCAAATAATTCACATAATTAAAATGATTTTAATTGTTAATTTGATTAAGATAACTTGGTTTTAAAAGCATCATCTGCCTTGGTACGTTCTCCTTACTGCACTTCCCACCTTCCAGGGAGGTTTCCTTCCACCCAGCATAGCAGTGGATTCTGGTGTCTCTGGTGTCCCCATGCTGTGGTCAGCCCCTGCGGTGCTGACAGTTCTGTGGCCTCGCCATCCTCATTAATCTGCATAAGGACATCCACCCACAGGGATGCTCTGTGGCCCCGCGTGACGACATCTGATGTGCTGTTAAACACTCGAGGTGTCGCCTGGTGACAGCGGGTGACAGAACTGTGGGCAGCGTAGCACGGTCAGTACTCAGCACCTCCGGGCAGCCACGCTCTCCATGGGTTTTTTTAAAAGACCATTCTTTAATGGGTGAACCCTGAGAAGAAATGCTAAAGATCGTTTTTAACTATTTTTATATCGAGACGAATCTTTATCAAACATTCACTCAATGCTAAATGTCACTTCTCCAGCCAACCCCTTTAAAAACACCTAAAATTTAAGACTGTGACACTTTCAAACACATACTTAGTAAGGCATTCCCAGGAGCCGAGAGAGCATAGCGGCTTAACGTTTTCACATTATAGAAGCATGAAGTTTGGCGAAGGCATTTTAATATTTTTACCTCAATATTTTAATAAAATCAAAACATCACTTTCACTTGAATACTCTACTTAGAATATAATTTTCTATTAAATAAACCATCAATGTCAGTAACCCACATGCTGATAAACTTTTGAAAACTTCAGAAACTACTAAGTATAATCAAAGACTACTTTTAACTTTTGAGCTGAGAAGAACCTGTGTCAGGAAACGAATTGAGATTGAAGAAATAAAAGTACAGGTGTTTTTTTTTTTGAGACGGAGTCTCCCTCTGTCACCAGGCTGGAGTGCAGTGGCATAATCTCAGCTCACTGCAACCTCCACTTCCCAGGTTCAAGCAATTCTCCTGCTTCAGCCTCCCGAGTAGCTGGGATTACAGATGCAAGCCACCACACTTGGCTAATTTTTGTATTGTTAGTAGAGACAGGGTTTTATCATATTGGCCAGGCTGGTCTCAAACTCCTGAACTCATGATCCGCCTGCTTCAACCTCCCAAAGTGCTGGGATTACAGGCGTGACCCACCTTACCCAGCCTGTACCCTTTCCTTATAAATAAAACCCAGAGCCACCTGTGTACCCAAGACCCTGGGCACTGAGCAGAGAAAACATCCAGGGTGAGAGTGTTCATCTCCCAGCAGTGCTGCAGAGTAGATGGGGTGACTTCAAGCCACAGGTGGCCACGCCTCCACTGCCTCTGGCCCGTAGCCACTGCTCACGTGTTCCTACCCCAATCCAGCCTGAGCCACGGGGTCCTCACATAACCCTCACGTGAGGACCCAAGGCCACTGCAGCACCTCCTGGAACAAACCATCCACAGGCAGACTGCTCTCCACACAAGGTACCAAGACTGTTTTTACAACTGCTGGGCTCTGGAACTTATCCCAGTAACAGGCTAGATTAAGAAAACTGACCAAAAACAGTAGGAAGAAAAACTCATTCTCCCCATTGAGGCACGAAACATGCACACAGCCTCTGAAATAACTGCAGAGGAGTTTTCCTGGGTTAGGTACTCGGTGTGGTGGCCCTACCCCAGAGTTGGACCACAGCACACAGTGGGAACCAAGGAACGTCTCCCAATAAATGTGGGAAATAATGTCTGTCCCAAACAGACACAGAAATCACTTTCTTCCTTAAAACCTTCTCTCTTTTATTCTCAGAAAGACTCTCTTTGGTGGCTTCACTGCTGAAGGGACACACCTGTCATCCTCCTCCAGCAGGCTGGCCACCTTCCAGAAAGCAGCCCTGGACAGTCTCCAGATCCTACAGTCCCCCACGTCCACCTTGCCTAGTGATGATCCCTCATTACAAAACCTAATCTTCAGAAAGAGCCTCCCAATCCATAGCTGGCGAGTGGCGTTTTGTTCAGGGAAATGCTAATAAAAACCTGGGGCTCTGCGTAAACACCGTCCCCTCGGTACTGAGGCTCCACACAGATCACATACAGGGAGAGACAGGCCTCTCCCCTTCCTGGCGCCCCAAGCCTCTCGTTACATTTTATTAGCTGAGTTTTGCGACAATTACCTTTAACCCGCCTGTCCAAGGCAGCTGCACTAAAGTACTTGTCCAACGACTGCACTAAACTACTAAACCCGCAGTGACTATCAGCCCAAAGTGTGAAGTAGTGCGGAGAACAAGGCGGTTTCAGGGCGCTATGCTTCCCTGCCCTCTTTTCCAGGGATGCCAAGTAAGTTTCTGCTGCGGCTGATGATATCACTACTACACTAACATTAGCTCAATGGCAGGCCACCAATTAACACTTAATTTACAACCAAAAAACCTAAACCACCGTCCTTAAGATTGAAACCCTGTCTCTACTAAAAATACAAAAAATTAGCTGGGCGTGGTGGTGCACACCTGTAATCTCAGCTTCTAGGGAGGTTGAGGCAGGAGAATCACTTGGACCCAGGAGGCAGCGGTTGCAATGAGCTGAGATCATGCCATTGCATTCCAGCCTGGGCAACAAGAGAGAAACTCTGTGTTAAAAAAAAAAAAAAGAAAGAAGTGATTCTAATGACACCGTCAACATTTTAAGTTCTTCCCGAGGGTAGCACAAAATGATCACACATAACGTAATGCCAATTAGATCAACATTCTGTCCTCACAGATCCATACCTAAATCCTTATTAAAACTGGTCCCACACTTTTCAGAATTTAGGAAGACTGAGAGGGATAACCAAGAACAAGCAAGGTTTAAGCAGAGGTCAATCTTCCTGACTCTTGCTTAGGAACTCACCCCAAACTCCTCCTGTGGAATCAGCCTGGATACCAGTCCCTGGTGGCCACATAAGAACAGAGGGAGGATTCCATGAACCCACGACAGACTCTGCCCTCTAACCCAAGGCAGAGGAGGGAGGGAGACAGACAGTCACAAAAGCCGGAAACGCAGGCAACGGTGGTTCTTCCTGATTTAATGTAAAAGATTGGGCCTAAAAACAAGGTAAATCCACCTGTGAATGGGGTGAGCTCCCAGCTGGCTGTGTAGAGGCTGTGGATATGAAGAAAAGTACTTTCCTACACACTGAAGTCCACCAGGGTCTCCATATCCACTGGCACCTGGGCTTGGCTGGTCCCTCACAGACTGGGATGGCAGTGGCCATGTCCAGAAAGAATGTCAAGGACGGACGGAGAGACGTCCTGGACAGACGCTGAACCCAGACCAGGGCCGGGCGGGGGAAAGTGGTACAGCCTCAGGGCTGGCAGGGCGAGGCTGGGAAGCAGGTTTTTGGGGCGTTAAGCGCCCTGAGTGGGCCTGGCAAGGGCCTGCGTCTCCTCGTCCAACAGAGGCAGGAACAGCTGCCCAGTGTGGGCTGCAGCTGTGGTGAAGCAGCTGGTGTGATGTAGCAGGAGGTCATGGCCAGCCATGCCCCCAACCCTGGAGGGGTGACCCAGCTGCAAACACTGCGCCAGAAGCCTCTGTGTCCTGAGCCCCCAAAGGGGGAGGCAGAAAATGACCCCAGGGCACTGGGCACTCAGGAGGTGGTGAGAGGCCTCCAGGCCCTGCAGTCAACCGGCAGGCTAGGGCAGAGGTGGCCACACTGCAGCTCAGTGAAGGGGCCTTGCCAGGAAAGGCCCCCAGAGGCTACCCCACCAGCCGAGGCAGGGGGGAAAGGGGGGTGAATTCTTTCCTGCCCAGAGGCTACCCCACCAGCCAGCTGAGGGGGGTGGGGGAAGGGGGTGAATTATTTCATGCCCAGAGGCTCCACAGGGGCCTTGGTGGTGACGTTTAACCTCGTCCTCTGACAGACAACCATCCAAACAGAGTCACACCTCTGTCGAGCTCTGCACCCAAACGGAGCTGTCACCACGACGCTGAGGCGGGCAGTGCTCATCTCAAAATTGTACAAGTGGTTTCTTTAGCCAGTTCTCCAAATTCTTAATGACAGTCCACACTAAACGTGTGTTTTCAGTATCACCTGTGTTCACAGCTATGTATAAAATAACTTTGTCACAAAGAAAACCAGGTGGTGAACCCAGGAGGAAATCCCCACGACGAGTCGAGAGAATCAACAGCTGGGACGTCAGCTCTGCCCCGCTGAACCCAAGAGTGGCTTCGCTTGAGTCACTTCAGTTTTAATTTCCATATTTATTTTTACTTTCCCACATTTTCATTATAAAAATGTTCAAACATATCTAAGAAGTGGAAGAACAATACAATGAATGCCCAAGTTTTCTTCACGTGGAGATCCGACAACTGCTAACATTTAGTTAGATCTGCTTTTTTGCTCCTCTGTGGTCATATACAGACAGAGTATTCTCTCCTCTGGAGCCACTTGAAGGTGAGAGGCTCCTGCCGCCTCCCCGAGTCCTCAGACACACATTCCCTAAGAACATGGGCTCCTCTCCTCTGCAGCTGCAGCACCATCAGCAGCAGACAGGAACCAGTTCAAAGCATTGCTGTCCAGTTTATATTCAATTAACACAATTGTCCCCAAAACGTCTTTTCTACCCGGGCCACACATTGCGCCTAGTGACCCTCCTTCCTGTCTTCATCTGGGACAGCCTCGCACCCCTTTCATCTGTGACCTGCACTCTGAGAGTCCAGGGCCATCGTCTTGCAGAACGTCCCCTAGCCCAGACGCATCTGTTTCTTGGGGCGTCATTAAATTCCCTCCTATGCGCCTCCATTCCCTGTAAACAGGAAGTTTAAGTCCAGAGGCGCGATCATCTTCCGTCAAGTGCTTCTCAGCATGGCAACTTCCCAGTAAGGCTGCCAAGTCCACGAGAAGCACAGGTTCCTACTCCTGGTCACTGACAGTGCAGCCGAGACCAGCACCACGTGGACCCGTGCACACCAGCACCCACACCCCCAAATCAGAAATGCCTGGAGGGGGTGCGGGCAGCCGAGACACCTAGAAGCATGAACCGCAGAGGTGTGAGGCAAGAACAGGGTCAAATCATAATGTAACATCTGACTCCAGATGGTCCCACCTGAGTAAGACAGTGACATCTCCCTGCCAAGTATCTGAAGCCCAAGAATACAACAGAAAATTCATGACCTGCCTTCATCCACCCAGGCTGCTATCAAAACACACTGTAGGCTGGGCGGATGCTGACAAACAGCAGAATTTCATTTCTCATGGCCTGAGGCTGGGAAGCCCACGATCTAGGCCTGACAGGTTTGTCTGGTAAGGGCTTCCTGGTTCACAGATGACGCCTTATCGCTGGGTCCGGACATAGTGGAAGGAGCGAGGGACACTCTGTAGTCCTTTTATGAGGGCACAAATCCCATTTATGCAACCCCACCCTCACAACCGCCTCACCTCCCAAAGGCTGCACCTCCTAGTACCATCTCAGGGCTGAGGATTCCAACTTGTAAATCTTGGGGAAACACAAACGTTGCAAAAGGCCATCACTTAATTTTTCAAAAAGGCACTTTTGCTTCTACAAAGTCTCAAGATAAAATCAAAAGAAAGAGGCCTTCAGAGAAGTCAGTCCACACAGTTCTTCCAAAAGGGCAAACAATCGATAGCCACCACATTTTATCCAAGACCCAGCGAGTGCCCTGGTCTGCATGACTGATTCTAAATCGCCAGACCTCTCTTCTGCCACTCAGGGGCCAGAGTCACCCCTCAGTCCAGAGCTTAACACCAAAGCAGAGCTGCCAGAGAGACACCAGCTAATCCCGTAAGACAAGCCAAGACTCTTGCCCAAGGCCTCATCCCTCCACCAGGGAAACGTGGAAGGGCCAGATATCTGGCAGCCCTTCCTTCCTCCTCTGAAGCCCCAGAGACACAGCCCCAGCCAAGTGGAGGACAGATGTGTGCCTCAGGCATCACAGGGGTGATGTCAGCTGGGCACCAAGTCTCAGAAAATGAAAACAGGACTGCTGTGAAAAGCTCAGGCTCAATCACCTCTGAGCTAAATCCTAAATGCAATGTTATTTCAGATCTATGTGGAAGTAATTCTTTAAAAGTATATATGAACAGTAATTCTTTAAAAGTATATATGAACCAGAATGATTAGTACTCAATATGTGTTTCATGAATAACTCAATTTTTAAAATTTATGAAAAGAGCATGCTCTATTTAGGAGAATTCTATTTAATTTGACATCTGACAGCAGAGTTTGCTTCAGTTAACTCAGAAAAAAGGTAAGTAACCCTAATAAGAAACCAAGAGGCTTTATAGAGAGTAAAATTATGGTGCCAATTCAACTGTGCATGGCAATTTCACCTCAATGTTTAAATTCTCTAAGCACAGCATGCAGAAAACAAGACGTAACATAAATCAGTGTATCCCCTCAAGCACCATCACCTAGAACAAAGTTTGACTGTGAGTTACAAGAAAAGGGGGGATGAGGCCATTGAGTTCCTTCCCTTCTCTCCTTACAACCCATTTTGGTGATCAACTTAATGCAGAGAAATTCCTGCTTCAGGTTTGCAGACATTGGTGCAATTCTGGCGTTGATTTACCCAGGACACTAGAAGGCTGGAAGTCTGCAGGGTGCACATATTCAAAATCACAGGGGCACTGGAGTGGCGGAAAGAGGTGCCCGCTAAGGCGTCATCATTTCCAGGACAGGCTCTGATTCCACCTCCGGACCCTTTTGCAAAAAGCCATTGCTACAAACCCACTGCCAGCAGGAGGAAACACACAGGAGACCCCCGTGCCCTCCTGGCTTCCCAGAAGGTCTCAGAAGGATGAGACATGTAACCCACGCTCAATCCTGGACTCTCCTCCCCATGTTCAGTTTGATGCGTGTCATCTGCCTGAGGTCCCAGGATGGGCACAAGGCCATGCCTCAGGTCGGCAGGGTGCTGCCCAGAACACGGTCCACGCAAGGGGACGCATCAGGTCAGGAGGGTGCTGCCAGGCTCTCGATGGGCACATGGGAATGCATCAGACTGGCAGGGTGCTGCCTGGCTCTTGGTATCAGCCATATGTGCACATTCTCCACTGAAGCCACATTGGAAGCCCCTTCTGACAGGTTTAGAAAGTTCTGGTCCAAGGTCATTAAATGCATGGCAAGCTTGCCTTGGAGGCATTTTACTTTGCTAATGACAAGGAAGCATTTTCATCACACTGAATAGTTTAAAGCGTGCTTTCTTGTCCACTAACTCTGAAATAGGCATACTGTGCTTGTTTTACAGATTAAATCAAGGCTCTCATACACTTAGACCCCTGTCCCAGGTACACACAAATCAGCGGCATCACCAGAACGTTTTGGACCATGGGAGGAAGCCAAATCACAGCCTCATCCAGCAACACTGCTAAAAGTGTATTTCCAAATGTGTCTCCCCGGCTCGGGCTGGGCTCACAGCTTCCACTGACCACAGGGCATCTGCCAGGCACTCTGCGTGCTTTCTCCCACACCCGCCATGCCTGTGGCCTGTGTCTGTCCCTCCATGTGCCAGCGCATACCACACAGCTAATGCACACCTCCCATAGGCGACCAGTGCCTGAACGTCCCCACTGCTGGCGGAGTTCCCATAGGCTCTGCAGGACCCACAGAGCCCCACCTCAGCCACCAGAAGCTGTGCTTTGTCCCTAGAGGTGCCCTTTGATGGGGCGACACAGCAGAGGCCAAGTGTTTGATAATTAAGGCTCAGGAAAGCACAGCGATCTTACCTTTAGAACTCACTGCTCTCCACAGCACTACATCCCGAAGGCTGGGTCGCCAGAATCGGGGAAGAGATGCCCAAGGTTCCCTCTCGCCCTCACAGCCTCAGAAACTGCTCCCCTCTGTCAGTTTCTCACCATACCTCAATAAACTGAGCTCACAGCAAGAGGCAGGCAAGGCCTGCTCAGCCGGCTAGAGTAAAAGGTGCAGCAGACCTGGGGTGGATGCAACGGGGGAAGAGGGTGAGCAGGCCCTGAGAACCTCGCGGCCGCACTGCCAACCAAGGCCAGACTCTAACTGTGGCAGCAGCAACGGTGCTGGGCAAGTCACGGAGAAAGCCCCACCCGGGGGAGCTGCATGAACCAGCAGCGACCCCAAAGCAGTGTGCTCATCACACTGGGCACTTGCACATGTGTGTGGACACGTGAATGTGTTCGAATTAACATGATGCTACGTCATAATCAACAATGCTTCCCCCCAGGATTCATTACATGTCACCTGGCACACTGAGACTTTTTTTCCTGCCTCTCTTTCTATACAAAGAAATGGAAAATGGGTCAAAGATCATTCACAACAAATTATTGCCAATTGCAAAAAAAAAAAAAAAAAAAATCCTACCCTCATATTGGAAGACCTCAAGGCAACACTTCATTCTTTGAGGTCACAGTTTAGACCTCTAGGTGGGTCTGCAACTGCGGGGAATCCCCAGATGGGCAGTTTTGGGGCCGGCAAAGACGCCTGCCATGCATCTAGGTCTCAGCAGGTGTCTCCATGACCTCGGCTGGGTCACCAACCTCTTCCTGCACTCAGACCCCGCCAAGAACGAGGGCACCAGCCCACACGTCTCTACTCCCAAGGCTACCTCCCCTACATTCTGCTGCACTGCTGGCTTCCATGCCTTAGATCCCTGGCACCTTAAAGTTGACATTCCCCCACCAGCCTTCACGAAGATGATACTCATCCCCACCTGGTCAGTACTCAGGGAGAAAGGAACCCAGGTCTGAGGTCCATTTTCTGCCAGTCCATTGAAATGACGGCTGGCCAGCAGCGCTGGTGCATAGCACCGCCAGGTAACCCGTGAGGAAGACAAAGCAGAACAAGATGTACTCAAGTCAGCTGCAGCAAGTGCTTCTATATTCCTGCTCCAACAAGGAAAGGCAGGCAGCAGAGCGCGTGGTTCACACCTCTTGTCCTTCCTGGTCGGGGCAGGGGTATAGAAGCATTTTGGGAGGCTGAGGCAGGAATAACACTTGAATTTGAGACCAGCCTCGGCAACATAGCAAGACCCCATCTCCACAAAAAAAAAAAATTAGCCAGTGTGGTAGAGTGTGCCTGTAGTCCCAGCTACTCAGGGGGCTGAGGTGGGAGGATCACCTGAGCTCAGGAGGTAGTGTTTACAGGGAGCTGAGATTGCACCACTGCACTCCAGCCTGGGCAACAGAGCGAGACCCTGTACCAAAAAAGAAAAGAAAAGAAATACAGGAGACCACTAATAATTCCAAATAGTGCCTACTAATTTGAAATCTTTTCCAGATATGATGAAGGAAATCATTTTTCTTCCCATACCCATTCTAAGGAAACATTTCTATTTTTCTGCTGCACAATTGGTAACCTGCTCTTTCAGATCCTGGCCTCTTTCAGCCATGAATACACCAAGCAGGGCTTGCTGGTGTGCAAGCAAAGCAGAGCGCTGAATCCTCAGCACCCTCAGACCCAAAAGGAGCAGGGGAAGGGATGCTGGACCCCTGCCTCCGAACGTCACACTGGAGTAGGGCACGTCTAGGGTGAGGCAGATTTGCACTTCTAACACATTCCAGTCCACCGCATACCACCCGAAACGCCCCCATCTAGTCCGATGCATACCAGAGGGAGGAGCCACACACACAGGGCAGGTCACAGAGCAAGTGTCCAGCCACCAGGCCACCAGGTGCCTATTTAAATGCAAACCAACCAAGCAGCTTAGGTCAAACAGGTTTACGCTCTTAACGCATTGAAAAGCACAGCCAGAGATAAATATCACTCCTATGTTAGACCTTCTGCTCACTGACAATCAGAGCAATGGCCTGAAATGTCAAAGCTGAAGGCTGTGTGCCACAGTCAGGGCACACCCCCATTCCAGGCCATGGCATGTGGCGCGCCCTCACCGGCATCAGGGTCTCACAGACCAGCTCTGTGCTCACACCTACTGAAACATGACCACCCTTTCAGCCCTTCATTTATCTATACCCTACAGCAGTGTTCAAGGGAGGCTAACTTAAGAAAGGAACATAATACAAACATCTGTGAACTCTTCCTCCAAATCCACTGTGTGGTCCTCCAGAAAGAGAAATATTAAAAAGAAAAAGAAAATTTAAGAATTAAACACAGGCCGGGCACAGTGGCTCATGCCTGTAATCCCAGCACTTTGGGAGGCCAAGTCTGGCGGATTACCTGACGTCAGGAGTTCACTACCAACCTGACTAACATGGAGAAACCTTGTCTCTACTAAAAATACAAAATAAGCCAGGCATGGTGGCGCATGCCTGTAATCGCAGCTACTCAGGAGGCTGAGGCAGGAGAATGGCTTGCACCTGGCAGGCAGAGGTTTCAGCAAGCCAAGTTCTTGCCATTGCACTTCAGCCTGGCAACAAGAACAAAACTCCATCTCAAAAAAAAAAAAAAAATCAAACACAGGGCCAGGCACAGTGGCTCATGACTATAATCCCAACGCTTTGAGAGTCCAAGGCAGGTGGATCACTTGAGGCCAGGAGTTTAAGATCAGCCAGACTAACTTGGCAAAACCCCATCTATACTAAAAATACAAAAATCAGCCAGGCCTGGTGGCATATCCCTATAATCGCAGCTACTTGTGGGGTGCTGAGGAACGAGAATTGCTTGAACTGGAGGCGGAGGTTGCAGTGAGCCAAGATCACGCCACTGCACTCCAGCCTGGGCAACAGAGTGAGATTCTATCTCAAAATTTAAAAAAATCAAACACAGGAGCCTGTGGAGCAAGCCCTTTCCCCTTTCATGTCAGCTGTGCTGCGCCAGACAGGAACGTGCCAAGCTCAAAGAGAGTCCACCTGGCTGGTAAACGACGTTACTACTCTAATCACACGGGCTCGGATCCCCTAACCCTTGTTATGTCTGTGTCACTCACAAGCAGGCACTGGGCCCCCACGACACACAGGGAATCCCTCTGGCCATCCGATGACCATCCATTGATAAATAAAAAGCATTAATTCTGGCTGGGTTGCAGAGATGCACACATCAATACTTGTTACTGTTCACAAATGTTCCATTTGAGGGTAGAGTGAAGTTACAGAATTGGGAAGAACTTCACAGACGTATGACTGGTGCATTTAAGGAAAAAAATGTAAGGAAGAGGTGAGAACATGGAATATCCTACCCTCTGTCTTTTCATCATCGTCTAAATCCTATGATTCCAGTTCTGTTCATTCCCCAGTGAAAAATAACAAGTGATTCACACTAAGGCACAAAGTGGCTTAGGAAGCTATGGCTGTTTTTAAAAGATGAAACAATTTAGAAGATCAGGATTCCATAAGCATATTCCTTACTTAAAAAGAGAAGACACTGGAGTTACACATAAGCATGCCAAGGCTGTCCTAAAGGCCAGGAGCCCCTCAGAAGAACAGAGAATGTGCAGCCTCTGCAGACCAAGGCAGGTGGCCGGACCCAAGAGGAGGGATGGGGAGGCTGCAGGAGGCTTGCAGAGGGAGTGGTCCCACCCATAACCTCTCGCAGAAATTCCTAATTAGACCCTGACAGCAACCCTGTTTACTGAATTGTCTCCTGGTTATTAAGAAGAGTGAAAACATACATTGAAAGCCTACAGCCAACCCCCTGGATAATAGTCATGACATGTTTTAGAGGCGGAAAGGATCCCATCACAATCTCAGACATGAACACAGCTGCAGGTGCATCCTGGGAGTGTGACTTCTTGCTCTGTCAGGGACACAGCCCACCATAGAGCCACAAGGGTTCTGCCCGACACCTCCACTTCAGGGAGTCTGGGCAGGTACAGCTGAAACAGTACCCAGGAGGCAACCTCTGCCCTCTACTTCTCAAAAGTACATGCAGAAGCAGACAGAATGAACACTGTGGCCCCAAGCCTCAGACATACAGTTCAGCACTGCCGTGTGTGAAACAAGAACAAAAGTCGCATGGGAAGGTGAGCATGAAAATAAAAAAATCACAGTACAATTACAGTGAAGATGGATGAGATGGGGGGGATAGTGAGGAAGCTGAGAAAGGAACTGAGGACCTGAAGATGTACCTCGAGGCCAGAACGTTCTGACAAGACAAGAAAGAAGTCTGCAGACAGACAAGGCAGGACATCATCTTCATCATGGAAATAAAGGGGAAAAGCCTGAAAACATAGTTTCCTACCATGAAGCAAAAATCAAGCTGGCTTCAGACTTCCCTCTACAACACTGGATTAAAGAAGACATGGACATGGTATCTGTGGGGTCTTCAGAAGCAGCCACAACAGCCTCAGATCCAGTGCAGTCTTGTCTTGAAAAATCTATCAGAGTATACCCCCTCATCAAAGCAGAGCCACGGCTGGCTGCAGGGGTTCAGTGTAAGGCGATTTATAAATCTTTCTCCGTGCAGACCCCAAACTCGAGAGGCCGCTGGTCACACCCTGGAAGGAGCTCAGCCCACAGGACGCCCTGTGCCTCCTCTCTGCTCCAGCTGTAATGCCAGGAAACATTTACTCGTAAAATTACATTATTTCCAATTTGTTAATTGCATATGTTAACTTTACAAAGAAACCAAGAAAATCGATAAAAACATTGATGACTTGATCATCAATCATCAATGTATTGGTGTATTATAACTAATTTTTAAACAAAACATGTTGTCTAAACTTTCCAGAATGAACAAATACTCCTCTTTTTAACCAGAAAGGGGCTTTTTTTTTTTTTCTTGAGGTAGAGTTTCGCTCTTATGCCCAGGCTTGAGTGCAATGGGGTGATCTCAGCTCACTGAAACCTCCACCTCCCGAATTCAAGTGATTCTCCTGCTGGGATTACAGGCATATGCCACCATGCTCAGCTAATTATTTTTTATATTTTTAATAGAGACAGGGTTTCACCATTTTGGTCAGGCTGGATTTGAATTCCTGACCTCAGGTGATCCGCCTGCCTCGGCTTCCCAAAGTGCTAGGATTACAGGCGTGAGCCATGATGCCCAGCCACATGCTTCTAAAGTCACCATAAACAGTTACATACCCATCCTATGATCGTGGTCTCACAACAAAAAGGAAACAACATAAACAGCAGAAGGAAGTGCACGAATGTGCTGATAGTGTTTATCTCGGAATCACGGGGAGCCTATTTTGCCTTCCATTACCCTACGTTTGACGTGTCACTTCTGTAATACAATAATAGAGCAAACGCAATCATTCAAGAAACACCGTTCCCACTAGGACATAAATCCCGTCTCCCCCAAAGTGCTGCAATGCTGCATCCACCCACCTCTGATTTTATCTTTTAAGTCAGCTAGGTTTTCTCCCCTAAAAAGAATCATGTTGTATCATTATTCTTTAAATTAAGGTGACTTAACATTCACACAGATTTGAACACCTTTTGGAAAGGTGATATGTAAAGTTTAACTAAGATTTGTTTGTTCCGAGAATAGCCGGGGCCCATTCCTAGGTGAGGGCCTCCGGAAACACGGGCTGTGTCAGCCAGGCACTCACCTGGAGAAACAAGCCCTTGCCACCTTTACCCTCCACCCGGCCCCAGCAGGAATGTGGTAGAGAGCCGAAGACAGGCCACTCTATTAAAACCCCAAGGGCTGTTTCCAGGAGCTCCTCACTGCCCCGTGCTCCCTGCACCCTGTGCAGGTACCGGAGTCTCTGTCCAGCCTCCCCCAAGGCTCTCCACACCCACACACCACACCTCCTTCTACCCCACACTGATCTGCACCACCCAACTCCCCACGTCTCTTACTGACCACCGGCCTTGGCTCCCCCCAGCCTGGAAACTGCAAAGCTGCCTAGCAGCAAGAGGGGACGGGCGGCAACCACATCTGCCAGGTGGCACCTGCTCCCGCAGGCCTGCAGGGTCACAGGGCCTACCTCACAGAGCTGTCTTCACGCACAAGTACAGAGACAAACAGATGCAGCTTTAGCTTTACTTTGCTGTTAATGCTGTTAAACTAACTTTATAACACTTGGTTATAACATGCATTAATTTTTATAGCGATTACTAAAATAACAACTCATAATGCATTCACTTACCATATTAAGCCAAGCAACTGAAAAACCCAACACACAAGCAGAATTTTATAGGACTGTAGTAGTTTTTGTGAGGATGTCAAATTATTTTAAGCTCAAAATTAGAGTAATTAAATCTGTGACTCTCAACTGGGGGAGGTGGCCACACACAGAGGGGGGAAGTTAAAATCCTTTTTTTCTTCCAAACCTCACACAGACCCACTCGGTTGGTAGTTTCCACTACTGGAATTATGTCCTGTTCCTTAGGTTAAGAAAAACTGCCTAATGCCTATTTAAAATAATGTTTCTTCTTTTCCTAAGCAAATGTGAAATGAGCCATGGTGGCAAGGTGGGCGAGACCAGAGGAAAACTGAGGCCACGTCCACATCTGATGGTGGCTTAATGCACCTCAGGTGTGTTCTCTTTGCCTTCATTAATTTTCCGGTAGTAAGGAAGCAATTTTTCTTATTGGAAAAGGAGAAAATTAAGTGACTGTAAAATAATATAATTTCCTCAAAGCAAAACAACGGAGAACCAACTTTTCCTTTTTTCACATTACCCAATAATTTTAAGACTTAGGATTTTGTCACGTTACAGCAAATGCCATTCATTAGAGGGAATTCGGAAGTCAGAACACAGTGTGTGCTATTCAAATTCTCAATGAATAATTAACTCAAATGTGCTCGGAGTGCTATAAAATGAAATTAATTTCTTTTTAGTTTAACCCAAAATCCCAAACCACTTGCCAAACGATCCTCTATTTATCCTACATAAAGGGCAGGGTCTTTCTGGCAGAAAATCACTGAAGTTTTTATTTGTAGTAAGAGCAGCATGCCTTCTTATTATCAAACAAGTGCATAGCCCCCTCGAGGGGGTCACCCGTCACCCACATCCCAGTGCCTCACAGCTTCGTGGCACACCATTAACACATCAAAACGGAAAAGGAAATTTAGGCAGTGTTTGCTTTTTAAAGTTCACGTCAACAATTCCTTATTAGGAAGGTACTTTTGAGGCTTTCCTCCTGCGTCTGGGAGCTGCCAGCAACCCAGTTCCTGGAGAGAAAACAGCTTGACACCTCCGCAGCCCCATAGAGTCCTCGTGTTGGGACAAGGAGCCCCCAGAAGAGAGGAGCCCCCAGCATGGTCAACACTGGAGGTCCTGGGGGTGGGTGGTAGTGGGGAGGCCACGCGGGGAGGGCTGTTCCATGTTCTCTTCCCCTCAGGAGACAGCTGGCCCACAGGAACACAGCAGCAGATGCAATTTCAGGGCCAGGGACCATGGTGCCCCAGGCTGTGGACCACACCAGCTCACAGCCACTGCATGCCCCACACCAGGGCTGTGGACCACACCAGCTCACAGCCACTGCATGCGCCACACCAGGGCTGTGGACCACGCCGGCCCACAGCAGCTGCATGCCCCACACCGGGGCTGTAGACCACGCCAGCCCACAGCAGCTACATGCCCCAGACCGGGGCTATGGACCACACCAGCCCACGGCAGCCGCATGTACCAGAGCAACACGAGAAGAGCAGAGGCTGACAACACCTCTGTCTACAGTTATCCTTCCTAAGAGAATCCACAGTCACTTCTATCAGGTGCTCTTCCCCGGCCCCACCTGGTCCCCGGTGACAGCCATGTCCCTGAGAACAGGATGTGAAGCCAGGAGGGGCGTTGGTCCCTTCGGGTCACAGGGGCTGCCAGGCAGCACGTTCCACCTGCTGTGGGCCAGAGGCGTGGAAGCCATTCCACAGTGCACGAGCCAGCGAGGGGCCTCCCAGCCTTAGAATCTGGACAGCTTCTGGCCAGACTGCTCTGGGCTGACCCCCTCCTCACACTCACTTCCTTGCATAATATAGTTCAAATTGTTTTCCATAATTTACAACTAGAATCCTGGGTGATCCACCATGGAACCCAGATGTCCTCAGTTTGGCCCTGGTCCCCACTTGTGAGAGGCCCATGGCATAATAAAAACTCCCCCCAGGATTCCTGGACCACTTGGGTGTGTCCACACAGGACCCTGAAACTGCACAGCGCTGGCTGTTTCCCTTCCAGAGCCTGGAGCTGCTCTCTCTACATCTTTCCCAGTACTAGGGCTCAGACCCCAACCCCGGTTTCTGCGGAAGCCCTTCCTTCCGTCCTAGCCCCTGCCACCCCTCCTGGTCTCACCACACTCAGCCAATGTCCATTGGGGGCCTCAGAGGGCGCCTCCACCTACCCAGGTCTGGGACCACCGCCCCCCCTAAATATCTACAGACCCTGTCCTCACCTGCATCACACCAAGGATGGTGCCAGTGTGTGGGTTCTGGTCACCAGTCAGCCTCCCCACCAACGTGGACTCCTTAAAAGCGGGGCCACCAACGTGGACATGTTCCCATCAGGAACCACCTATCTTTGGATCCCTAGCACCCTGCTCAGGTCCCAGGGAGGTCCCAGCAACCTGAGGAACAACCAAACTAGTGACCGAATGAATAAGTATGTTAAGTTGTTAAGCAGAAAATAGCAGAAGGGTTAGTAGAATGTACAAGTAACAATTACAGTTTCATGAAAATCAGTATCCACATGGAAGGTATTATGCATAAAAAAGCTTCACTTTGTTTCAGCGCCTTTCCAACTGTTTTTAAATAATATTTCCCCTTAAAGGTGCATCTTTTATAAAATAAGAACACAAGGCTCTGAGGCCAACCTCAAATATTTATTTGAGTGAATTCGTATCCCCCAAATTGTCTGTATCCTAAAATTTGGATTTTTGCCAAATAGTGCCCTTATCACAGAAATTTCTCCAAGGAGCTGAAGAGCCTGGCATACGACGGCCAGGTCATCAGTCATCATCACCAGCAGCTGTGGCATGAGAGGGAGGGTGTGTGAAGAAATGAATGGGGAACTGGAAAAGAAATCACCTGTGACTGGAAACAGCCATTCGTGGTGTACTCAGGGAGGTGGTTCCAGGACCCCACGGACACCAAACTCAGGCACATTCAGGCCTCAGAGATGCACCTGCCAAATGTGCATGTACAAGAATCAGCCCTCCAGACATGGGTTTCACATGGCAGGAATACCTTGTTTTTTCCCTGAGTTTGGCTGAAAAAATCCACATGTAAGATAACCCACAAAGCTCAAGCCTGTGTCATACAAGAGTCAATTGTATGCAATTGACACTGATTCCTACTACAATATCCAAACCTTAGCATAACCAGCTTGGTAAACAAAATGAGTAAAATTCAAAAACTAAAGGAGCATCTTTTCCTGCAAGTTGCCTCACAGCCGTCACACACCAAGCAGTAAACCCTCTCAGGGCGCCCCACTTCCCCAAAGACCAAGGGGTCACAGCTCCACATTATCCAACAATGCTTTAGATGCAGCCTCAAGCCTGGGAGCCCTCCCCGCCAGCCCAGAGCAGCCCCAGAAAAGAGGTGTGAGGGGTGATGTCTACAGTTCCTTAAAAAAAAAAAAGAAGTCAGATATTCAGTTCCACATTTAAAATAGTCATGGCACCCAGGTGCTGTGGCTCATGCCTGTAATGCCAGCACTTTGAGAGGTCGAGGTGGGCAGAGCACTTGAGGTCAGGAGTTCAAGACCAGACTGGCCAACATGGCAAAAACCTTTCTCTACTAAAAATACAAAAATTAGCCAAGCACAGTGGCATGTGCCTGTAATCCTGGCTATTTGAGAGGCTGAGGCAGGAGAATTGCTTGAACCCTGGAGGCAGAAGTTGTAGTGAGCCAAGATCGCACCACTGTACTGCAGCCTGGGCAACACAGCAAGACTTTGTCTCAAAAATAAAAAAACAAACAACAACATATGTATGCCTAGTCCTTGGAGCTGTGGCAACAAAGCTGGCAACATATTTGGGTGTTCACAATCGATGTTTTGCATGAGCTACACTGCAAGTCTCAATCTTGACCTTGCTACAGTTATCACCCATTACAAATTAAAACAAGAGCCATAATTCTGTCTCCTACTAAAATATCCTAACTGAAACATGTTAACACAATACATTTCTTTGGGTGAGAAAGTCTCCACCAGGATGGGGAACAGAGGACCCAATTGTGTGGTGGCCCTAGCCACCAAGGACTCGCAAATCATCCACAGCAAGGCTGGCAACTCAAAAAGAACACTAAATTACTCTTTGACATTAATTCTTTTTTTTTTTTTTTTTTTCTGAGATGGAGTTTCGCTCTTGTGACCCAGGCTGGAGTGCAATGGCGCGATCTCAGCTCACCGCAACCTCCGCCTCCTGGGTTCAGGCAATTCTCCTGCCTCAGCCTCCTGAGTAGCTGGGATTACAAGCACGCACCACCACGCCCAGCTAATTTTTTGTATTTTTAGTAGAGACGGGGTTTCACCATGTTGACCAGGATGGTCTCGATCTCTTGACCTCGTGATCCACCCGCCTCGGCCTCCCAAAGTGCTGGGATTACAGGCTTGAGCCACCGCACCCGGCCGACATTAATTCTTAAAACTTGAGAAACCTAAGTTCTCTTTGTAAAAGACTTGAGAAAGGATGAAGTCAGAAGTAGCTCAGAAGAGACAATCCCTGCTAATCATTCTGCATTAACAGATCCCCTAAAAGCATCTCTTCCAACAGGGACACGGACTGCAAACAAGAACGCCAAGCATACCTTTCCCAAATTACCCAGTCCCGACCCATCCATGTCTCACTCTGCCCCTCAGGAGGCCCCAGCCAAGTTCAATAAGGAAATGACCCACACCAGAGGCATGCCCAGGCAGCGAGGGCAGTGGTGTCCAGGGATTCCACTCCATAAACCTTGGCAGCACGTAGGGAGAAGCGTCTCTCCTTATCGGTTGCTGCCAGAGATTTGCTAATGGCGCTTTCATTCTTCACAGCTGCTATCTGATCTCATGCTAATCAGTGTTTTCAGACAACAAAGTCAAGGTTTCTCAGAAAAGACTGCCAAATGAAAAAACGGGAGAAAAGGCATAAAAGGTAGAAAAGCCAGAAGTCCGCTTCTATACTCAGCTGGACAGGTGAAGTCATTTAAGTGCAGAATGAGCTGGGCATTCCAAATACACAGGGCTTTCCAATTTTGTTAAAATGGAACCCAGCTTATGAAAAGGCCTGGACTTCCCGTAATCTGTGGTATTTATAGCGTGGAGGGCACGGTAGAGAAGTCATCAGAGTATTAACAGCCAAGACCCACTGAGGCTCTGCCATGTTCAAGGCATGAAGCAACTGTTCACATAAAACACCTCACTTCATCCTACATAGAATACACAGACTGCTTCACAGAACACTACCAGAGAGGGACCACCAAATGATCCCCAAGAAGTAATGAACACCTTAAAAGTAAGAAAGCCAACCTCTTCCCTGTCTCTTATCTCCCTGCCCTCATTTTCATAGAACCGAAGAAATAACAAGGGCCAGGGACACTGCACTGAAGCACGCTATCCTGGTGGGTATACTCTCCACCATGGAGCCTGACAGTGTCTGCTCTGTGCTGTTCAAGGCTACTTTCCATACAATACGAGTACCACACTGTTTGTTCCATTCTATGCTACTCTACAAAATCGGCTATTTGTTCTATGCCATATCATACTATTCCCCTCCATATGATAGATTATACTGTTTCATCTACACTCCGTAATACTGTACTATCTGTTCTATTCTATACAATTTTCTTCTATACTGAAAGGAGTTAGCCAGCTTGCTTAGGCAGATAGTAAGGGAAGGGTCCCAGAGAGCCTCCCACCCACGTTTTGTGCAGATAAGGAAACTTGCACAGGGGCCTTGCCTAAACATGCCCTCGGCAGACTAAAGGCCCACATGCGCATGGGGTGGCGGGGGAATGGGGTGGAGCCACCAGAAATTCGCTCCTTACCAGCCCCATCAGCTTCTGTGAAAAAGCCCTCGGAGTCAACTGGGAAGGGGCAACCGGCTACCTGCTTTCAGGACCCCTGTTTTCACTGAGAGCTTTTCTTTTCACTTAATAAATTCTACTGCACTATTCTTAGATATCCGCGTGCCTGTTTCTTCCTGGTCATGAGACAAGAACCTGGACCCAGCTGAGCTAAGGAGCAAAAAATACTGCATCAGTGCTACAGAACACTGTCCTCTCTGTTCTGTGCTATGTGACTACTATTCTACACTATACCATGTAATATTAACACTATGCTGTGTGTTCTAATCCAGACTATGCTATGCTATGTAATACTATGTTGCTAGTTCAGTGCATACTATACAATACTGTTGGGCTTGTTCTATTCTAAGCCATATAATACTATTTGTTCTATTGTATACTATACTATATAATGTTATACTGTTTGTTCTATTCTAGAGTATACCATACTACACTGTTTGTTCTATGCTACCCTATATAACATTATACTATTTGTTCTATTCTGCACTACTCTGTGTAATTCTATCCTGTTTGTTCCATTCTATGCAGTACCTGCATTGCTTTATCATGCTCTACCATATAAGAGTAGAGCCAGTTATACTTTCATAATCTCTTTTCCAAGCTCTTACCCAGTGCAGTATTCAAATGTGATGTTTTACGATGCCTCATGTAAGTGCACATTTCACGATAATCAACGCCATTTCCAAAGGTTACAGAATTCTGTCACTATGATTCTATCGATATGGCTTCTTGGGGCTTTTCTGTAAGTTCTTTGCAGGGTCTCTTTTCCTAGTAAAAGAACAGTAAGGTCCCAGTAAGATCCTACGAAACCAGCATCAGCACAGGCTCCCAACTGTGCACACTGCTGGACTCCATGTGGAAGGAGTGACAGGAAGACAAACAGCTGTTGGCGGATGGCAGGCAATAAGGACAAAGTAGATTCCCGAACTGAGGCACGCACCAAGGCTCTGGCACATCTGAGAGTCAATCCCAATTCTAGCCACTCATAGAAATGCAGAGGTGACTTAGCACAAAGAGCATGGAACTTTGCTTTAACAAAGCAAATGCTTAAAATCCACTGTGAGGAAGCCACAGTGAAATAGCAATAGGCTCCACTAATAAGTACTGCTTTAAAAATGGAAGGGAGAGCCGGGCGCGGTGGCTCAAGCCTGTAATCCCAGCACTTTGGGAGGCCGAGGCGGGTGGATCACGAGGTCAAGAGATCGAGACCATCCTGGCCAACATGGTGAAACCCCGTCTCTACTAAAAATACAAAAAAAATTAGCTGGGCATGGTGGCACGTGCCTGTAATCCCAGCTACTCAGGAGGCTGAGGCAGGAGAATTGCCTGAGCCCAGGAGGCAGAGGTTGCGGTGAGCCGAGATCGCGCCATTGCACTCCAGCCTGGGTAACAAGGGCGAAACTCCGTCTCAAAAAAAAAAAAAAATGGAAGGGAGAAGGTTGATTTTCACATGGGCCATGTGCAAAGTTGGCTACACCTGCCACTGGGCCTGACACTTGACCCAACACTGGACCTACTGCTGGACCTGACACTGGACCCGACACCAAACCTGCCGCTGAACCTGACGCTGGACCTGACACTGAATCTGCTGCTGGACCTGACGCTCGACCTGACGCTGAACCTGACACTGGACCCGACACTGAATCTGCCGCTGGACCTGACGCTGGACCTGGCACTAGACCTGACACTGGACCTGCCGCTGGACCCGACACTGAATCTGCTGCTGGACCTGACGCTGGACCTGCCACTGGACCTGACGCTGGATCTGCTGCTGGACCTGACGCTGGATGGACCTGACACGACCTGACGCTGGACCTGACGCTGGACCTGACACTGAATCTGCTGCTGGACCTGACGCTCGACCTGACGCTGAACCTGACACTGGACCCGACACTGAATCTGCCGCTGGACCTGACGCTGGACCTGGCACTAGACCTGACACTGGACCTGACGTTGGACCCGACACTGAATCTGCTGCTGGACCTGACGCTGGACCTGCCACTGGACCTGACGCTGGATCTGCTGCTGGACCTGACGCTGGATGGACCTGACACGACCTGACGCTGGACCTGACGCTGGACCTGACACTGAATCTGCTGCTGGACCTGACGCTGGACCTGACGTTGGACCCGACACTGAATCTGCTGCTGGACCTGACACTGGACCTGATGCTGGACCTGACACTGGACCTGCCACTGGACCTGATGCTGGATCTGCTGCTGGACCTGACGCCGGACCTGACGCTGGACCTGACACTGAATCTATTGCTGGATGTGACGCTGGACCTGACACTGGACCTGCCGCTGGACCTGACGCTGAATCTGCTGCTGGACCTGACGCTGGACCTGCCGCTGGACCTGACGCTGAATCTGCTGCTGGACCTGACGCTGGACCTGACGTTGGACCCGACACTGAATCTGCTGCTGGACCTGACGCTGGACCTGACGCTGGACCTGCCACTGGACCTGACGCTGGATCTGCTGCTGGACCTGACGCTGGATGGACCTGACGCTGGACCTGACGTTGGACCCGACACTGAATCTGCTGCTGGACCTGACGCCGGACCTGCCGCTGGACCTGACACTGAATCTGTTGCTGGATGTGACGCTGGACCTGACACTGGACCTGCCGCTGGACCTGACGCTGGACCTGACGCTGAATCTGCTGCTGGACCTGACACTGGACCGACACTGAATCTGCTGCTGGACCTGACGCTGGACCTGACGTTGGACCCGACGCTGAATCTGCTGCTGGACCTGACGCTGGACCTGACGCTGGACCTGACACTGAATCTGTTGCTGGATGTGACGCTGGACCTGACACTGGACCTGCCGCTGGACCTGACGCTGGACCTGACGCTGAATCTGCTGCTGGACCTGACACTGGACCGACACTGAATCTGCTGCTGGACCTGACGCTGGACCTGACGTTGGACCCGACGCTGAATCTGCTGCTGGACCTGACGCTGGACCTGACGCTGGACCTGACACTGAATCTGTTGCTGGACCTGACGCCGGACCTGACGCTGGACCTGACACTGAATCTGTTGCTGGATGTGACGCTGGACCTGACATTGGACCTGCCGCTGGACCTGACGCTGAATCTGCTGCTGGACCTGACGCTGGACCTGCCGCTGGACCTGACACTGAATCTGCTGCTGGACCTGACGCTGGAGCTGACACTAACAAATGCTGCAAAGCTTTATGGAGAGAAAAATATAATGCATCTGAGAGCAGCTGTCCCAGCTCTGGATAAAGCTGGCAGAACTAGGAAGCAGCAGAGACACGCATCATTCAGTGGACAGAGTCGGCGACCTTCCTGTAAGTCCAGAAAAGCTCAAACTGCATGACTGCAACTAGAAATACTCATCATTAGCCAGACCTCCTGGCAAATATCACCACTGACCCGGTGTCATTCTGTGCGGTGTATTACAGCACATGTACAGGAAATCATTCAAAAGCCTTTAACAAGGAAGTATTAACATGACTTTTAATGCATTGTAAAAGCTTTGCACCCATTTAACATGTATTTAACCCCAATGGTGTATGTAAACCCATATTTTACAGAACTTTACACATGTTTACCTGAAGCTCAAACCTTTACAGTGTCTCTCTCACCCTGAGAGGACAGTGGAGGATCCCATGCACTCTCTCCAGGAACATGCCCCTCCCGGAGACGACTCACAAATCAAATGTGCACACACACACACGCATGCATGCACAGGCACATACATATCACACACGCATACATGCAGACATATATGCAATACACACATTCAAACATGCACACACATTCACATAATCACATGCATACCAACACATACACACACACGCACACACATGCATATGCATACACACACATGCATATACATCTGACATGTAAACACACACATATAACATGCACAAATATACATTCATAACTATACATGCATGAGCATTCACGCATGCATAGTCATACATATATGCACTGTCATGCCTAAACATGTAACACGCGCACAAAAATAAGGCAACACATAAACATCTATGTGCATGATTACATACATGTGTACATTACAAAGGCACACATACATGCAAAAACATATATATGCAATACACACATTCATACACATAAATGCAAACACACACACATATATACCACTCAAAAACCCCCTTATTCAATTCTATACAAAGTGGTTTATCCCCTAAAGTACCTTCTTGTAATTAATAAGCCCTACTTTACTGCACATTTCTACATTTCTTGATTTCACATAATGAGGTCTCAAACACAGCACACATATACACATTCATACTTGAACATATGTGAACATACAAACAGAAATACGCACATGTGCACGAATACACTCTTCTGTAAAGGTATTCTCAAACTTGAATTGAACAAATTCTGCTAATTACAGTCAGAGTTAGCAAAGATATATATTTGACTGAATATACTCATTCTTTTTGTTACCCCTGGCAACAGTAAGAATGTAAAACAGGATTGTATGATATGGTGGCACTTATTCAATCCCACTTCCTGGGATATGACCCACTTGTAATGGCTTGTCTGTCTAAGTGATTTCCTTCTGACTAAAATCATCAGATAATTCCTTCCCTTCCTGCTTTCTCTTTCCCAGAGAAAGGCCTTTCACTACCCCCCTTTCATCATCTCGGAAACTAAATCATAGTTGTCAAAATTGAAAGCAAAGAAACAGCCTTAGGAGAGAATCCCACAGTGGGACAGCCAGAAAGAGGAAAAAATGTTCCTTTTGAAAATGTACGGGCCGGGTGCGGTGGCTCAAGCCTGTAATCCCAGCACTTTGGGAGGCCAAGGCGGGTGAATCACGAGGTCAAGAGATCGAGACCATCCTGGTCAACATGGTGAAACCCCATCTCTACTAAAAATACAAAAAATTAGCTGGGCATGGTGGCGCGTGCCTGTAATCCCAGCTACTCAGGAGGCGGAGGCAGGAGAATTGCCTGAGCCCAGGAAGCGGAGGTTGCAGTGAGCCGAGATCGCGCCATTGCACTCCAGCCTGGGTAACAAGAGCGAAACTCTGTCTCAAAAAAAAAAAAAAAAAAAAGAAAAAGAAAATGTACAAAAGGAGAAGTCAAGAGGCCTGGGTTCCCTCTCAAGACAGAAACAGACAGCAGAGCAGTTGCTCAGCCCAGTTCATCTCTGTGTATAAAACAGTGATTCTATAGCCCTTGTCCCTGTTTCATGACATTGCAGTGAAGGAAAATGAAATAGAGGGCACAGGCTGGAGAAAAGGGAAAGCAGGATGACTTTTCAAATGTGTACCTGCTTTTCAAGGGCACAATGAGGGCATTTTCAAGTACACTAAAGCTGATTTATAAGACAGGGGTATAAATACTCTACAAGGTCATTAGACTTTTATAAAGAAAACAAATAACATTCTCTTAGCATCACAAGTCAGGTGTTCTACAAATACTAAGAAGAGCCAGCGCAACGGGATCCACTATGAGGTGTCAAAACATAACCCATGAAGTGTGGCCGAGAGCTCCTATAACCTGATTTCTAGGAATCTAATTTTAAACATCCTCACAGCTAGCACATCACAAAAATACAGAGCTCCAAATGCCGTAACACAAGTGCTAACAACACCTAGCCAAAAATATACGAGGCATTTCAGGCAAAAATCCCAGAATCAGAAGAACACAAGTTCTATCCCGAAGTTCTTCAAAAGCTGGTGCTGACTGAGGCTCTTCTGCAGACTTCAACAAAAGACATGCTTGAATTAGCCATCGACAGTCATCCTGAATCAACACATACAGTGTTCTGAAAAGCACAAGGCCCACTCTGGGCTCGTAGCCCCTGGAAACTTTCTCTGGACTGCACCAAGCGGATGACTTTGAGAACTCAGAATAATCAACAACCAGTCCATGAACAGAGAGGGAGGACTGTAGCCTCTCTGGGGACCTGGCTCTTGCCTACCCCCTTTCTTCCACATCCCTCCACCGTTCCCTCTTTCTTCTATGTACCTCCACCCTTCCTGGCTCCCTCCTCCACCTGGAGACACTGCAGGTTCAGGCCCCTTCCCAGCTGTGTCCTGGTCCACAGCCGGCCGACTGCCCCCATGAAGCACCAGGCCTTGAAGGACCATCTCCACCTGCTCCCTCCACTTCCACCATTACCCCGGGCTCTGGCTGCCCTCAGGGACCAGGCCCACCAGGCTCCAATGGGACTTGACTCCTGGCTCTGGCTGCTCTCAGGGACCAGGCTCTACTTGCAGGCTCCAACTGGAGTCCTGCCTCCTGGTTTTCAGCAACATTTGGGACTTTCTTCTGGAATCTCTTGGCTCTGGGCTTTAGTGAACTGCACTGCCCAGCTCTTCTCTGGACTCTAAGGAGGCCCTTTTCTGGGTCTTCTGACCCTTCCTACATTTCCCAATGTGGGCTTTCCTTTGGCTTCCTCCCTTCTAACATGCAAGCCTCACAACACTTCTACATAGGAGGCTCCCAAATCCACCCTGGTCCAGATTTTCCCCAAGCCTCATTCCGTATTTCCAAACTTGCAGCTTGTAGTGATGTCTCCACGTAACTCCGAGTCAGGTCTGAAATGCGGTTTGCCATCTTCCACACTTGCTTCTCCTCCCGATTTCCAGCAAAGCACAACCCCGACTCGGCGGTGCAGATCCTGACCTGGGCAATGAATCGCTCGGCGGTGCAGATCCTGACCTGGGCACTGAATCGCTCGGCGGTGCAGATCCTGACCTGGGCACTGAATCGCTCGGCGGTGCAGATCCTGACCTGGGCACTGAATCGCTCAGCTTACTGGCTGCTTTGTCTCCTCCTCTCACCAAGGCGAGTGCCCTGCTCTGAGCCTGCCCCGTCCCCACCGGCTCCACGGCATGCCACACGTCAGAGGCACGACTCTCTCCAAAACACCTCGGTGGCTCCCTAGTATCCCACAGGTAAGGGCTTCCACATTCAGGCCCCAATCTAACTTTCTGGCCTCAACCTCAGACAGGCACGTGCATATTTTATCTATGCAAAGAGAGTACAGGCATCAGGCCTGCTTTCATTCCTGGGCTCCTAGCTCCTCCTGAGGGTGTTATGTGAGGCACCTACGCACTTTCCAAATGCCAAGTGAATATACATTCTTTGAGAACACTTACTTGACGACTTTGTAGCACTGCCAGATAATACGGACAAAGTGAGAACTATGCAGGTGCGTGGAAGCTGCCTTGCCCGGACCTCACTCACCCAGCGGCTCCAGGAAGTGCAAGGTGTCAGCGCACAGGCAGGCGCAGGCTGCACCCCCACAGCTGGGCCTCGAGAGCTGAACACTAATCATGAAGCAGCTGTGTTTGTTCCTAAATCTGTTTGTGCCGGTGTACTGGTTACACATTACTTAAATCAATAAAATATGACTCCAAAGAGGGAGCAATTGATTGTATGAAAACTACGTTGGATGCTTTTTAAAGACTTGATATGGGGTAAATTGTTTTTCATTTTAGTCTTTTTTAAATTGCCATCAAATTAGGTATGGACAAAAAAAATTATAAAATGTTTGAGGAAATAATTTTTAAAGGTTTCAAATCTAACTTATCTTGTTTCTCTTGTGTTGCCTGTTCTCGTCTAGAAGGATCAAAGCAGTGGCAGGCCTGCAATGACCGTGAAAGGAAAGAGGCCATACCCACAGCCAGCAGAACATGCTCAGCAGCAGCCTGGCCCTGCATGGAAGAGGCATGAACACTCTCGGGAGAGGTGGATGCATGCTTACGCTTCCCAGCTCCGACCTCTTTGATTAACTGAACATCAGATAAAAGGGTTTCTACTGTGCAGGAAACATTCTAAACACTCTGGACCCTGCTGGGGCAGATGGTGACTGTGACCCAGTGACACCGCTCTCCGACAGGCAGCGTAGTCTGCAGCGGGAAACCTAACCCAGCACAGGTGAGTTTCCATTGTAACTCTATGTCCAGCGTAAATAAACTGTGGAAAACTGGGAGATGGTACAAGAAAGCAAGGACACTAACTAATGAACAGAAAGGCCTACAGGAAAGGCTGTAATTGGCTGAAATAGGCCTGGGAAAGGAAAGGCCAGGCTGGAACTTAACAACAGCTTTCGAGGCTAGAAGCAAGGACAGCAGCTGCCCCATCCGTGCCTGGAGAGAACAGACGGACTCAGCTAGAAAGCACTTCCCCAACCAACTGCAGTGTCTTTTGAAAGGGAGATCTCAGAGTTTCCCTCCCTGGAATGCTTTCACCCTTCATGGAACACAGCAGAAATTCCATAATTCTGCATCCCAGGAAACAGGGAGGGGGCGGCACCCTCCAGCACATAGAAGCATTTAGAGGAATAAGCAGCTACACAGAGATGGCAGAATCCGTGCCTCACAAAGGCCGAGATCTCTGAGAAATAAAGTTGCATGCAGATTTACGCATGGGCAGGCTGAAATGCATATGCCAAGACACAGTTCTGGAAGCTTGTCTGCTGGAAGGTCCACATTCAGGTATGTTTCATAGTCATCAGAACTAGATTTTCAGAAATTTAAAACTCTTAATGAAGAAATGCAAACCTGCATGTACCACACTACCACCTAAAGTAGCAGTTCTCAAGCAGGGCGATTCCTCTGGGAGGAGGGATGCCGATGGCACCAGAGGGCAGGAGGCAGGGGTGACACTCAGCATCGCAGGTGTGGAGGACAGCCTCCCCACAAAGGCTTCTCGGGGCCACACCAGAGGGTGGAAGGCAGGGGTGACACTCAGCATCGAAGGCACCGAGGACGGCTTCCCCACAGGGCTCTTTGGGACCTCATCAGAGGGTGGGAGGCAGGGGTGACACTCAGCATCACAGGCACCGAGGACGGCCTTCCCACAACAGCTCCTCGGGGACACACCAGAGGGTAGGAGGCAGGGGTGACACTCAGCATCGCAGGCGCTGACAACAGCCTCTTCCCCGTAAGGGCTCCTTGGGGCCAGAGCATCCGTAGTACTGAGGGGGAAAAGCCCTGACACAAAGGATCAAGTATTTGTGTGTTTTCAACATAGCTCAGGGAGTCTTCACACAGAGATTCCTATCTGCCTTTATGTGCAAAGTGTGGGGACTTGCAACAGATAAACCTTCACAAGACAACACATGGACCTAACAATTCTATTTTGCTCCAGGAGACAGAAAAGAAGGAATAGTTTGGGGAGATGCACCAAAATTCTGTGAGTTCTTGACTAAAAATCACCAAGTCCACTGTGTTCCGGAATCAGCAGTCCCGGGAAGGCCCAGACCCACCTCACCCCCAGCAGGACCCAGGCAAGGCTTTAAACTTCAGACGTCCCTTTTCATAACATTGGCTATTTCATATGGTTAATAAACCATTCAAATGACACGCGTAAGCTTAGTTATAAACTTGACACATTAACACTACTGATCATTGGTATATGTCTGGGTTAATCAACTTTAAAATGCTACAGAGAAATCATTGGTACTAAGAGTTGTAAGAATGACTTTTTAAAATTTATGTACCTCAATTTTTTATACTGTTACTTTTTACGTTTTAAAAAATGTATATTCTAAAATACTTTCGCTATTTTTAAATGTACCCAATATATATCTACAAATATATAAGGAATTTAAAAAAATATATCAGGATAGAAGGAATTAAAACTCCTAACTTAAAACAAAATAGATGGGAAAAAACAAAGTAGAGAGTTCTCATGGATTCCTTAAGGAATGTATAGTAATAAAGCTCAAAAAGTATATTAAAACCTTTATAACTGTAAAATGTTTTAATTATCAACTAACAAGAAAATACTAAATCGTGACTAGCAGATCCCCGAATCTGCTCAGCACCTGTACTCTATCCTGGATCTGCTGAGGAACAGATCAATTCTGTTAAGAGGTGACCTTGAAATTTAAAACACACACACAGACACACACACACACACACAGAGCTTTAAAGATTTAGAGTTCCTGAATAAAACAAAAAGTAAAAATAACATTTCTGCACCTGTGAGTTCTCTTGACTCTAATCTATGTTTTACTTTGGATGGTTCATAAAATGTACATAGACACCTTAACTGTGCTTTATTGTTATATACTCTGACTGTTAATTCACTATTAACCACATTCTATAGCTAAATTCTAATACTAATCACGGTGGCATCATTAGGACATTGTTCTAGGTGGTGCTTTTTAAGCTAAAAAAACGGGGGATAGGCAATAAATAATTATGTAATCTAAAGCAAAAGTTTTAATTATATGAGTCTGGTAACATTATCATCTACCACAGAAAATATTTTTAATAGTTTCAGGAAACTTCACATAAGAAACACTAAATAAAACTCTAAGTCCAGTACATGAGTCAGATACCTTTCCAATGGAAAAGCACACCCAGTTGGCTGGGAGTGCCTGAGTCTTCTCTAGCAGAAGACTCGTGGAATCCACGCTCTCGCTGCCACGGCGTGGTGAGGCACACGCAGACTGGGGCGCCGTCTTCCACGCTCCAGAACAAAACGCTACGCGACACCACACCGCCGGATCCTCACACTGAGATTCCCGTCCCTGAGCACAGACCTCACCTTACTCTCCTCTCCAGCAGCTTTCCCGAAACAAAACACGCCAATCAAATGAACCGGATGAAACGTACGCGATCGAAAGGAAATCAAGAGCCGGGCCGCCCAGGGTCTCACGCTAGGAACACTCCATAAATCTTACACTGAATTCATTTACCCTTCCACACAAGCTGCTGATAAAAGGTAAAGAATCAGGTGGAAATCACTCAGAGAAGCGCTTTTCCTCCCCCAACAGACGTCGGAGTCTTTGCCTTGGTGTTTGCAGAGTGCTCCAACTTTTAATCACTCGCTGTCACCAGTGCAGGCCAGCAGGACCCTGAAAAAGCAGAGGTCCCCGCAGGCTCCTCCCTCGACACGTGGCTACCTACGGTGCAGGAAGGAAGAGCAGCTGTGAACTGGAAAGCGTTATTTGGAATAATACAAGTGGGAAAGGGTTATTTGGAATAATGCAAGTGGGAAAGGGTTATTTGGAATAATACAAGTGGGAAAGGGTTATTTGGAATAATGCAAGTCCATGTAACACATGTAATTGCGAGTTTTCATGTTCTTCAAACTGGCTTTTTTATTATTATTAACTATTCCTTCAGCACCTACTGGGAAAGTGAGACGAAAACAAAGGGCATCACTCCCGACCCCCGAAAGGCTCACAGCATCCCTGGAAAAGCAAACGAGGCGAACGCTGTTCTGCATTCGGAGCTAGTAAGGAGTAAGTGGGAAGAATCCAGAGCATCCCCGCCTCCCTCGTCACTCCTGCGCTGATGTGAAAACGTTGAGTATAGCGCGCATGGGAAAGCCGCTGGCTCCCAGAGCCTGGCCCGCTGCAGCAGGGTCACTTGGGACTGAGATCCTGTGGCCTGAGTCGGGGCCGGGGAAACCCCGCCTGCAGGACTGCAGGACTGCAGGAAGCAGCCATTTCTGCACACAGGTAACACTGAACTGGGAGAAAGCAAAGATGGCTGGGTCGGCCTGTGGCCTGTTTGCCCACAGTTATTAACAGTTCAACAGCCGTGATGGCATCAGCTAAATAGGCTACCACAGGACGCAGCTGGGATCTGGATGTGGGCCTGGGCACTGGTGGAAGACACCTGCGTTGAGCTGTGTGGTCAGGGCCGGTCTGCTTCTCCAGGCCTGCAATGACAGAGGTAGCCCCCCAGGAAATATCACAGGCAGCCCCCAGCCAGCAAGCTGCCCCAAGAAGCAGCATGTCCCCGAAAATCAGAAGCAGCCAAGCTGACCCCTATCTCATCTGAAAGAGCTGGGTGCCAGGGAGAGGGCACCAACCCAGTCTCCTCATCTTAAAGTACATTAAGAGCAACACCAAGAAAAAGAAACACAACTGCCCTGACCTGGAAAAAGTGAAATTTACAACAAGAAACATACAGGTTCTAACTAAAAGACCGGGCATGGTGGTTCACACCTGTAATCCCAGCATTTTGGGAGGCAGAGGTGGGTAGATCACTCGAGGTCAGGATTTCGAGACCAGCCTGGCCAACATGGTGAAACCCCACCTCTACTAAAAATACGAAAATTAGCCTTGCATGGTGGCGTGCACCTGTAGTCCCAACTACTCAGGAGGCTACGGCAGGAGAATTGCTTGACCTGGGAGGTAGAGGTTGCAGTGAGCTAAGATCATGCCACTGCACTCCAGCCTGGGCAACAGACGGAGACTCTATCTCCAAAAAAAAATTTTTTTTAATAAAATAAAAGGCAGACAAAAGGAGATTTCCTCTGATCTTAAAAACAGAAGTATTTGTTTCACAGTCTAGATAATTGAAGCTCTGCACAGAAATTGCCTAGGGCCCTGCTCTCCCTCACAACAGGCTGGGACAGAGGGAAGGAGCGCAGGACGTGTGGCTCCTGTCAGGAGGATGGCCTGCCCAGTGCGGGCTCCGTTCTCCCCAGGTAAGACCCTGGCATCTCCACAGGAACACCGGTCTCCCTTCCCCACAATCCACTCCAGCTGCTCACAGCCAGTCAAGGGGGACGCTCTTCAGGTGGGAGCACACGGCTTTAGGGAGAGCCTGAACTCCCATGTCCCAGGTGTGGCTCGTGAGGGAGCACAGAGGAAGAACGCATGTCCTGAGAAGGAGGAGGCGCAGGAGGACAAGAGACGCAGATGCCCATTGGTGGCGCTGAGTGCAGGACCAGGCTGAGGCCTCCTGGGGAGAAGCGGAGGCAAATATGCGGCTGCTTCTAGGCAGCTCGGCAGGACACACACTCGGAAGGGGCTGCAAGGCATGACTCGCTGAGGAGTGGCCGGGTGGATGCCCCGCCTCCCACATGGCACACACTGACAACATGCAACACGCACAAAACACGTTAGTCTATACAACACATATGCATTACACACAACTCACAACACATGTGCATGTAGCACACTCATACAACACAAATGCAGACACAACTTACATACAACATGCATGTACAATGCACTCATAACACAATACTCAGAACACATGCAACTCACAACACAACATACACGTACAACACAATCATACAACACACACAATTTACACACAACACACACATACAACACACATGCAATATATGCAACTCACATACAACATACACATATAACACACTCATACAACACAACGCTCATATACCAAATTATACCAAATAGATACAACTCACATATGACATGACATACACGAACAACACACTCATGCAACACACATGCAATGCATGCAACTCACAACACAACATACATGTATAACACACTCATACAACGCAATACTCATACAACATACACAATACATACAACTCGCATACAATGCAACATGCACATACAACACACTCATACAACATACATATGAGACATGCAACTCATACAATACATATCTAATACATGCAACTCATACAACACAACATACACATACAACACATTAATACACACACACACCACATTCAACTGAAACAATACATGCCCAATACATGCAACTCACAAACAACATATACAAAACTCATGCAGCACACATACAACAAAATATGCACGTACAACACACTCATACAACAGACATACAACACATACAACTCACACACAACACAACACACTCATACAACACACTCATACAACACAAACTGTACAGATACAGTTTGAATAAAATAGAAAACGGCAAATGCACAGTTTCTAAAGTACGACGAAAGCTTTTTGCAAGAATGTCGTCCAACATCCAAACTGGCAACATGTCCTCATTTTTAGCTGCTGTTCAGAGTCAAGCATCTTTATCATTCGCTCCATGAATTGTAATGATACAGCATATAATCCGTTTTTCATTTTACACATACTCTGGTGTGGGGTGCTCCCAAACAGAGGCCAGGAGTCTCAGAGTCATCCCTCAGAACAAAACACGACCCACACTCAGAGGCCAGAAAGGGAACTCGCAGGGCAACATGCGCTCTCTCTCATCTGCAGAGCTCTGCTTTAATTACTTGGTACAAAACCAGGGCTGAAAGGGGGTTGGTGAGGGTACTAAGGAGTGACTGGCAGACGGAGAAAGATCAGCCAAAATCCAAGGGAAAATGCTGAACATTTTCCACAAATAATTCACACAACGGATGATACTCAGGCTACTGAAAGTTTATTGAGAGGGGTCTTACTCCAAAGAAAAAGTTCTTTCCCCAAGTTATTGGATTCACAGCAGACCCCGCTCCTGACACACCATCTGCCGAAGGCCTGTGAGTCAAAAAGACAAGACAGAAGCAAGGGTGTGGTGGGAGGAGAGCGAGAGGGGCTGAGAACTGGGAACTGAGTGGTGGATGCACACGGACACCTGACTCCAGGGTTATCATCTCAGAAACCAAGTCTGTCTGAGTTTGTGGTAACAGCATTAGTGCTTTCACTGAACCTGTACTCAACACTCGAGAACCTCCCTGTATTATGAAGATGAACTGAAAAATAACATTAATTCACAATTTTGAGTTGAGCCACAGAAAACAAAATTGATATAATCGACTACAAGTCACACTGCATCTTTCTTTAAGAGTGGGTTATCATGTACATAAGAGGCAGCTTGAGATCTAAAATACTTAAACTGGCAAACACCTTGTTTCCCTGAATTCTGACAACCACGGCACCAGCTAGGGTAAGACCAAGTTGTTTCCTTGGCTTCCAGAACAGCAGAACAGATCAATCATAAATATGCAAAAGTGATCTGAAGACAGAATTAATATTCCACGTTTCAGCTTAAACTAGTCATGTGACTTGCAATAAGTGGGAAACATTTACAACAATTTTTATAAAAAAGTTCAATGTAAACACAGTACAGAACACGATCATTGTTTTGGAATTTATTTGTTTAATATGACAATTTTAATTGTCTTTACAGATTCCTGATATTGAAGGCTCATCTTTATTAATGATTTTTCTAGCTGAGGAAACGGAAAGTTGTCACTGCCTAACAGCAATACTCAAAACAGCCTGTATAAAAGGAAAACGGTATATCTGTGCACACATGCACACACACATACACACATGTACACATGCATACACACACATATACGCATGTGCACATGTGCACACATACACAGGTGCACACACATGCATGCATGCACACACATACACAGGTGTATCATCTCAGGTACATGGATTCAAAATTCTGATGCAAACCAGAATAATCACAAAACAGGGTAGGGTGTCAACAAGTGAGATGATGAATGTTCTGGAATGTTCCAAAGACAGTATCTGAGGAGGGCTGCACATCACATAAAAATCTTATCCATTTTAAAAGGGACCATTCCTGCCAACACTGGCATGGATTAAGATAATTTCATTTACATAAGGAACAAAAGATATAATACTTGTTCTAATGAGATTCTCTAATCATTATTTTCAGTTATAAGTAATCACTAAATAACTTCCTTTCAAGGGTCTAAAACTAAAAATAAGATAACAAAAGAAAGTCACAGTCCTGACAGCTCTATCACGCAAATCACAGCTGTGAATATAAAGCGTGCTTTTGACAGTATGCCCTCCTCAAATATCCTTCATGGAATTTTGTACCAGTAATGGCTGGTAGTTTAGTTAATTGTTATACCAGGTGAAAAGTGTATCATTTAGGATGCATGAAGTAATCATGTAAAGAGAAGTGAACACATATTGAAACCAGGTCTCACTTCAAAACTGTTTCCTACCTTGAATTTGCTTCGCCGAGAGAAAGCAGAGCTGGGTTCTCCCCCAAGGCTACTTCAGGAAGAGCTGGGTGGGCACCAAGCCCCTCAGACCGAGGGCTCAGCCACGGCGCTGTGACCCCATCACTGCAGCTCCCTGAGCACGTGTCCCTGTGTGTCATGAAAAACCCTGCCACATAGGTGACACATGCCACACACCTGACAGGCTAAGCACATGCAGAGCGATGAGCAAGTGGTAACTAGAAAGAGGGGATGACCCTCCATCATGGATGGTGAAAACAGGCCACAGACACACACACACCAGTGTGAAACATCAGACAGGGAAAACAAGCCACAGATGCACGCGCACCAGTGTGGAACATCAGACGGGGGAAACAGGCCACACACACACGCCTGTGTGGAACATCAGATGGGGGGAAATAGGCCACAGACATACACACGCTAGTGTGGAACATTAGATGGGGAAAACAGGCCACAGATGCATGCACGCCGGTGTGGAACACTGGATGGAGAAAACAGGCCAAAGACGCACGCACTCTGGTGTGGAACATCGGACCGAGAAAACAGACCGGAGACACACGCACTCTGGTGTGGAACATCGGACGGGAGAAAACAGGCCACAGATGCACGCGCACCGGTGTGGAATATCGAAGGGTAAAACAGGCCACAGACGCACACACGCTAGTGTGAAACATCAGACAGGGAAAACAGGCCACAGATGCATGCACGCCGGTGTGGAACATCAGACATGAAAGTCCCAGCCAGGCAAGGTCCACTCCCACTAGGGACTCCTGTTCCTGGGGAGCCTTAGATGAGCAAGTTCATGTCCATTAAATGTGACCCCAATCCCTGCAATCACTGGAGGTCACCATTAAACCAAAGAGCACTTAACTTGGAATACAAGCACTCTGCATTAAAGAACGGAAGATGGACTGGAGGCCGCTTAGAAACCGTCACAATCATTCTTCTTAGTGACAGCAAAGCTTCAAGAGTGGTCGCTTTTCCTGTAGAAATGCCACAGAGGTGATTCCTGGAACTCATTCAGAATATTTCTTTCCCAGAAACCACACAACCAAGAATTTAGTAGTGCTGTCTCTTGACCAGAAAGATTAAGATTTCTGATGAAACTAAGTCATGTCTAGCCTCCGGATTCTAGAATATGCTCTACAGAAAAGCTGATGAAACTAAACCATCTCCAGCCTCCTGATTCTAGAAGATGCTATCCAGAAAAGTGAACTCAAAGGGGCTACGTATCTTTTGTCATCCATGACATACATAAAAAAATTTTTAAATGTACAGAAAATGTAATAATTGTACAGCGAATACCCATGTATTTACCCCCTGGATCACAGATCAGATTTTAAATGTAAAGTTCTAAAGGTTCCCAGCTAAGGAAATGTGCAGCATAAGCCTCCACCTGGTTAGAAGCAAGGGGAATGGAATGAGCTTTTCCCAGCCTTGCCGCTCAGCTGGAAGGGGCTGCCGCAGCTCATCCACCCTGCCCGGGAGCACTAGGATGGCTGTGGAGCTACTGCCACCCACCGCAGAGGTGAATCTTGGTGTTAAGAGTGAGCCAGCCTTTAGAGATCACATGGTCTACACTTGAATAAAAAATGTTCCAGGAAACCAAGGATTCCAAAGCCTGTGATGAATTCCTATTTGAAACCTACTCTCCTCATCTGTACAGAGAAGACAATGCTGTCTCCTGGGAAAGCATCTCAGAAGCACGGATAAAAAGGATCCAGATGAGAGCAGCTGAAAACTACAAGACACCTTGCAATTATAAGACTTTTTCTCGATCTTTGTTTCAATATTCTATATTCAATATTCTAAATATTGCTCTCCATCCCACGTCACCTTTCAGGAGCAAATCATAACGATCAAAACTATCAGCAGAATCCCTACTAGCTCAGTTGCCCGTGTGCTGCTTCTCCCTGCATGAGAATTCCTGTAGAACAATGGGGCCATCCAAGAAGGGCTCTCTGCCATCACCTGCCCATACTCCTTCCCCAGGAGCTATTCCTGTACTCACGGGGCATGGGAAACCCGTATTACACCACCAGAAAGTCCTTGTTATACACTTCCCAGAAGGGCTGATTGTATCCAGAATCCTAATTGTGTTGAACACTAAACCTAACAAATCACCAAGAAACCAAGGAAATGCAAGGCCATCTCCTATCCCGGGGGCACGGCTACTAGGGGAGAAATAGAAAATGAGATATGAAAGGAAACTTTTAAGATACTCAAACCATCTCTGGATGATTCCAGGAACCCATCACAGATCACTCCTGTTCCTAATAGCAGGAAAGAAGTTCTAAAATACCAACAGGCATGATTGAGTCCCTCACTTGTATGAAATCAAAATAATAATTCATCACTATCAACAAAGGGACAAAAGAAAAATTCTAATTCCTTTTCATATTAATTTGTGTATAAGTAACTGAGAAAATCTTAATGTCAGAACTGCGGTATCAACAGAAAATAACCCCAAGCACCCCAATTAAAAGACATGGACTGAGTGGTTTTAAAAAAAGAAAAACCAACTATATGCTGCCTACAAAAAACTCACTTCAGCTGTAAAGAGACATATGGACTAAACATGAAGGGATAGAAAAAACATATTCCACATAAATGGAAGTCAAAAGAGAGCAAGAGTAGCTACATTTACTTCAGGTAAATCACAGCTTAAGTCAAAAACTGTAAAAAGGGGGAAAAAAGGTAATTATATAATGATAAAGTGGTCAACTCAGCAAGAGAATATAATAATTACGAACATATGGGCACCCAACACCAAAGCACCCAGATATATAAAGCAAATATTATTAGATCTAAATAGAGAGGACAGGCACGGTGTCTCATGCAAACACAACATATCCAAACCTATGGTATACAGCAAAAGCAGTATTAACAGGAAAGTTTATAGCAATAAACTCCTACATTAAAACAATAGAAAGATTTCAAATAAACAACCTAACAACGAACTACAATGAGCTGGAAGAACAAGAAAAGAACAAATCAAATCCAAAAGTAGAGGAAAATAAATAATAACGATCAAAGAGGGACTAAATAAAATTGAAACTAAAAAATACAAATGATGAAGGAAACAAAAGTTGGTTTTTTGAAAAGATAAATAAAATAGACAAACCATTAGCTACACTAAGGAAAAAAAATCGCAAATAAATAAAATTCGAAACAGAAAAGGAGAATTACAACTGATACCACAAAAATACAAGGGATCATTAGAGACTATTATGAACAACTATATGTCAACAGATTGGAAAACCTAGAGGAAATGGATAAATTCCTGGACACGTATGACCTACCAAGATGAAAACAAGAAGAAATAGAAATCCTAAACAGACCAACAATGAGTAATATGTGTGACTGAGTAATAATAAAAAGTCTTCCAACAAAGAAACCACCAGGACTAGATGGCTTCACAACTGAATTCTACAAATTTTTATTTCAATTCTTCTCAACTTATTCCAAAAATATTGAAGAGAAAGGAATTCTGCCAAGTTCATTCTTCAAGGCCAGCATTATCCTGATACCAAAGTAAAACAAGAGCACAATAAAAAGAGGTCAATAAAACTATAGGCCAATATCCCTGACGAACACAGATGCAAAAACCCTCAATAAAATGCTGGCAAACTGAACCCAACAGCAAATCAAAAAGATTATACACCATGATCAAGTGGGATTTATCCCAAGATGCAAGGATGGCTCAACAAACAAATCAATAAACACGCTACATCACATCAACAGAATTACGGACAGAAACCATAGATAGGATCATTCCAATAGATACAGAAAAAGCATTTGATAAAATTCAATGTTGCTTCATGATAAAAACTCTCAACAAACTAGGCACTGAAGGAAACATATCTCAACACAGTAAGGCCACATGTGACAAACCCACAGTGAACATAATACTGAATGGGGAACAGCTAAAAGCTTTTTCTCCGAGATCTGTAACAAGACAAGGATGCCCACTTGTACCACTCCTCTTCCACACAGTACTGAGAGCCCTAGTCAGACCAATCAGGCAAGAGAAAGAAATCAAGGGCATTCAAAGTGGAAAGGAGGAACTCTAATTGTCTGTTTGCAGACAATACGCTCTTATATATTTAAAAAAAAAAAAAGATGCCAGCAAAAAACTCTTCAAACTAATAAATTCAGTAAAGTGACAGACTACAAAATCAACATATAAAAATCCGTAGCATTTGCATAGACCAACAATGAACCCGTGGAAAAAGCAATCAAGAAAGTAATCCCATTTAGCTACAAAAATATAAAATAAAAATAAAAATACCTTAGAAGAAGTCTAACTAAGAGGGTGAAAGATCTCTACAAGGAAAATTATATTCTACCCTTGAGGGTAGAATAGTGGATTCTAGAGACAGGGAAGGGTGGCGGGAGGGGAGAAAGGGAGAGGTTGGCTAATGGATATGAAATTACATCTAGATAGGAGAAATAAGGTTTAGTGTTCTATAGCCTTATAGAGTGACTATAGTTTACAGTTTAGTATATATTTTCAATCAGCTAGAAGAGAGGATTTTGAATATTCCCAGCATTAAGAAATGACAAATGTTTGAGATGAGGGACATGCTAATTACCCTGATTTGCTAATTGCACATGATAAACATGTATTGAAATATAACACTGTATCCCATAGATATGTACTATAATGTGTCCATTAAAAATAATAATTGTTAAAAATCCAAGTGCTATTTCTCATTTGTCCTATGTCAATGCTGTGGGCCATTGGTGGACCCCTAGCCATTTGCAAATAAGACTATAGTCACTTGAGCTAAAAGCAAATGAATCGCCACAAAAACTACCACTGGCACCAAGTCTTGTTTCCAGAATTTCCTGCCCACAGCACTGCCACAGTCACTGTGGGCACGAAAGACACATTAGCAACCAAGTTTCAACCCCAGCACAGTTGATGCCTTCATTTCTCTAGTTTGGAATAGGTGTGTATGCAAAACTTACATTTACTCCAACTGCCATCTTGCTTAAATAGCTCCTTACGGATGACTTCCTGTTACTAATCCCAACAGCTTCGGTGCATCCACTATATTCTCCAAAGTAAATAAAAACAGAAAATGTGTTTGAAAGCCTGATAATGCTCCCTTAAGATTCCAGCATGATGTACTGCTTGAAATGGCCACTCCACCTTGTTCCTTTATGGTACTTTTAAAGTGGTCCCATTTATTATAAATAATTGAAGCCACAATTTCTGCCATACCATTAGGTTCACAAATGGTGGGGCCAGGGGACTTCAAAGTCTGTCTCTGATTTTTTATTTTAAAAAAAAAGTTTATGAGAGTAGGTAATGAAAATAAATATTCACACAACTCGGAACAGGGATGGTGAAACTTAAAGCCCCAGCCTGGCACAGGTATCCAGCCAGTGAGGGTGAGGACACAGACTCATACAGTCCCCACAATCTCCCAGAAGTGCCACAGACAGGTGGGTGGTCTGAGACAGAGCCAAGCTCCGAATTCCAGGAGCTGTTCGGCTCATGTGCACGAGGATGCCCCACGTCACCCGTCCCAGGGCAGAGCACGAAGCTGCCCCACGTCACCCGTCCCAGTGCAGAGCATGAGAATGCCCCACGTCACCCGTCCCAGGGCAGAGCACGAGAATGCCCCATGTCACCCATCCCAGGGCAGAGTACGAGGCTGCACCACGTCACCCGTCCCCAGTGCAGAGCATGAGGGTGCCCTGTGTCACCCGTCCCAGTGCAGAGCATGAGGCTGCCCCACGTCACCCATCCCAGGGCACAGCATGAGGCTGCCACATGTCACCTGTCCCAGGGCAGAGCATGAGGCTGCCCCAAGTCATCCATCTCAGTGTAGAGCATGAGGCTGCCCGGTGTCACCTGTTCCAGTGCAGAGCATGAGGCTGTCCCACATCACCCATCCCAGGGCAGAGCATGAGGCTGCCCCACGTCACCAGTCCCAGGGCAGAGCACGAGGCTGCCCCACGTCACCCATCCCAGGGCAGAGCATGAGACTGCCCCACATCACCCATCTCAGTGCAGAGCATGAGGCTGCCCCACATCACCCGTCCCAGGGCAGAGCATGAGGCTGCCCCAAGTCACCCGTCCCAGGGCAGAGCACGAGAATGCCTCACGTTACGTACCAGTGCAGAGCACGAGAATGCCCCACGTCACCCGTCCCAGGGCAGAGCACAAGGATGACCCACATCACCTGTCCTGCTGCAGAACACAAGGATGCCCCATGTCACCAGCCCCCAGTGCAGAGCATGCCCCAAAGGTGCCAGCCCAGCCTCCCCACACACACTGGCTGCCAATGCACATGCCCTCCAAGAAGGAGGATCCAAGAAGTCATGGCAGAGTGAGGTTCTGCTCTTCATCATCCCCGAGCAGATACAAAAGCCCCAGCAGACATTTGGGGAACCCCTACAGGTGGCTCTGGACTCCAGCGGAGGCTCAAAGATGTCCCCAAATATGCCAGGCTCGAATCTAAAACAGGCCACTCTTCTAGATACGCCCAGACTGAAACCTATATAGGCCATCCTTCCCAGCTCTCCTCTGGAATAGTAGGCTTAAAAGCATATCTACTAAAAGGGGCCACGAGGAAGGGAGAAGTCTTATCTTTAAAAAGAGAAAGATTTAAAAAAAAAAAAAAAAAAAAGATGCACTGAGGCTCTGAACCCATCTGAGCACAGCGTACAGGCTCAGCATCTGTCATCACTGCATCTGTCAGACGTGCATACGCCCCACATCCATACTCCCAGTCCCCATGCTCCCAATGCCTGTCTCCTGGCACCCGTGCTCCCCAAACTCATGCTCCCGCACTGTGCTCCCCTCACTGTGCTCCCCGTGCCCATGCTCCCTGTACCCATGCGCCCCACACTCATGCTCCCGTACTGTGCTCCCCTCACTGTGCTCCCAGTGCCCATGCTCTCTGTACCCATGCTCCCCACACTCATGCTCCCACACAGTGCTCCCTGGGCCCATGCTCCCTGCACTCATGTTCTCTGTGCCCATGCTCCCCACACCCATGTTCCCCACACCCGTGCTCCCCACACCATGTTCCCTGTGCCCATGCTCCCCACACCCGTGCTCCATGCACTGTGCTCCCCACACTCACGCTCCCGTACTGTGCTCCCTGTGCCCATGCTCCCTGCATCAGTGTTCCCCACACCTGTGTTCCCCACACTGTGCTCCCTGCATTAGTGCTCCCCACACTCATGCTCCCGTACTGTGCTCCCTGTGCCCATGCTCCCTGCATCAGTGTTCCCCACACCTGTGTTCCCCGCATTGTGCTCCCCGCACCCGTGCTCCCCATGCTCACACTCCCTGTACTGTGCTCCCTGTGCCCATGCTCCCTGAATCAGTGCTCCCCACACCTGTGTTCCCTGCACTGTGCTCCCCGTGCCTGTGCTCCCCATACTCATGCTCCCGTACTGTGCTCCCTGCCCCCATGCTCCCTGCATCCATGCCCCCCGCACCTGTGCTCCTCGCACTGTGCTCCCTGTGCCTGTGCTCCCCATACTCATGTTTCCCGCACCTATGCTCCCCACAGTGTGCTCCCTGTGCCCACAACTGCTCCTTGAACTCTCTCCCACTAATTTCCTCCGTATATGCCTCTTGATAGTAACCATCACCTCGAATCACCTGGATGAATGCAGGTAAAGAAAACGTTTAGAATAGCATCTTAGAGGACGGAAGTGAAGAGGCTATTTACCAAGCAGGACTGTGAGATGAGCGCATCTGATCCACATTAATCCTGACAGTCGGTTTATTAGCCCCGTTCGACAGCTGGGACACCAAAGTGGGGAGGGACGCACTTGCTTACCCCGATGATGCTGAGAGCACAGGCCCAACCCCAGTCCCACAGCCACAGGAGGAGTCTCCTGAGCAGGCAGGTACAGAGGTGCAGCCCAGAGAATGCTTGGGACCCTGGCACTCCTTAGGAAGGAAACAAAGAAAGGTCCACAGAGACTCAAGCAGCACAGAAGAAGGTCACCCACAAGTTAAAAATAGATGTTTGTGCTTTACCATCCCAGCATGCTAAAAATCCAATCCGCTCATGCACACAGCCTGATGTGAGCCTGGCCTCCTGCAGCATTTGGCCAAGCCAGAGACACACCTGCCCCTCTCCCGACAATAGAAGGCTCTGCAGCTGCACTTCAATGTACTTGACACCCTTCTATGAGGATTAGGCTACACTCTGTCAGCACTGGGTGTGTTTAATCCCAACACAGCTAACTGTGTTGATCTGCAGTGCAACAAACAACCTGCTTCGGATAATTCTGTTACAGACAAAGACCCTGAATCTCCCAGCTAGGCTTAGTGACACGACTTACCTTTCTGTTTTCATTTCGGGTAAACTGGCCCACACGGTCTAGTTGACCTGCTGATACTTCCTTGGAAAGACCATCGGGGAGATCCACACCATTTTCATCTTTATAGGGATGTGAATTTCAGTTTGATGAGAAAGGGAATGGGGAAATAAAACAAGGATTCAAAACTGTGTGTTTCCTGGGAGTGACAAAGTCAGGAACTTCGGCTCTGTGTCGGGCAAAGGAGCAACAGAGATGAAGCCACCAACTCCTCAGACGGAGCATCTGACGCATGGTGCAGCCACCGCTTGTGGCCACAGAAATTTCAGGGAACACAGACCCTCAGTCACATGGTACAGCCACTGCCTGCGGCCACGGAAATTCCAGGAATACAGACTCTCAATCACATGGTACAGCCACAGTCTACGGCCACAGAAATTCCAGGGAACACAGACCCTCAGTCACATGGTACAGCCACTGCCTGCAGCCACGGAAATTCCAGGAATACAGACTCTCAATCACATGGTACAGCCACACTCTATGGCCACAGAAATTCCAGGGAACACAGACCCTCAGTCACATGGTACAGCCACTGCCTGAGGCCACGGAAATTCCAGAAATACAGACTCTCAATCATATGGTACAGCCACACTCTACGGCCACAGAAATTCCAGGGAACACAGACCCTCAGTCACATGGTACAGCCACTGCCTGCGGCCACGGAAATTCTAGGGAACACAGACCCCAGTCACATGGTACAACCACCACCTATGACCACAGAAATTCCAGGGAACACAGACCCTCAGTCACATGGTACAGCCACCTCCTATGGCCATGGAAATTCCAGTGAACACAGACCCTCAGTCACATGGTACAGCCACTGCCTGCAGCCATGGAAATTCCAAGGAATGCAGACCCTCAGTCACATGGTGCAGCCACCATCTATGGCCACGGAAATTCTAGGGAACGCAGACCCTTAGTCACATGGTACAGCCACCACCTATGGACACGGAAATTCTGGGGAACATAGACCCCAGTTGCATGGTGCAGCCACAGCCTGCAGCCATGGAAATCCAGGGAACACAGATGCCAGTCACATGCTACAGCCACCACCTATGGTCATGGAAATCCCAGGGAACACAGACCCTCAGTCACATGCTACAGCCACCACCTATAGCCAAAGAAATTCTGGGGAACAGAGACTCAGTGGCATGGTGCAATCACAGCCTATGGCCACAAAAATTCCAAGGAACACAGACCCCACTCTCTAAAGTATTATTTGCTTTATGAACTGCACCACAGTGATTGTGAAAGAGTTTCTCTCTGTGCAGAGCTCAGTATCCATAAGGGAAGTCAGCCCCAGGAATGCCTTCCTCCTCTTCAGAACTCAGGGCCCAGGGCTGATGCCCTTATTCAGCAACGGTGCCTACGGAGGGTCCTCCAACACTCTGCATGCACCTCCTAGGAGTGGAGGCTACAACAGAGACCCAGAGACCGAGTCCCTGCTCAGACAACAGTGAGCTGGTGGCCTTCCACTCTAAGTTCCAACTGCATGGAGTAGGTATTCCATGAACACTTGCTAAATGAATGAATAATATAATAAAGTTGTCTAAGCTGACCTTTGCTGGTCTGCTGACTGTGGGCTTCAAAGCGCAGTGCTTCAGATGACCTCATTCCTGGGGCAGCCAGCTCTTCCCAGAGCAACGGCCACTGGAGGACAAAGGCCAGGGCTTCTCTCCTGCAGCACCATGCTCAGGACCCTATGCTGGACATGCTGGGGGCGTCTCCAGCAGAAGAGCCCCAGCCCTGACCTTGCAACCCCAGTTAACCCCAGGGGAGTCACAAGTGCTCAAAATCAAGTAAATGTCCATTGTGATTTAACATAACAATTTTAGAAGAAGGGCAGAGTGCCACCTCCTTCCTCAAACTGGAAACCATAAATCTCGATACAAGGCTTTAACTGAGGCTCTGTCTTAAATCCTGCTAAAATTACCAGCCAAACACCCAAATTTACAATAGAGTTGAAGGGAGAAAAAAAAACAACTAAGCCAACACCCGTAAGAAATGGTCAAGTAAACTGTGATACATCAACCCAAAGATTAAACATTAATACTATAAAGTAGCAAGATATTAAAAGAATACAAACTCTATGTACATCATGGCTCAAGGGCTCTAAAATTGCACAAAGACTGGAATGGAAGGAGGATGTTTACAGATAAATGTTTTTTTTAAAATTTTAATGGCATATTGTTCCTCTAATAAATGTATGATTTGACTAACCAGATAATTGAGAAAAAAAAATCAATTGTGCCTATGGATAAATATGTAAAGAATCCCTCTCTCTCTCCTGCCATTGAAATTAGTTTGGGTCTGGCCCACAGTCTTCAATCTTTTAATTAAGACACAAAAACCGTCTTCTAAGCTATTAGCAAAAAAAAAATGATTTAAAACCAGGAGCCCAGAAGAAAAGGACCCTATCAATCATAGCATCTCTCCATGCCTCTCTATTCTGGACAGTGTTCTTTCTTTCCCCATTTTTCATACCTACTGCACAAAGCACTTAGTAAAAAACTATCTCAATTCATGAGTCACATAGCACAAAGGGCGGACGTTGCTTCCAAACATACCCTGCAGCCCAAAAACAAAGCAGTAACCCCTAGCGAAGCAAAAACAAGAGACTGAGGTTATCGTTTTAAGTATCACAACACAAAATGTTAGCACTTTCCTACTTTGCTGGTTTCAAGGACTTGTTAAAATTAACTCCCCTACTGCGTATGGAAGAAAGAAGCAGGATGGTTGTGCAGGCTCCGAAGAGGCAGTGCCCCTCGTTCCACGGCCGACGGCTGTCTTCCTACCCACACCACCTGGGTTTACCAATTAGTCTCCTTTAAAGGGCACTGTTTATGTTCATCACAAACAAATGGATGCAATTACTTCTTTTGAGACATAACAAGTTTTTTGGGCCTCAGCAGGAAGAACAGGGCACTGGCACAAAAGTAGGTAACCTCTGCATGGCACACACACACAGAAGGAAGATTAAAGCCTTGAAGGTGGAGGCATTTGGAAAGCGAAGGTGGAAACAGGAATGACGCCCACAGGATCGAGTGGTCAGAAACCCATCACGTCACCAAAGGGCTCTTTCTACGTTACAGAGGACAAAATGCCCCAATTTCCAGGGTAAATACCCGTCTGCCAAACTCAGCCAGTGACTGCAAGCAGGAGTTTGCTTTTTTAAGGCGTCTGAGTAATGATGAGAAGAGCGAGAAATGATTTTAATAATGGGACTGACAGGGACCAGGGCTGGTGACTCAGCCGACGCACACCGCATCAAAAACCAAGGTTCCTCAACGTGCTCCCTCTGCAGTTCAGAAGAGCACTACGACTCACCCCATAAATCACTGCTTTAAAAAAATCCGTTCTAAAAAAAGAGACGACCCATTTGAAAGCAGCTGGGAGGAGGAAGACAGAGAGTGACTCACAGCATCCAACCGCTTGTAGCCTCGGAATCATAACAAGAATATGAAACTAGTGGGTCCAGTGTGAGGCAGAACAGAGCCACTGTCACGGCTCTCAGGAGGTTAAGCGGGAAGTGCATGGCTCGGGCCCCACAGCACGCTAATGTCACGTGGAGCAGCCTACGGGCCTGTGCCCTCCATTTGGGTTCACTTTCCTAGCTTCCTGGCTAAATTTGATGTATAGAATTTATTGACCAAGAAAAGAACACTCAAATCAAACTACTATCGTCACTCTGCAGGACTCTTAACATTCCAGTCCACACGCTCCAAAGCCCACATACCAATGCTGCCACTGTGCAGGTAACAATGTTTTCAATGCATCCTGCACGTAGCTATCTCATTCACAATACTTGGTTATCTGTGATGACTTTCAGACAGATGTAACAATGCCACCAGGCCGTGATGCCTGGCTCCAGCAGGCAGGCGGCTCTGGCAGCATCAGGCCTCACCTTCCTGAACCCACGGACCCTCCCACACTCCCCCCGGTTACAAAAAACTGTCTGTGAGGCTGAATGAGACTCAGCTTTCACACATTTGTTTTTCAGAGTAAGCTACTTCTTTTCAATGAAAATAATGCGCATAGCATCCTCAGGGCCTCCTCTCAGGCTCTGGAAGGCAGTCCTTGGGTCAGCTCTTGCACAGATGTGTGTCTTCCTCTGTGTGCGGGGTGAGACCTCCAAGATATGCACAGGGCTGGAGGTGTAGGGCGTATAACTCCATTCGAAAGCCACACGTATCTGTGCCAAGTGCCCTGAAAAAGCCACCCCCAAAACCTACAAACTTCCCACTGGGATGTTGCTTTAGGATCCCCCATGCAGGCTGTGTGGGGATCAGGCCTCTGTACATTCATATGTGCTAATAATAACACACACAGCCAGGTGCGGTGACTCACGCCTGTAATCCCAACACTTTGGGAGGTCAAGGTGGGTGGATCGCCTGAGGTCAGGAGTTCAAGACCAGCCTAGCCAACATGGTGAAACTCCGTCTCTACTAAAAATACAAAAAATTTAGCTGGGCATGTGGCACATGCCTATAGTCCCAGCTACTCAGGAGGCTGAGACAGAAGAATCACTTGAACCCAGGAGGCAGAGGCACAGTGAGCTGAGATCATGCCACTGTACTCCAGCCTGGGGAACAGAGCAAGACTTCATTTAAAAAAAAAAAAAAAATTAACCAGGCATGGTGTCAGGTGCCTGTAGTCCCAACCACTCAGGCGGCTGAAGCAAGAGAATTGCTTGAACCAGGGAGGCAGAGGTTGCAGTGAACCAAGACCACACAACTGCACTCCAGCCTGGGCAACAAGAGCAAAATTCCGTCTCAAATATATACATATATATTATATTAACACACGCACACAGGTCCCTCAACCAACACAGGGAGACTCAGCAGGTTCCCGAGCCTTCACCTCCCTCAGCAAGCAGGTTCTCCCCTGCTGAGAAGACGTTAGGCTGCACTACTGTGGAGCATAACTGATCACTGAAGTAATCAGCTACATTAATTAGCAGAGCAGAGCATAGAGGATGGAGTCAGTGGGCATGGAACACACTGACAACTGCCAAAGCCACAGAGTATAAAAGCACAGCACCTATTTTTTTAAAATTCTGCCAAAACCAACTATTTCTGCAGGCTATATCATGAGTTCTATCAAAATAATTCAGCACCTCCCAAACAAATGGTAAAGAGCTCCTTCTGAAGCATGCACTGCCCAAAAAGATCAGCAACCAGTCAACAGAGAATCTTACTTCCTAATTTGAATCAACAAATGAATGCAATCTTTTTAAAAATAACAATAATAATAAGACAAGGCCAAGCACAGTGAATCACACCTGTAATCCCAGCACTTTGGGAAGCTGAGGTGGGTAGATCACAAGGTGAGTAGTTCGAAACCAGCCTGGCCAAGATGGTGAAATCCCATCTCTATTAAAAATATAACAATTAGCCAGGTGTGGTAGAGGGCACCTATAATCCCAGCTACTCGGGAGACTGAGGCAGGAGAATCACCTGAACCTGGGAGGTGGAAGATGCAGTGAGCTGAGATTGCACCACTGCACTCCAGCCTGAGTGACAAAGCAAGACTCTGCCTCAAAAATAAAATAAAATATAATAAGACATGAGGCTGGGCGCAGTGGCTCACACCTGTAATCCCAACACATTGGGAGGTCATGGCAGGCAGATCACCTGAGGTAAAGAGTTTGAGACCAGCCTGGCCAACATGGTGAAACCCCATCATTACAAAGATACAAAAACCAGCCAGGTATTGTGGCAGGCGCCTGTAATCCCAGCTACTCAGGAGGCTGAGGCATGAGAATCACTTGAACCCAGGAGGCTGAAGTTGCAGTGAGTCAAGCTCACACCACTGCACTCCAGCCTGGGAGACAGAATGAGACCCTGTCTCAAAAAATAAAAAATAAATAAGACACGAGTTTGTCTTTATGGGGAAGTTTTCTGTTTCCTCTCCAATTTGCTTGGCAATTCCATTTAAAGTATCAGTTATTAATTAAATAATTAAATATTCTTTAAAGCCACAAAGAAGAATATCCAATTACAAAAAGCAAAACTGTAGGAAAGAGAAAGGAGAAGAAAATATTCTGGGGGAAGGAGTATGAGAAAGCAGCCGCCACAGCCCTTCCCAGAATAGAGCTCCAGGTCACTTGGAGGCCTCCTCACCCTCATGGCCTCCTCACCCTCATGGCCTCTCCACCTGTGGGGCCTCTCCACCCACATGGCCTCCTCACCCACAGGGCCTCCTCACCCACAGGGCCTCCTCGCCCTCGGAGCCTCTCCACCTGCAGGTCCTCTCCACCAACGGGACCTCTCCACCAGCATAGCCTTCCCCCCATGTGGCCTTTCCACCTGCACAACCCCCTCACCCAAGGGGCCTCCCGCACCCTCACAGCCTCTTCAGCCACAGGGCTTTTCCTCCACCTTCACAGCCTCCCCACCCACACAGCTTCCCCACCGGCAGAGCCTCCCGACCTGTGTGGCCTCTTCACCTGCGTGGCCTCCTCCCTGGCTCACACTCAGACCCAAGTGTATAGGGAGACAACACCCCTGGCCTCACACCCCAAATGCACCTCCACATAGATCCAAGGCGGTAGACTTCCACCGGAGGGCTGCCCAACATTTCTCCCCCCGCAGAGAGCCCTTGTGTTTTGCTGTCCGTGTGCTCTGCAGTGTGAGCCGGCCTCACTTTCCCCTTCGAGGGGCATGAGGTGACACAGGGCAGGGACCGGCAGTGGAAGAAGGATAAAGCCCTCAGCCCCGCAGCAGTTCGTGACCTTCGAAACCCACAAAGCAGAACACCAGCAGTGCATGTAATGGTGCCCCGGCACAGCGGAACTGGACCAAAGTCTAGAAAACTGGACAATGTGTGACCCACTCGGGCTGGCGGCCCATGCAGGAACCTCAGGGGAATGCTCTGCTCTTTCTCCCAATCTATATTATGTGCTTAAAATGAAATTTCTTTCTATCCTCCTCTGTATGAAATGAGCACTGGAAATTCCACATGTTTCTATAATATTTTCTGATATTTTAATAAAATGATGACACCCAACTTGAAGAATTCTCTCCACTTGAATTTTGATTGAAGATGGGAAAGCAATGCACAGAAATAACTCAGCATTAACAGCTGTTTTCAGCTTTCACTCTGAAAGCAGATATGTTGAGGAATTTTTGAAGTCCAATAACATAAAGAAACACAAATTTTTGATCCTCCAACTCATGGGTTTCTATTAAACAACACTGGAAAACAAGTTGATTCATCTAATTTAAGTCTATAAAACTGTTTTATGTGGTTACGAGACACAGGATTGCAAATGACCTTACAGCACTACCCTCATAAACTCAACCTGGGCAAACCCACACTTCACAGTAAAGTCAAAGACCACTCAGTGAACAGATGGAGCAGTGGGGCCGGCACGGGCTGGAGGGCGCAGAGATGCTGAAGGTAGCCATGAAACAACCCTCTCACACTTTCTTCTTAAACGTGTAGCTCAGGTCTCAGCAAGATTCATACGGAAGGAAAAACCGTAATTAGGCTTCCTGCATGCAAACACACACACCCCTTTCTCTGGCTGGTCGCTCAATAAGAAACTCATTAAGCCCTTTTAATAAGAAATCTGTACAGATGCAAGTTGTTCATGGGGAATTCGGCTGAGAGCACCTTCCTTGAAAGCAGCTATGCCTCCATCTGGACAGCAGGACAGTATCGCTTGCCCTCCAAGAGCAACTGACAAGCAAGTGTCATCACCTCAAAAGGCCACAATGCCCAACACACCAGACACCAATTCCCAGCGACATTCCGGACTCTGGGAACAAATGTGGGTCCAACTTCCGAACTGGGCCCCGCGGGTGGGGAATGTTCAGACTCGCCCTGCGGAGCTTTGGGGCACCACGCTCTGCTGGCATGGATGGGCACTAACACCTCAAGTCAGTGTGATGCAGGCAGCACAAAAGTTCCTGTCCTGAGACAGCACACGAGGTGGGTGCTGCAGGCAGGGGTGCACCTGGGCCATGACGCAAGCCAGGAAACCTACTCTCAAGGCTGACACAATCAGATAACCGGGGTGGGCCTTTTCCAAATGATACTCTCCTTACCGTGCCAGATGAGCTGTCCACGCTGCACACTCTATTGACCAGCTTACAGCTGAACCCTGCACATGGCTCTCCTGCCTCCCAGACATGCCCTCCTCATCCTTGTCTCCTCAGGAGGGTGGCAGCCAAGCCCACAGACCTGTGTCATGTTATAGGACACTGACACACCTCGAGGAACTCCACATTTGAAATTGAAAAACAGGAACACTTCCCGTCCCTGGAAGTCTGGAAAGGCAGTTGGCTGCACACCACAGCCTCTGCTCACTCCCTTCTCGGCCCTGCAAGTGTTAAAAGGGAAAACAAAGTCAACACCAGCTCCTCCCTGCTGGTGAAAATTGGCACGAATGAATTTAGTTTCTGGCTGCTGGCCCTCACAAAACCGTTACCCAAAAAAAGTTCACCATGCTAAACCGCTCCAAATATAAATTCGAGAGGCGCCGGCCCACCCCACTCCACGTTCCACGAGTGGCCTGACCAGGGTGAGCCCAGAGACGGCTAAACAGACCTCAAACATTTCACATTTGAGAACTTCAGTGGTTTTGGGGGAAAGACCTGGCAAAACCCGATCTGAAACTTATGACAGTTGAGCACATGATCTCCACCATTAGGAGCAAACAAGAGGCGTACACAACACTCCGTGAGACCGCGGTGGCCGATCTGCCACAAACCCTCCTCCAAAGCCCGGCCCGGGGGGAGGTCTGCGATTCCACCCAGGCCTCCCGCGCCACACACGCGAACAATGGTGGTGGGATCCCCCGGGCGGCCACAGGACCGCCGCACAGCCTGAGCCGGCAGGGCTCGAACCCCGAGTCCAACGACAAGTTTCGCATTGAAATCAGGCTGGGCGTTCCAGGCAGTCCCCGCAGGCGAGGAGGTGGCGCGCACCGCGCTGCTGCACCAAGGACGCGGCGGCTCCAGCGCAGAGCGCACGGGCAGGCCGATCCCGCCGGGCCCGGCCGCTGCATCCTGCGTCCCCCGCGGCGCCCAGGCCCTGCAGACAGCCCAGGGCGGGGGGTTCGCGGCCCCACAGACACCCCAGGGCTGGGGGTTCGCGGCCTCACAGACACCCCAGAGCTGGGGGGGTTCCCGGCCCTACAGACACCCCAGGGCGGGGGGTTCCCTGCCTCACAGACACCCCAGAGCTGGGAGTTCGCGGCCTCACAGACACCCCCAGAGCTGGGGGGTTCCCGGCCCCACAGACACCCCAGAGCTGGGGGGGTTCCTGGCCCCACAGACACCCCCAAAGCGCAGGGAGCTCCCGGCCTCACACACATCCCCAGGGCGGGGAAATCGCGGCCTCACACACGTCCCCAGGGCCCGGGGTCCGGGGAGCCGGAGGGCGCGCACGCTCCGGGCCGGCCGGGTCTCGCCTCGCCCCCCGGGCCCGGCCCCCGCCCCGCCACAGGCCCCGCGCCCCCCGCCCGCCGCGCGCGGCCCGCCCCGGCAACAGCGCGGCCCGGCCCGGGGCGGGGGCCCGGTTACCTTCCGACAGCTCCAGCTCCAGCTCGGCCAGGCGCGCCCGCACCTCCAGCGGCAGGGCCATGCCCTCCAGGCTGCGGTCCGCCATGCTCCGCGGGCGCCGCGCCCCGCACGGCCTCCTCTTTGTTCGCAGGCGGAGGTCTCCGCGGCCCGCTCCTCGCGCCCGGCGGAACCGCACCGAGGAGGAGGCGGCGGCGCGGGCGCGGGAGGCCGGCCGCGGGCGCGCAGGGACCTCCCTCCCCTCGGCGCCTCCTCAGCGCGGCCCCGCCGCGGCCGCCCAGCGCGCCCCCGCGCCCCCGCGCGCTCTCGGCCCCCTCAGGCGCTGCGGCCCCGGCCCCGGCCCGGCTGCTCTCGGCCACCGCCTGGCGGGAGCGTCTCTGCGCGCTCGCGTCGCGGGGGCGCGCGGGAGGAGGCGCGCGCGGGGGCGCGCGAGGCGCGGGGGCGCGGCCGCTTCGGCGCAGCGCGCGCTCCCGGGGGCGCGCTCGTGGGGTGGGGCGCGGGGCCCGCGAGGCGGGGCGGGGCGGAGCCAGCGGGGCGGGGTGGGGCGGGGTGGGGCGGGGCCAGCGGGGCGGGGAGGGGCGGGGCCAGCGGGGCGGGGCGGGGCGATGCGGTCCTGGCCTCTCCGCCTCCGGCCCGGCCCAGCCGCCTGGTCCACTGCGCTCCCTGCGAAAAACACGTCCTGGAGCCGCAGCTTGACGTCTGCGCGTAAACTCCCGGTGCCCCCGGCCCTGGAGGGCTGGGTTTTTCGAATGAACATTTTAAGAGGCGGAGACGGAGCGCTAGGCTGGAAGTTTCGAATGCAGCCGGCCAGCAGATGACCTTGAGCGCCTCCGGGCCTTTGCCGGGGCGTCCGTGTTCTCATCTGTGAACAGAGGCTGCAGGAGGCTGGGTCACCCAATCTCCAAATGCCGGGGCGGCCCAGAAAGCCTGGCTCCAGCCCTCGCTGGACGGGCTGCAGGCCCCAGGGTTCCGACCCTCCTTCCCTTGAGGGACCATCAGCTCCCAGCCTCTGCGCCACCTCTGCGTGTCTCTAGTCCCGACCATTTGGGGAGGCCCTCGCATCTCCAGCTGTTCCCTGAGCAACCTTGCCTGATACTCCCTGACACCCTAAATGCCGCAAAATGAAGTCAGCTGCTCCCAATGACTATTTACCTGCTTCTCATAACTGCCCCCGTTGTGTTCATCATCTTCTTCCTCTCTGTCCGGACATTCTCCCCAGTCTGTCACATAGAGCCCTGACTACCTGACCTCCTTGACATACTTGTACCCTCTCTTCCTAGCCCGGCCACTCCCTCAGGCCCAGAGCTTCCTAAAGAGCTCCTGGCCTCCCCGTCCTCCATGGGACACTGGCCAGCACCGGCTCCCTGAGGCCCAGCTGCACTCACTCTGCTCTCAGGGTAGGCAGCAGGAACACAGTTCCCCGCACTTGCCTTGGCTGGAGCCCCCACGAGTGGGCGCCCACCTGCAGGGCAGCCTTGCAGCCTCCATACACCAGCTCTTGCAGACAACGTGGCTGACCCCCAGCACCTCTGCTCCCGGCCTTCACCCTGGAGAGCCTGCCCCTTCCTTCTCTGCCTGCTGCCTGCCCCTTCTCTGACCATGCCACCCACAGCCATCCCTGACTCCAGGTCCAGAACAACCTCTCCCCTCCTTCTTCCTGCCCTGGCCACTTCCCACCCTCGTCACGTTTGGTCTTTCGTTTATCTTCTCTATTATAAGTGCCTGGAGGACAGAGCCTTGCCCTTCCTATGGATGTAACAGTGGTGGTAACTGCCAGAGGTGTGTGTGCGTTTCCCGTGGGATCTGTCCTTTCAGTGGGGAATTGTGAGACGCAAACGACGGACAACAATGAGCTGGGAAACGGGAACCCCAAAATCCATGCACTTCCTGCCCAAGCTGTGCCTCTCTGTCTGGTGCACACTGTGGGTTCGTCCTTCGCTCAAGACTCCGTTCGGTGCAACAGACATGGGTGTCACAAGCATGTGGCCCCACCGTCATCTCTCCCCTTTTCATGATAAAGACACCGACCAGCAATGTAGGGGCGGTGGAGAAGATCCCACCCGGCCCCCTGCTTGTCACAGATGAAAGTCCTTAGAGACAGAAAGGGGAGCAGAACCAGGATTCAAACCCCAATCTCCAAAGCAAAGCCCTGAGTTCATTTCATTATAGTGAAGTCACACTGTGTATTCCAAGCAATAGATGGTGTCAAGTCCATTTAGGGCAGGGTAATGTCAGAATAAAAATATGTATTGCCGGGCCAGGCATGGTGGCTCACGCCTGTAATCTTAGCATTTTGGGAGGCTGAGGTGGGTGGATCATTTGAGGTCAGGAGTTCGAGACCAGCCTGGCCAACACGGTGAAACCCCGTCTCTACTAAAAATACAAAAAATTAGTCAGGCATGATGATGCGCGCCTGTAGTCTCAGCTACACAGGAGGCTGAGGCAAGAATCACTTGAACCCGGGAGGTGGAGGTTGCAGTGAGCCAAGATCTCACCATTGCACTCCAGCCTGAGTAACAGAGCGAGACTCAGCCTAAAAAACAAAAATTTTTTAAATTGAATATATATATGTAGTTCCTTTTTAATAAGCAGATGGGCCTTAATCATTTGCATAGGATCCTATAACTGATGGTTGCAAAGAAAACTTGTATTTTGCATTAAACACATTGAGATTGTAAACTCAGATTTTGAGCTGATGGTTCCTTTCAGCAGGCCTTTGTGCACCTACACATTACACATGTGAGTGTCAGCTCTTGGCCTTAGACTGTCATTTCCAAGAGCCTGATAGATATCATCCTTATCCAGAACTCCTACCATCTCCTTGAAATTCATGCTGTCCACAATCAAACTCATCCTACCTACCAATCCTCTCCCCCCTACATTATTTCCAAGAGCAGCATCCCTTTCACTTTGAGTCCCCTCAAGAACTTCTACCTATGTCGAGGCCTCCGGCTATGACACAGATCAGGCCTTCAGAGCCGCCTTCCAGTCTCTGCACCACAGCTGCCAGATCACTCTTCCTAAAAAGTACCTCTCAGCACAGACCACAGGCCCCTTGCTGTACAACACACAAGGATTCTATGCCTGCAGACTGAAGAACTCCTGAATTTAACATCACCGGTTTTACAGGCCCTGCACTAAACATTCCTCCCTATGCTCTGTGCGTCCAGTCTCTTTCCTGCCCCAAGGTTCAGCTGTGGCATCTGTTTTTCTGACATACTCCCTCCTGTCGTTTCTCCTTCCCCGAAACCTGAGCCATAGCCACACACAGACTATCACCCAGTCTCGTCCAAGTTGAAACGCCACTTCTTCCATGCAGCCTTCCCGAATCACCTGGTTAGAAAGATTCGCTCCCACCTGTGGAATTACACACCTCTTTATCCACCTGCTCTCCCTGGGATTGGTAATTTATATGTGTGTTTTATCTGGTGGCTGGGTTTATCTACAACTCTCCCATTATGTTGACTGACATCACAAACAGCATAGTGCCTCTTGTCTGGAAGCGGAGACCAGCACAGCAACAGGGAGGAGCAGCCATATCCCCAGTCTCATTCTGTTCTGCCTCAGGCAGCCCCGCAGAATGTGTGACTTGGTGAAAACCGTTGTGTTCATAAGTGTAAAAACCTGGTTCAAATGTGTTTCCAGAGAGAAATGAAGATGCCCCGAAGATGTTTATTAGAATGAATCAAATGGACCCTCAGGTTTGGCAGACTTCCAAAGCTCTGCCAAACCTCTGGAATTTCCACCAGGGATTAAAGTCACGTTTTTGAGCTCTGGTCAGGTGCCTTCAGAAAACCGTTGTAGAAACTCATGACTGTTGTGTGAGAGATGGCTGCACAACTCCCAGCATTTATTAACACAATAGCATGGTTTAATTTATCAAATAGGGGATGGACACGTCAGCTCATGCCTGTGATCTCAGCATTTTGGAGGCTGAGGCTGGGGGATCACTTGAGCCTGCGTGTTCAAAGTCAGCCTGGACCACACAGTGAGATCCCTATCCCTACAAAAAAAATTTTTTTAAGTTAGCCTGGTGTTCTGGCATGCATCTGTAGTCCCAGCTACTTGAGAAACTGAGATGGGAGAACTGCTTGAGTCAGGGAGTTTGAGGCTGCAGTGAACCAAGATCATACCACTGCACTCCAGCCTGGGTGACAGACCCTGTCTCAAAAAAGAATAATAAATTATTAACTAAGCCAGCCTTTCCATAACAAAGCCCAGGGTGTCTAAATATGAATGTGGCCAGGGGAAGGGGTGCAGTGGGAGGGAGAGGCTCCCCAGCCAGGGTCCTGGCCTCCTGGCAAGAGATCAAGGGCTGAAGAGACACTAAAATGTGACATTGACGCTATCTTTGCTACTCCACAGTTTTGCCTACACAAATCTCAAAAATAGTGTTGGGAGCTCCACAGAGGGACAGCTACATGTGTCAAATTAAACAATTAATTAATTACCAATCCAGCTAGTATTTGAGGACCTATTCCTATGTCTTGCTATACTGTCTGCTGAAGGGTAATTCATCACCATTATTTACCTAACTTCCAGGACCTTACCTCTATTTTTTTCTGTTTCACTGAATTCCAAGTCAATTCTAATGAGTGAGAAATTAATTACTTAGGTGTAACTGGGTTCCAGATTTCAGGAAATCTGGTTGGGGAGGAAACAAGTAGCAAAGGAATGTGTTGAATCAGAGCATGCAGAAGGTATCAGTCCCAGGCAGAGGGTTTATTTATTCATGAGATCGCTAATGGGAAGGAAGCAGAGCTCCCAGGGAAGGCTTCCCTGCAGAAATGCATCTCAGAGCTGCACCTGGACTCCTTCTCTGTTCATCAGATTAATAGAAAATTGTTCACACTGTGCTCTCCCCTATGTGCCCCAATTTTGTGACTTCTTTTTCCTTTTCCAAAGCTCCTGGAAGAGTAGGTTGTAAAATACTGCAATTGGCATCCTCCAGGCACTTACAGCTGCAATCCTATGTATGGCCGAGGGAAGCAGGGGCCACAATCTCACTGTGACAAAATCTTCCTAAGCTGCAATTATCACACAGAACTGCGGCTGGCAGCTTATGTTTTGGGTTATGTTGCATTCTCGTATTACCATATTATCAGAAATTCAGCTTGGGTAGACTAAAGAAAGGACTAGAGTGAGTAACTGCCTGACACAGAAAGCTTGGGTTTAATTAATTCGTACTTAGAAAGCAACTGAAGACCTCTGAATTCAGCTCATCTATGCAGTCAAGAGATCATTAACATTTTCATGACAGGTGTTTTTTACAACATTATAGAATTAATTCTACAATTTGAATATGACTAAGTTTGGTAAACCAGAGGTGCATTTTCCTGTCTTCCTCTGGAAGCAACAAACTATCCAATCTATTTACCGAATAACAAGTACACCAGTGAAAGAGAAAAAGCAAGAAATAATCCCAGAGAATCCCACGGTACAATTAATTTGCTTTTCCATTTAATTGATGGAAGTACTGAGAATTCAACTGTGACTCAAAGGTATTTTGATAGAAAAACAAGTTGTGAAATTTATCCTGAGCAAATCACCTGAGTGTTTGGTTATATATGTTATTACAAATCGACATACAATTATTGATAGTTGAATTAGTTCTGGTGATTTGAATAATTTCAGTTAATTCTTAATCACTGTGCTAATGGTAACATTGGCAGCACACAATAACAAATTGTGCACAAATTACTCCTGTCTGATCTTAGATTATATTATACTTTTGCAGCATATTTCCTTTGCCAATTATGATTGATTAATGTCTGGCTTAATTAAGCTATTGTTAAAATTAATTACCATTCTAGAACACATATCCAACAGCGGAGACAAAGGACACACAAACTTCTGAAGTGGAAGGGAGAGGATGTAAAATTTTGCTGCCAAAAATCGACAGTGAGAAAGTATTCGAAAATTTTAAAATCGACGTTGTTCTTAAACTTGGACAAACACACACCCCCCCCAAGTCAAGCACATTCCCAAATGGCTTCTGTGGCGCCGAGTGAGACCCCGCCGTGGTGCTCAAGTTGTGCGAGTGGCAGAGGCTTGTGGCTGTGGCCTGAGTCTGGACCATCTCACGCCCACACCAACACAAGCAAAGAAAATCAGAGGGCCGTGAGGCTCCACTGTCCACGCTGAGGACACAGTCATGCGGCAATGTTCAGCGGCTATGGGCCGAGCTCACTAACCATCACAGTACAAACCAGCAGTTGAAGCTTTACTTGCTGAGAAGGGTCAGGGGGAGCCTGAGTCAAGGGACGTCCCGGAACATGCAGACTGCCGTCAGGCGGCACTGTCTCAGGTCCTTGCTGTCCTGGCCACCGATGTCAGGCTGGAGAGCAATAGTGCGAGCTCGGCTCACTGCAGCCTCTACCTTCCGGGTTCAAGTGATTCTTCTGTCTCAGCCTCCCAAGTAGCTGGGATTACAGGTGAGTGTCACCATGCCCAGCTAACTTTTGTATTTTTAGTGGAGATGGGGTTTCACTACTTTGGCCGGGCTGATCTCGAATTCCCGACCTCAAGCAATCTGCCTGCCTTAGCCTCCCAAAGTGCTGGGATTATAGGAGTAAGCCACCACGCCCGGCCCAAAATGCTGTTTTTAAATGTTGCTGTGGAAATTAGATATTGTGCTCACTTTGGCAGCACATATACTAAAAATTGGAAATTAGATAGGGTATCAGATTCCTGGGGCTGCCATAGCTAAGTGCCACAACTGAGTGGCTTTAAACAACAGACATCAGCCAGGCATGACGGCTCACGCCTGTAATCCCAGCACTTTGGGAGGCTAAGGAGGGCGGATCCCTTGAGCCAGGAGTTTGAGACCAGCTTGGGCAACATAGCAAGACATCGTCTCTACAAAAAATTAAAATAAAAACAATTAGCCAGGTGTGGTGGCGCGCCTGTGGTTCCAGATACTCGGAAGGCTGAGGATCACCTAGGCCCAGGAGTTTGAGGCTACAGTAAGCTATGATTGCACCACTGCACTCCAGTCTTGGTGACAGAAGGAGACCCTGTCAATCAGTCAATCAATCAATAAAAGGAAAAACAAAACCCCAGAAAGGTGTTGTCTCAGTCCTGGGACTGGAAGTCTGAAATCCAGCTGCCAGCAGGGCCCTGCTCTCCCTGGTGGCTGGAGGGGAGGGTCCTTCCCATCCTTCGGGCTCCTGGGAGCTCTGCAGTGCTTGGCATTCGGAAGCTCATCACTGCATCCCTCCAGCCTGACTCCAGGGCCACACTGCTGTCTTCCCTCATCTGAGCTGTCTACAAATGTCCTCTTTTTATGAGAACATCGCTCATATTAGATTAGGACCCACAGTAATCACCTGATCTTGGCATAGTTAAATCTGCAAACACCCTATTTCCAAAATAGCTACCCTCTAAGGTGCTAAGGGTTAGGACTTCCATCCCTCTTCTTTTGGGGGACACAGTTCATCCCATAACAGATGTTAATACAGGGAAAACAAATTTAGGTAGAGGCTTTTCATCCTGAGCATCGGGAAACTACAAAGGGTTAACTCTCAAACAGCAAATGAACAAACTAAAGCTGTGAGTGCGATGGAAGCACTGAAAGAAATTATTAGTAACATATGGTATACAACTTTTACAATTTTTGAATAATGAAAAAAGAAATTAAAAGGCAATGAACCAGTGATTACAGAAGAGACTGGTTTTATTTCTAGAACATGAGAAACAGATCATGCTTATCTCATCTGCTGATTAACTGATGGGCTGCCTTCTCCGCCACCTGAGACAGTTTCATTTGACATCACGTTTCTGGTCACCTTAGTAATGGACAGCTACTCTGACAGACAGTGCCTATGATTATAATTTTCTGAGACCAAAATATTCCCTTTTATTACAAGAAGACTTCTGCTAGTGAATGTGTCTTAGCTCTTCAGAGAGGTGCCCTTCCTAATACTGGCTTATAAAAACGAGCTGCAGTAAGCCTCTCTGAACTGGTGCTGGCTCCTCTGGCAAGCAGAGACCACCCAGGAGAACAGACAGGGGTGTGTCCTCTGCACACCGTTACCCCTTCGAGGAAGAAGCTGTGCCACCTCTGGGCTGTGCACACCCATTTCTTCTTCACTCTCACCAGCCAGGTCAATCCTCCACTCTCCTGAGCAGTGTGTGCATATAAGCATGCACCATGCGTGGTGTATGCATGAGCGTGCACCGTGGGTGGTGTGTGTGCATGAGTGCACTGTGTGTGATGTGTGTGCATGAGAGTGCAACGTGTGTGGTGTGCACACATGAGAATACACCAGGCATGATGTGTGCATAAGAGTGCACCATGTGTGGTGTGTGCATCAGCGTGCACCATGAGTCGTGTGTGCACGAGAGTGCACTGTGCGTGATGTGTGCATGAGCGTGCACCATGTGTGGTGTGTGCATGAGCATGCCCTGTGTGTGATGTGTGCATGAGAGTACACCATGCATGATGTGTGTGCATGAGCGTGCACTGTGCATGGTGTGTGCGCATGAGAGTGCACTGTGCATGATGTGTGTGTGTGTGCCCTGTGCATGTGTGCATGAGAGTGCACCGTGCATGATGTGTGTATGAGTGCACTGTGCGTGATGTGTGCATGAGCCTGCCCTGTGTGTGATGTGTGCATGAGAGTGCACTGTGCATGTGTGCATGAGCGTACCCTGTGTGTGACGTGCACGAGAGTGCACTGTGTGTGATGTGTGCATGAGAGTGCACTCTGTGTGACGTGTGCATGAGCGTGCCCTGTGTGTGATGTGTGCATGAGAGTGCACTGTGCATGATGTGTGCATGAGCGTGCCCTGTGTGTGACGTGCACATGAGAGTGCACTGTGTGTGATGTGTGCATGAGTGTGCACCATGCGTGGTGTGTGCATGAGCGTGCCCTGTGTGTGATGTGTGCATGAAAGTGCACCGTGTGTGATGTGTGTGCTGAGCGTGCACTGTGTGTGGTGTGTGCGCATGAGAGTGCACTGCGGGTGATGTGCATGCATGAGTGTGCCCGTGCGTGATGTGTGCATGAGTGCACTGTGCGTGATGTGTGCATGAGAGTGCACTGTGCGTGATGTGTGCATGAGCATGCCCTGTGCGTGATGTGTGCATGAGAGTGCACTGTGCGTGATGTGTGCATGAGCGTGCCTTGTGTGTGGTGTGTGCAGGAGAGTGCACCGTCTGTGTGTGTATAAGCATGCACCGTGCATAGAGTGCGTGATGAGTGTGCACCGTGTGTGGTGTGTGCCTGAACGTACACCGTGTGTGGTTAAATGGAGTTTTGCTCTTGTCACCCAGGCTGGAGTGCAATAGCGCGGTCTTGGCTTATTGCAACCTCCACCTCCTGGGTTCAAGTGATCCTTCTGTCTCAGCCTCCCAAGTAGCTGGGATTACAGGTGCCCACCATCATGTCCAGCTAATTTTTGTATTTTTAGTAGAGATGGGGTTTCACCATGTTAGCCAGGCTGGTCTTGAACTTCTGACCTCAGGAGATCTGCCCACCTTGGTCTCTCAAAGTGCTGGGATTACCAGCATGAGCCACCATGCCGGTTTCTAAGTTACTTTTAAATGTGCTAAATTATTGTTGACACCAGTCAGTCTGCTATGAATGACTATATTTTGTTCATTCTGTCTAACTGTATTTTTGTACCCATTAACCATCCCCACTTTCCCCTGCACTCCCCACTATTCTTCTCAGCCTCTGGTAACCATTATTCTACTCTCCATCTTCATGAGTTTGGTTGTTTTAATTTTTAGTTCCCATGAATGAATAAGAACATGCAAAGTTTGTCTTTCTGGGCCTGGCTATTTGACTTAGCATAATATCCTCCAGTTCCTTCAATGTTGTTATAAATGGATCTCATTCTTTTTCAGGGCTGAACAGTACTCACTGTGTATGTGTACCACATTCTGTTTATCCACTAATCTGTCAGTGGATGCTTACGCTGCTTCCAAAACAGCTATTTTGAATAGTGCAGCTATAACATGAGAGTGCAGATATCTCTTCTATATGCTGTTTTCCTCTCTTTGGGCTGTATATCTAGCAGTGGGATTGCTGGATCATACGGTAGTTATATTTTTAATTTTTTGAAAAATCTCCATACTGTTATCCATATCTAGTAATTTTTTGTTATATGCTGCACATTGTGTACAATATGTTGCAGACAGAGAAGATCATGTCTTCTCTCTTTATAGAGTGTTGAGTTTGTTGTGGCAGACAGTAGAATTAGCAGTACTTATTTTTGGTCTTCTCAGCCTTCATTCTATTCTTTGCTAGAGTGAGTCTGTTTGGTTTAGAAAGCCAGGCACGGTGGCTCACACTTGTAATCTCAGCACTTTGGGAGGCCAAGGCAGGCAGATCACAAGGTCAAGAGATCGAAACCATCCTGGACAACATGGTGAAACCCTGTCTCTATTAAAAAAAAAAAATTTTTTTTTAAAGAAAGTATTTTTATGGTATGATCCTAACTCTAGAATGTTGGACTCACTCTTAAGGCTTGGCCTTTCTGGGATCTTAACTCTATTCTAAAATGCTCAGTGAGATTTCTCCCCTGCTGAGGCTGGAACTCCAATGTCTCCCAAAACTGCATGCTTCCTTGTGTCACCATTTAGCTCATGGCCTGCAGTAGGCAATCCCTGCTAGGCCCCATAGAGTTCTGCCCTTCGCCCGTGCAACCCAGATTTGAGCCAAGGGGCCATGATGAAGCTCCATGCATATTTCTGGGGGCTCCTCTCTGTGTAGTTTCCCCTTCCGAGAAACGTCACCAAATAAATCCAACCCTTTCAAAAACTCGAACTTCAGTCTTTCCCTTCTCAGCTCCAGACCACCATCCTGCTTGGCTCTGCCTCCATCCCCTGCAGTAGGAGAGCTCCCAAGTAGAAAGCCAGAACAATGGCAGGCGGCACAGGCTCGCCCCAGGAGTTTCTCTTCCCCCATGATGAACATTTTCTTGTATTTCTTTTGTTAAAATTAAGTGGGTGAGCTCATGGTCAAGATGCCCAAATGCCTACTACATGTGTCTCCTGTGTTGCCCACGTTATAGTTGTTTCCAGTGGCAAGTCTGGAATCACATACTGTGTCATGGCTGGCAGTAGAAGCCTGTGAAAATATTCTCATGTGCATGTAGTGTAAATACCAGTCCAGATTGGACGAAAAGGATAATGATTTCTGGAGGGAAGTCTCCAACAAAAATAATGGAACTGATAGAATTGGCATATTGAGAAGAGATTGAGGTTGAATTATTTTGGGGATAAGTGATATTTATATAGTCATAATAATGTAAATTCTGAGAATTGCCATAAAAAAAGTAGTTAGGGAGGAACAGAATCGGAAATGTTTGTGTGTGAGCACAGAGAGTAAGAGGTAAATTAGAAAACCAAGTCTGACTAGGCCAGGCGAGGTGGCTTACGCCTGTAATCCCAGCACTTTGGAAGGCCGAGGTGGACGGATCACTTGAGCCCAGGAGTTCAAGACCAGCCTAGGCAACATAGTGAGACCCTGTTTCAAAAAAAGGATAGCCAAGTCCAGCACTAAGAGCTTACTATTTAGAAATATGAAGTAAACACCAAAGGAAATGTCAAAAAAGTGAACTGTACTTGCCTGTAGAAAATGGAATGGAATCGGTCTGGAAATTGCTTCATTGGAAGTCTAATTATGCAAGTATACATTATTTATTCTGAAAAATAACATACAGAAATGTGCATAAATAATTTGATATTTAACAAATAAGTAGCAAGCCAACTAATTCTCAACCAGGTTATAAAATTGATTTTCATTTATTTTATAAAATATAACATATAGAAATGTGAATAAATGCTATAGGTAGCACTTAAATAATTGAAAATCCAACTAACCATGAGCCAAGTCAAGACATTGAACATGATTTTCATCCTAAAAGCCCTTCACGCATCACTTCCCGACAATGGTTCCCTTGTTCCCACCAAGACAGACCATTCTCCCACCTTGCACAGTAATTCTTGCTTTTCTTTGCCATCACTGCATGCAGTGCTGTAAAACATGGTTTCATTTTGCTTACTTTTGAACTTTGAATAAATAGAATTATACTGTAAGTATAATTTTTATGTATTTTTTCCACTCTCCTTTAGGTTGGTAGATTCATCCATGCTGTTTCATGAAGGCTATATTTTTTTTCCTCTAAGTATTTTTTGAATGTATTAGAATACATAGATTCATTCTACCATTCTACTGTTGATGGACATTTGGGTTGCTTCCAGATTTGGCCATTATAGGACAAATATATTGTAATTTTATAAGTAGTATAATACATGATTATATAGTATCATATATACGCTATCCAGGTGAACATAAATGCACCTTTTCCCCACCACTCTGCATTGCTTTCTACATCATGGGATGTCATGCATTTTGAACTCTCTGTTCTGTTCCACTCAGCTATCTGTTCGTTCCTGAACCATTACTACACAGTATTGATTAGTACAGCCCAATAACATCTTCACATCTGATGGAGCCAGATCTCTTGTGCCTTCCTCCCCTCCTCCCTTCTTCTCCCTCAAGGCCGTGGCTCTTCCTGTCCCTGGAATTTTGGCATGTTCTGAATTACCTTGTCATGCACCCCTACCTCACCCCAAATGCCTCCTGGGATTCTGAGTGCGAGTGCATTGAATCTAGAAATCAGTTTAGAGATTGACAGATTGACCACCTCTCTGCATTTTGATTCTCCACAACGGCACAGCTCTCCATTTGTTTTTCAGTCATGTCTTTCAGTCTTTCAGGAAACTTTCATAATTTTTCTCATAAAGCTTTTTGCACCATTCTTCTTTATCTATTATAATTGCTATTGGTGATGCTATTTGTAAATGGTATATTTTTAAATTACATTTTCTATTTGTTGCTTTTATATGGACTACAATTGAATTTTTATACTGATATTGTTTGGGTAACTCCCCTATAAACTTTCTTACTAATTCCAATAATTCATCTATAAAATTTATTTATTTATTTATTTTTTGAGACGGAGTTTCACTCTTGTTACCCAGGCTGGAGTGCAATGGCGTGATCTCGGCTCACTGCAACCTCCGCCTCCTGGGTTCAAGCAATTCTCCTGCCTCGGCCTCCCGAGTAGCTGGGACTACAGCCTGCGCCACCATGCCCAGCTAATTTTTGTATTTTTAGTAGAGACGGGGTTTCACCATGTTGACCGGGATGGTCTCGATCTCTTGACCTCATGATCCACCTGCCTCGGCCTCCCCAAGTGCTGGGATTATAGGCGTCAGCCACCATGCCCGGCCAAAGCATTTTTTTTAATTTACTGCAGATACAATTGTTTTATCTACAAAGAATAGATTGCTTAGTTTGTTCCTTCCCTCAGCATTGCTCAGGTGGGGCCTCCTTGCAATGGGTTCAGCCCTGAGCTCCTGCTTGGCTTGCCCCAGCACACGCTCTCTGTTCTTGTGGCAAGTCTCTGCCTGGGCCCCAGATTGTCCACAGTACCTTTTGAAACCCAGGTGGAGGCTGCCTCATAGCTCCAGCATTCTTCTTGCCTAAAAATTAGAACCACACGGATGCCACCAAGGTTTACAGCTGCCCTTCCCAGAGCCATGGTTCCAGCCGCTGCTGCAGTGCAGTGGATGCGGGTCCCCCTCGAGTTCCCGGCCGGTGACGGGAGCAGCCTTGAGGATCTCGGAGGTGCCTTCAGGGCCGTTCTCCCGACGTCCTGATGATTCCTTCTTTCCTTGGTCATCTCCTCACTGAACAGCTACTTGGCCACACCCTTGTTTTGCTCTCCCAAACTCACGTTTTTATTCTTGACATGGTCAGGCTGAAACATTTCAAAATCCTTCCATTCTGCTTCTCTTTTAATGATGAATTCCATCTTTAAGTCATTTATCTCATATCTGACTGCATGTGATTTAAGGTAGCCACAGAACTTTTTCATCATTTTGCTTAGACATTTCTTCTGCCAAATATCCTGGTTCATGGCTCTCCTATTCCACCTCCCATAAAGCCCTGAGGCACTGATACAATTCAGACAAGCTCTTCGCATGTTCATGACAAGGATGGCCTTTCTTCTAGTTTCTAATACCTTGTTCCTCATTTCTGCATGACACCTTATCAGAATGTCCTGTCCATATCTCCGCCAACATTCTAGTCACAACCACGTAAGGAATCTCGGGGAAGGTTCAGACTTTCCCCACAGTTCTCATTTTCTTCTAAGCCCTCACCAGAATTTCCCTTAACGCCCCATTCCTGGCAATCCAGGCTGTTACTAGCACATACCTCCAAATTCTTCCGGCCTCTACCCATTTCCCAATCCAAAGTCACTTCTACATTTTCAGGTATTTGCTAGAGCAACAGCCTGATTTCTCACTACCAGTTTTCTCTCTTAGTCTGTCTTGTGTTTCTAGAATAGAATACCATAGACTGAATCATTTATAATGAACAGAAATTTATTTGGTTCAGAGTTCTGGAGGCTGGGAAGTCCTACATCAAGGTGCTGGCATCTTGTGAGGGCCTTTGTGCTGTGTCATCTCAGGACAGAGAATGCAAGAGAGTAAGAGAGGGCTGAACTTGCTTTTATAACTAATCCACTCCTGCAACAATGGCATTCATCCATTCATGAGGGCAGAGCCCTCATCACCCCATCACCTCTTATGATAGGCCTCACCTCCCCACATCGTTGCATGGGGAGCCAAGTTTCTAACACATGAACCTTGGGGGACACACTCAAACCCCAGCACTAGTAAAGGGAATCTTGAAAGGTGATGAAGTAAAGGGCGGGTCTCTGCATCCCAATATTATCCCAGCCTAATAGCCACAGATAGGCTGATAAAAGAACTCCAAATAATCAGATTTCTGAAATCTATGCCAGTGTCTTTGAAAAACAAGTCAGCCACAAGAATAAGAATTTTCCCCACTGATACTTAAGCCAAAACTTGACTGCCCCCAACCAAAAAAAAAAAAAAAAAAAGAAAGAAACAAAAAAAGGAATGAAGAGAGAAAAAGAAAAGAAAAAAGAAGGAAAAATCCATACATATAAAACAACAGGAACTGGGGCATAGTTGGAATTCTGCGGCTCTCACCCTAAAACTGCAATGAATGAGCTGTGCTCGTTGGACTTGACTATTCATGAACTTCAAAACAGTGGGGCATGTATTTAATCCATTGATTTCATTTTTATTTCATAATCATATTCTGGGGCTTACTATATTACTATATTTAAAAATTTTTATATTTCTGTTCATAAGTGAAATTGGCCTGAAATATTCCTTATTTGTCCTTGGTATCAAGGTTTATTATATCTTAAAATAAGTTGCAAAATATTCCTTCTTTTTCTGTTGTCTGGGAGAGTTTATGTAACAATGGAATTGTTTTCTCCTTGAGTGTTTGGAATAGCTACCTTGTGAGGCAGCGGGGCCTGGAGTTTTCTTTTAAGGGAAGAACTGCACTACTGATGTATTTAAAGGTTTTGGTCTGTTGTAGTCTTCCATTTCTTCTTAAGTCAGTCTTGACATACTTCCCTAAACATTTCCCCATTTCATCAATATTTTCAAATGCATTGGCATAAAGTTGTTAGTAATATCTTATTTCTATATGTTTGTGTGTGTGGCACCTATAGTGATATATCCTGTTTTATTCCAATATTGGTATTTGTACCTTCTCTTTATTTTTGGTGAATATCATGAGGTTTTGTCAATTTTATTCATGTTATTGAAGAATAAACTTTTATATATCTCAATCCTTCCTATTGTATATTTGTTTTTGTTTCCTTTGATTACTGATCCTATCTTTATAAATTATTTTATTCTTTTTTTGGGATAATTTTGCATTCGTTTTTTTAAACTTCTTTGATAGATATTAACCTTCTTACTTTTCAGCATTTCTTCACTTCTAATATAGGAATATGAAGCTATAAATTTTCTTCCAGTTAAAGCTTTGGCTTCATTTATAGTTTTAGTATGTAGCATTTTCATTATTCAATTCAAAATTTAATTTTCATTATAATTAATTATAGCACATGATTTATTTAGAATAATGTTTCTAATTTCCAAGCTATCTTTCCATTATGTTTTTGCTATTGAGTTCTCCCTTAATTACATTATGATCAGAGAATATTTGGATAGTATGTAAATCATCTGAAATGTTTTAAATCTTGCTTTATAACCATGTTTGCAAATGCTCTGTGTATACTAGAAAATAATATGTTTTCTGCAATTGGTTATAGTGTCCAATACATGCTTTTAAATCTAGTTGGTTACTTATATTATTCATCCTTTTGTATCTGGTCTGATAACTTCCATTGATCGCTGAGAGGAGTGTACGAAAATTTACCTCTATAATTGTGAATTTGTCTATTTTCCCTAACAGGGCTATCAAGTTTTTGCGTTATATATTTTGGTGTTATCTTTATGAGGTACATCCACATTTAGAAAATCGCATCTTCCTAATTGAATGTTCATTACTACAAAGCACCCTTCTTACCCGACCCAATGCTTTCTGCCTTGCAGCCTACCTTGCATGACAGTAATCTGTTTACGCCAAAATATCTTTTGCAAGTACAAAAGTTGTGCATTGTTGTTAATCATTTCTACATGATCTTTTTTCATTGGCTGACCTTAAGATTTTTTTCTTGTCTTAGAGTGTATCCACTGAGCTTTAAATTTTGGTTGTTATATTTATTTTTACAAGTTCTGTCATCTCTCTCTGTTGCTCAGTCTAAAGTGCAGTGGTGTGAACGTGACTCCCTGTAGCTTCAACCTCCTGGGCTCAAGCGATCCTCCAGCTTTGGCCTTCTGAGTAGCTGTGGCCTTCACCACACCTGGCTAGGTTTAAAGTTTTTGTAGGTATGGTGTCTCACTCTATTGCCTAGGCTGGTGTTGACCTCCTGGCCTCAAGCGATCCTCCTACCGAGGCCTCCCAAAATGCTGAGATTACAGGTGTGAGCCACCATACCTAGCCTAGAAGTTCTGTTTTTAAGTGGACCTTATTACTGTTTATAGTCTCAACTTTCTCTGCATACATTTCAAATGTGTATTTCATTTCTTTAAACATGCTATGTTTAGTTGTTTCAAAATGCATATCTGATAATTTCACTCTTTAAAATCTGTCTAGTTCTGCTTCCATTATTTTTGTTTCTCCTGATTCTCATTCATGTCTCTGCACCACCCCACCGCCATTACTTAGGGTATCTTGCAATCCCTACTAGAAAAGGTGTTTTCTGCAATAGTGTCCAATAGATGTTATTGTGGTTATAATGTCCAACAGATGTTATTAAATGGCCACCTGCTGGCCACTGACCTTGGAAGTTACTGCTGTTGGTTACCTGAGGTCCTGGATATATACACCCTCCTTTACAAGCTTTCCTGGTTCCTTGTGGGAATGTTAGGATGCTAACGGGCTCGACCATCTCAGGTCAACTCCATGGCTGGATTTTCCTCGGCCTCCAAGTCATAGATCACATGTACCCAGTACCAGTCTATGCAGGAGCTGGGCTCTGGTCCCAGATAAATTCTCTGGAATTTTTTTCCCCATTTTCTTTCCTAGTCTGTTCATTTCCAAAGCAGCTTTCTTTAAAATCCCCTGTGGGTGTGTGGAGGGTGGTTTAGATACAGCTCACCTCTGCTCTGTGTGTGATTCCCTTTGGGGTCCCAGCCTAGCACCAGGAGCCTCTTCTTGATGACCCTGGGTACAGGGACTGATTTCTCCTCCTCTCGTCCTGGGTGGCTGAGAAGCCAAGACCTAGTACAGGCCCAGCAGGCACCCTCAGGGGATGAGCCTGCTTTGGTGGTAACAGATCCTTTCCAATGTTTAATGTACACACACGCATGGAAATTCACTACAGACTTTTGTATCATAATTTGGAGTTCCTGATGTCTTCTCATATTTTTGATATTTTTGAAGTTTTAAAAAATATATATAGGCTAGGCATGTTGCTCACACCTGTAACCTAGCACTTGGGGAGACTTAGGCAGGAGGCTAGCTTGAGCCCAAGAGTTTGAGACCACCTTGGGCAACATAGTAAGACCCCATTTCTACAAAAAAATATATAAAAATTAACTGGGTGTGTGATAAGGTTTGGCTGTGTCCCACCCAAATCTCATCTTGAATTGTAGCTCCCATAATCCCCTCAGGAGGGACCTGGTGGGAGGTAGCAGAATCACGGGGCAGGTTTTTCCATGCTGTTCTCATGACAGTGAATACGTCTCATGAGATCTGGTGGTTTTATAAAGGGCAGTTCCCCGCACACGCTCTCCTGCCTGACACTATGGAAGACCTGCCTTTGCTTCCCCTTCACCTTGCGCCATGATTGTGAGGCCTCCCCAGCCACATGGAATGTGAGTCCATCAAACTTCCTTTCCTTTATAAATTACCCAGGGTTGGGTGTGTCTTTAATAGCAGTGTGAGAACAGACTAGCATAGTGTGACAGTATGTACTTGTAGTCCCAGCTACTCAGGAGGCTGAGGTGGGAGGATCACAGTTCCCAAGAGGCAGAGGTTGCAGTGAGTTGTGACTGTCCCACTGCATTCCACTCTCTCTGGGTGACAGAGTGAGGCTCTGTCTCAAAACAAAAGGTAGAAGTTCTGAGTCACTACCTCAGTTTTCTCTCGATTGTGGACCAGAGGAGTTAATGCAGTTTCTAAAAATGCCTAACATTACCAGGAGATTAGGTTGGGCTTGCAAGAATCCAATTCAGTCGCTATTAAAATATATTCTTCTCCTTGAATAAATGTTCTTAGAAAATTGAAAAGTATTGTTTTATAGGCCTCCAGATCCTAGTTGGTTTTTATTGCTCTATTTTTAAATAGTTCATGTAATCAGGATAATAGAAGTTTAGACAGCACAGTCCCTGCATTGCTTATCACTGAATCTCCCAAGCTACTGCCTAAGCTCACTTCCCAGGGAATGTGGAAAAGTGAGCATGGTTACACAATCAGAGACTCACACACTGGAAGAATCCCTGGAGATTTTCTGAACCAACAAATCCATTGATTTTTTAAAAGAAACAGAAGAATTCTCAAGGTTAAGTGACTTGCTCACATTAAATCTGCAGCGTTAAACTGCAGAGATTCAACTAGACTGTACCCCCCCCCACCCCATTCCAGGCCATTGTCTCAGTAACAGCTCCTCCTCTAAGAAAACTCAGCAACATTCCAACAACACCACTTCTCTCTCTGACCCAACAGGATGCCCTGAGTTAGATGCACACAGCTGCACAGTAGCTCAGTCCTGCCCCTGGGAACCAGACCCTCCCCTCTCCTCATTGCCCCATCCTTGTGGCTAGAGAAAGAAGAGAAGTGCAGGGTGGGGAAGAAATGTTTTCCTATGAGGCTTGGACTTGTTCTTGCAAGGAAATCCCTGATCCAGGGACATCCACCCCTATCTGGATGGTCGGTGCGGTGTCTGATGGTCAGTTTCAGTTTTCTAGGCTCCATGGAAGAGAAAGAGGAGCTTGCAGAGGCATTTCTTGTGCCAACCCTTTAAACTAGATGCTTCACAGGTTTGCTTTTGCTGATTTTAACACAACAACATGGTCATCTCTCTCTCATATTTGTAATGTTCACATTCACAAATACGTACAGACTTTTGTATGCAATTTAGTCAAGGTTGGCAAATCTAACACTTGTAGCCACCATCCAGATCAAGAAAGAGAACATTACGAGTCTCCATGCTTCCCTTGCCAATCACAACCCCCCAAACAGGCATCTGATGTTTTTAGTGGTCATTGCTTTGCTTTGCTTTATAGTTGTACAATGTGTGTGTACCTCCCTAGAATATTCAGTTTGGTTTTACATGTTACTCAATTTCACGTAAGTGGAATCACACTATGTATTATTTAAAAAAAATTTTTTTTTTTAGAGATGGGGTCTCATGATGCTGCTCAGGCTGGTCTCAAACTCCTGATCTCAAGTGATCCTCCTGCCTCAGACTCCCAAAGCTCTGGGATTGCAGGTGGGAGCCACAGTGTCCAGACCATGCTACGCATTCTTCTGGGACTGCTCTTCCCCCTCATCATTATGTTTGTAAGATTCATCCATGCTGTTATCTGTACCTGCCATTCTCTCATCTTCATTGCAGAACAGAATCTCACAGAATAAATGTACTTCAGCTTATCCATTCTATTTTTTTTTTTTTTTTTTTTTCTGAGACGGAATCTCGCTCTGTCCCCTAGGCTGGAGTGCAGTACACAATCTTGGCTCACTGCAACCTCCACCTCCCAGGTTCAAACGATTTTCCTGCCTCAGCCTACTGAGTAGCTGGAACTACAGGTATGTGCCACCATGCCTGGCTAATTTTTGTATTTTAAGTAGAGATGGGGTTTCACCATGTTGGCTAGGATGGTCTCAATCTCCTGACCTCGTGATCCGCCCACCTTGGCCTCCCAAAGTGCTGGGATTACAGGTGTGAGCCACCATGCCCAGCCGTCCATTCTAATATTGATGGGCATTTGGGTGGCTTGCAATCTGGGGCTATTAACAGTAATAATATGACACTTTGAACAGGCTGGTACATAGATCTTTAGACACACACAGACTCACACTCAGATCTCTGATGTATATTTCTAGGGGGAGAGTTGGTGTGATTTTCTTCAACTTTACTGGATAACATGAGGCCGTTCCTCAGTGATGGCACCCAACTGGGACCCGAGTGCTAAGGGGGCCTATACAGCTTATTTTACCCATTATTAAAGTAAGGGTTAGCTACAAACTTTTCAAAAAAACACTTTTTCTGGCCAGGTGCAGTGACTCACACCTGTGAATCCCAGCACTTTGGGAGGCTGAGGCAGGAAGATAGCTCAAGGCCAGGAGTTTGAGACCAGCCTGGGCAACTTAGTGAGACTCCATCTTTACAAAAAATACAGATTAGCTGGGCATGGTGGCATGTGCCTATGCTCTTCGACTCTTGGGAAGCTGAGACAGGAGGATCACTTGAGCCCGGGAGTTTGGGGTTGCAGTGAGCTGAGATTGTGCCACTGTACTCTAGCCTGGGCAACAGAATAAGACCCTATCTAAAAAAAAAAAAAAAAAGAAGAAGAAGAAGAAGAAAGAAAAAATAACAATGTTGGTGAGGTTGCAGAGAAACGGGAACACATATATATACACTGCTGGTGGGAACGTAAGCTAGTTCCGCCATTGTGGAAAGCAGCTTGTAGATTTCTCAACCGGGAGTCCATTACTGGGCACATATCCAAAAGAAAGCAAACCTTTCTACCAGAAAGACACCTGCGCTTGAAGCACTATTCACAACAGCAAAGACGTGGACTCAGCCTAGATACCCATCAGTGGTGTATGGGATACAGAAAATGGGGTCCACACAGACCGTGGAATACTATGCAGCCATAGAAAGAACAAGATCACATCTTTTGTGAGATGGAGCCGGAGGTTATTATCCTCAGCAAATGAACACAGGAACAGAAAAGCAAACACGGCATGTTCTCATGTTTATGTGGGAGCTACACATTAAGCACACATGGTCATGAAGATAAGAACCACAGACACTGGAGGCACTAGATAGGAAGTGTGGGGTAAGGGCCAAAAACAAACTCTCAGGTACTGTGCACAGTGCCTGGGCGACAGGGTCATTCCTAATACACACCCCAGCAACAAACCTGCACACGAACCCCTAGATCTGAAATAAAAGTTGAAAGAAAAAAATGGAAAAAACAGAGAAATTGGAAATAAATATTATGGAAGATTTATTTCTTCATAGTTTTTGTTTGTTTGCTTATTTTGAGACGGAGTTTTGCTCTGTCACCCAGGCTGGAGTGCAGTGGTGTGATCTCAGCTCACTACAACCTCTGCCTCCCAGGTTCAAGTGATTCTCCTGCCCTCAGCCTCCCAAGTAGCTCGGATTACAGGTGCCTGCCACCATGCCCAGCTCAATTTTTGTATTTTTAATAGAGAGGAGTTTTGCCATGTTGGCCAAGTCTGGTCTTGAATTCCTGACTTCAGGTAATCTGCCTGTCTTGACCTCCCAAAGTGCTGGGATTACAGGTGTGAGCCATCGTGCCCAGCTTCCATTGTTTACATTCTAGAGACAGGATACATAGATGGATGGATGGGGAGGCAGGCAGAGAGGCGATCGAGAGATAGGTGGACAGAAGATGAACTCTAGATTTGAAACTAGAAAACACATTCATGAGAGAAACCGTCATGAACGTTTCTGCCCACACAGCTGTTCCTCCAGTTGTTAAAGTTATTAGATGCTATTCAATACCTAATTGTTGATCACAGTTGCATTTTAAGGGATTGTTCCCACAAGTTCGGCAAACTGCCTGATGTAACGAGACACTTGTGAAGCCTGTTCACAGGAGGTTCTGTGCTCTGCAAAAAAGGAACACAAGGAAGGGCTGAGCAAGTTTTACTCGGATCCACAAATTTGATACTGTATTTATCTGATTTTATGTACATTTTTCCATATTTTAACTTCTCTGAAATACAGCGTGTCTTCTTTTTGAGACAGAGTCTCACTCTGTTGCCCAGGCTGGAGTGCAGCGGTACCATATCGGCTCACTGCAACCTCTGCCTCCCAGGTTCAAGCGATCCTCCTGCCCAGCCTCCTGGGATTATGAGCACCCACCACCACTCCTGGCTAATTCTTGTATCTTTAGTAGAAACGGGGTTTCACCATGTTGGCCAGGCTGGTCTCAAAGTCCTGACCTTGTGATCCACCCACCTTGGTCTCCCAAAGTGCTGGGATTATAGGCATGAGCCACCGCACCCGGCCTCAGTGTGTCTTAAAATGTCAGTTTGTCATTTTAAGTAGTTCATTTGGCAGCACTTTTTCTTTCTTGGTAACTCATAAAATAATGGCATTCCTGATAGTTGAAACCGTCTTAGATTCCACAAAATATGCTGATCATTTCACTCACTTTTTTATATTCTTTAAGCAACATTCAGTGGAGATGAACATTTCAAAACGTTGTCTGCTCAAATTTTTAGGATAAATAAAAAGCAAAAAGCTTCCCTCATCATCTGAAGTCAGTTGTTTATCGCCATTGGCACATATATTTTAGGAATGAATTTGTTGTTATTTTAAATAATGATATATGTGCATTTAAAACTTGTAGCAATATCAGAAAGTCTCATTAAAAAAAAAAAGTCATCCCAAATTCCACCATTCAGAAATAAACACTGTCAACATTGGGTGAACATTATTCATGATGTCTGCAGAAAAGAAAGTTTCCTCTCTGCCGTCTCTGAACCAGGTGTTCTGTTTGGGCTCTGAAGCCACTCTCCAGGACGCACCGTCCCTGGGTCACATGCACTCTGAAGCCACTCTCCAGGACGCACCGTCCCTGGGTCACATGCACTCTGAAGCCACTCTCCAGGACGCACCGTCCCTGGGTCACATGCACTCTGAAGCCACTCTCCAGGACGCACTGTCCCTGGGTCACACACACCAACTCCTTCGGGCTCCTGAGTGTTTCCCGCTGTGTCTCTTTCATCATCTCATTTCCCGCCTTCCTTTAACTTGACTTTCCACTCATATCGATTCTTCCCTTGTAATTAAATGAAATTAACTGGGAATCTTTTGTTTCATTGATGTTATTGTTTCCGTAGCTCTCCAGTGCTTTCTGTTGTTTCACCGTTTCATCTCTGAACGGCTGTTTCATTTTGTTCATATAATCGTATTTTCCACAGCAAGCGGGAAGCCCCAAAGGGAAGTTACTTCTGTTCCTTTTGTGATATGTCTTCCAGCCTAGGTTCTTCGTGTTTCGCTCACAGGGTTCTTTTCCCTCCCTCCTTTCTTCTGTTGTCTTTCCCCCTCTTCCCTCCCTCCTGGCACCATGCTCCTCTTCCTCCCTCGAGCTCGTGGGCAGTGGGCAGCTTGGTTTGCTCTGATGTCCTGTGGCTGAATTCTCTCCCAGTCTCATCTGAGACCAGTTTTTCTTCCACGAGGAGTGATATGCGAGTTGTTTTTATATCCCAAAGGTACTGTGTGTGTGAGGGTGGGTGTGCGCGACTGTGTGAGTGTTCCAGTGTTAATGTGCATGTGTTTTTTTGTGTGTGTGTACGTGTGGGTTTGTAAGTGTGTGCACGTGAGAGTGTGTTAAAGACTCAGGTTGTAATGTGGTAACTGCCCCATAAACTGCATACCTCGACCATGCCTTGGCTTTCCATTGAAACTGCTCTCTGTAACCCTAATGTGACAGGCAAGCAGTCCAAACCAATGCCATCTTGGCCCCCGCGCCATTTTAAGAAAAACTAAGACTTGTAATAAGTAACTAAGGTCTGTAATTTTCCATCCCACCAATGTGTAAACTAACGCTTATCTTGACTTCTGAGAACCACTTAAGTAACCATCAGAAGGTCCAAAGCCCCTCACCCTCACCCCCGCCCAGGAGGTGGTTTACAGGCATAAAAGGTCTTGACACCCTCGTTTCAGGGCCACGGGTTAGAGAGACATGAGTCCTCTGTGGCCGCTGGCAATAAAGACCCTGTAATTTAGCCTAGTCTTTGTCTCAGTGGTGATTTCGCGCTCACTCGGTTACAACGACGTCATCATACACTCATGTCTGAGTATGTGAGTTCAGTGTGAGTATGTGTGTGCATGTGTATTTCTGAGCGTGTCTGAGTGTGCAGTGAGGCTAGGCAGGGAGGGGTGTAAAAACTCAATTTCATTTACAATAGTCACAAAAACAATACAGTACCTAGGAATACATTTAACCAAGGAGATGAAAGACCTCTACAAGAAGAGCTACAAAACACTGATGAAAGAAATCGCAGATGACACGAAAAAATGTAAAAACATCCCACGCTCAGGAATTGGGAGGATCATTATTATTAAAATGACCATACTCCCTGGAGCAATCTACAGATTCAATGTAATCCCTGTGAAAATACCAATGTCATTTTTCACAGATTTAGAAAAAACAACGAACCAAAAAAGAGCCTGAGGAGCCAAAGCGGTCCTGGCATAAAGAAGAGATCGAGGCGCACAGCACTGCCCGACTTTAAATCATGCTACAAGTCTAAAGTAACAGCAACATGGCGCTGGCACAAAAATAGAGAAATGTAGATCAATGGAATAGAACAGAGAATCCAGAAATAAAGCCACATACCTGCGACGAACTGATCTTCAGCAAAGTTGACCAACATAAACCACAGGAAAATTACATCCTTTCAATAAATGGTGCTGAGAAAACTGGTTATCCATATCTAGAAGGATGAAACGGGACTCCTAACTCTCATCATAAACAAAAATTGTATCAAGATGGATGAAAGACTTAAATGTGCAGGAAAAGAAATTATCAACAGAGTAAACTGACAAGAAATAGAATGGTGGAAAATATTTACAAAGTATGCCTCCAACAAAGGACCAATATCCAGAAATGACAAGGAACTGAAACACCTAAACAAGAAAAAATGACCCCATTAAAAACTGGGCAAAGGTCATGAACAGACATTTCTCAAAAGAATAAATACATATGGCCCACAAACACACTAAAAAAATAATATCACCAATCATCAGAAAAATGCAAATTAAAACCACATCTTAGTCAGAATGGCTATTATTAAAATGTCAAAAAACAACAGATGTTGGCACGGGTGTGGCGGAAAGGGAATGCTGCTTATACCCTGTTGATGAGAATATAAATTAGTTCAACCTCTATGGAAAACAGCTTGTAGATTTCTCAAATAACTAAAAAAAGAGCTACTATCCTACCCAGCAATCCCACTTTTCGGTATCTACCCAAAGGAAAAGAAATCATTATACAAAAAAGACACCCATATGTGTATGTTTATCATAGCATTACTCACAACAGCAAAGTCATGAAACCAGCCTAAGTGTCCATTAAGCATTGACTGGTTACAAAAATGTGGTATATCCAAACTATGGAATACTATGCAGTCATAGAAAAGAATGAAACCACATCCTTTGCAGCAACAGGGGTGGAGTGGAGACCATTATCCTAAATGGACTAACTCAGAAACAGAAAAGCAAATACTGCATGTTCTTGCTTGTGAGTGGGGGCTATACGCTGGGTACACACGGACATGAAGATGGAACTAACAGACACCAGAGGCCTGAAAGTGGGGAGGAAAGAATGGGGGAGGGATGAAAAACTACCTGTCAGGTACGATGTTCACTGTTTGGGTAATGGGTACTCTAGAGCTCAATCTCCACCAGTGTGCAATATACCCAAACATGTATGTGTATCTTGCACCTAAAATAAAACAAAGTTAAAAAAAAAAAAACTAAAGGAAAAGAAATAAAATTAAGCACAGCAATTTCCCTGAACTCGAAAACCTTACCAGTACCCAGGCCCAGGATCAAGTGAGGCTCTCCAGATGGGCTGCCAAAGCCACTTTCTCTTGAACATCCACAGATCAACACAAGGGAACCATGGAGGTGCGTGACGGAAAGAGTCTAATGAATTCATCCAAAATAGAATCTGAATTTTACTTCCGGACTCTAAGCATGGTGTGTGTAAACTGTGTGTTTTAAGGGAATATCTTTCAATTAAGGTTTTCTAAAAGCACCTGAAATACATCTGTGTTTTAATTTTGCCACTACGGACACACCGCATTACAGCCTGGGTCACCTGATTCACAAACCACAACTCGTCATAAGGTCCTCTGAGGCACATGTGACCCTTGGTGTTGTGTCCATGTATCAAGCATCTCACATATGTCTGTTGTGTGCCAGGCACAATTCTAAAGTTTTGAGAAGGTGGCCATGAGGAGGTGGGGTTCTGAGACTGAGGTCCCACAAGTGTCTTGTTCAGAAAATAATGTTAAAAGATACCTAGCTTGAGACAGGAAGAAGTATCTGTGATGTGTTATGAAGTAAAGAAACAAGTGGCAGAAAAATATATAATATAACCTCATTTTTAAACAAAAAAAGGACGTGTGTCTGTGTGTGTGTGCATGTATGTATGTGTCTCTGTGCGTGTGTGTCTCTGTGCGTGTGTGTGTGCATGTGCATATGTGCACACAGGAGAAGTCTGAAGGGGTTCACATCTAACTGATCACACGTGCTAGTGAGACACAGCAGGAAGGACAGGAGAACTGGAGCATCTCACTTGTCACTTTACACTTTTTATATTGTTTGAATTTTACACTGAGGATTTATTACTCTTATTTCCATTAGTTTTTCTTTCATTTTTATTGTGATAAAATACATATAACAGGCCAGGCATGGTGGCTCATGCCTATAATCCCAGCACTTTGGGAGGCCGAGGTGGGCAGATCACCTGAAGTCAGGAGTTCAAGACCAGCCCGGCCAGTATGGCCAAACTCCATCTTTACTAAAAATACAAAAATTAGCTAGGCATGGTAGCTCATGCCTGTGTTTCCAGCTACTCAGGAGGCTGAGACAGGAGAATCACTTGAACCCGGGAGGCAGAAGTTGCGTGAGCCGAGAATGTGCCACTGCACTCCAGCCTGGTTGACAGAGCGAGACTCTACTCATAAATGGAAAACAAAACACATATAGTATAAAATTTACCATCGTGACCACTTTTTTTTTTTAGTTTTGAGACAGAATTTTTCTCTTGTCGCCCAGGCTGGAGTGCAGTGGCACATTCTCGGCTCATGCAACTTCTGCCTCCCAGGTTCAAGTGACTTTCCTGCCTCAGCCTCCCGAGTAGCTGGGAACCCAGGCGCCCACCACCAAGCCTGCTAAATTTTTTTATATTTTTAGCAGAGGCGGGGTTTCGCCATATTGGCTGTGCTGGTCTCAAACTGACCCTAGGTGATCCACCTGCCTTGGCCTCCCAAAGTGCTGGGATTACAGGTGTGAGCCACCTCACCCAGCCCTGTTGTAACTACTTTTAGGTGAACAGTTCAGTGGCACCAAGGACACTCACGCTGCGGCTATCACCACCACCATCCCCAGAACTCTGTCTTCCCAAACAGAAGCTCCGTCCCATTAAACACCCTGTCCCGCCCGCCTCCCCAGACCCTGGCACCCACCCTACCCCCTTCTGTCTCTGTGCCTCTCACGCAACTCCAGGGACCTCCTGTGGGTGGAATCATGCAGTGTTTGCCTTTTCTGTGTCTGGCTTAATCCACCTCAGCATGACATCCTCAGGGTTTATCCATGTTGTAGCCTGTGTTGGAATATCCTTCCTTTTTCCCAGCCTGCTTTAAGGCAAAACCCACAGCTGACACCGTACTTGATGTTGAGACTGAATTATATCTCCCTCAGCTCAAACAGAACTTTCTGTCCCCTCACAGGTGTCCCTCCTTAATTCAAGGTGAACTGTGAAAACAGCCAGAAATAATGATAAAAGGGTGACAGATGGAAATAATAATCCATATGAGACTATATGACAAATTTGGTAGACATAAATTGACTCTGATGCTTCATTGGCAAAGAGAATAAAATTGACTTTTTTTTCGGCCGGGCACAGTGGCTCACGCCTGTAATCCCAGCACTTTGGGAGGCCAAGGCAGGTGGATCACAAGGTCAAGAAATCGAGACCATCCTGGTCAACACAGTGAAACCCCGTCTCTACTAAAAATACAAAAAATTAGCTGGGCATGGTGGCGCGTGCCTGTAATCCCAGCTACTCAGGAGGCTGAGGCAGGAGAATTGCCTGAACCCAGGAGGCGGAGGTTGCGGTGAGCCGAGATCGCGCCATTGCACTCCAGCCTGGGTAACAAGAGCAAAACTCCGTCTCAAAAAAAAAAAAAAAAAAAAAAAATTGACTTTTTTTTTTTGAGACGGGGTCTTACTCTGCTGCCCAGGCCGGAGAGCAGTGACGCTGATCACAGATCACTGCAACCTCGTCCTCCTGGGCTCAAGTGATCCTCCCACCTCAGCCTCAGTAATGGCGATTATAGGTGTGAGCCACCATGCCCAGCTGAAATATTTTTACACAGAAACACAGCATTACCATAAAAATATGAGGCAGAATACATACATCATGAAGAGGACACCCAGGACCTGCCACAAAGGCCATGAGAAAATCCCAACAATTAACAAAGACTCATATTTCAATGACCCATTCATCACAACTATATAACATTAAACCTACCTATATATTAATACTAGAAACACATGTCAACTCACCCATACATTTCACACACTTTAATGTGAATAGGAAAAGAAATCATTAACTGGGGGGAAAAAACCTAACTATTGAACGCACATACTATTATTTAAAGAGTACCTACAGAATTCTCACCTCAATATTTTCTTGCAAAATATGCTCTTTTTAAGTCTAAATAATATCCCATTGTCTATACATGAGCCACAGTCACGTGGGAGAGTGCCACAGATTGCCAGGTTCAGGCGTTGATGTGGACCATTTTGCTGTCTACCCCACACTCCAAATCATGGGAATTAATGTACGGTTCCCTCCAATGTCAGATAAGAACATTTGCTTCACCACAGGCTTATCAACGTTGGATATTATCAATTTTTTAAATGTTTGCTAATCTGATACATTTAAAAAATCATTTCTTTCACTTTGATTTCCCAGGCTATACTGAGGTATAGCTTATTTCCATATGTATATTGGCTATGTAAATTTCTTCTGTGAATTACCTCTTTAGATACTTTTCCTATTCCTCTACTGGTTTCTTTTTAAAAATATTCTTGCCTAGACCACTGTTACATACACAAAGGTGAAATGGAAGATTAAACAATTTTGCAGGTACTTCAAGAAAATCTGCATTTTGTACTTAATTATCCAGATGTTCTAAGTGCAAATTTTGATTTGAATCATCCATCTAATTACTTTAATTCCTTACTTTTCCATTTTAGCCAAGAAAACTTATTTTTATTGTACTTTTACTGAATAATTTAAAAATAAAACTCTGTTCAACTTTTTCTGCTTTTACCTAAAAACCTCTTCCAGAGCTTTGTTGTTAGGGTGTGTCCTTCTGAACTGGTCAAGTTGGAGAAGAAATAAATGAGACCACCCTACTGTGTGCTAAACAGCCCCTACTGAGCCACACATCTACCTTCAGGAGGCCAAGACATGGTCTGCAGAGGCTTAGGGCGTCGGGTCAGTGCTGGAGCAGGGGGCTTCCAGTGAAGAGTAAACAGTAAAAGATGAAATATTCCAACAAGAAGGGAAATGAAAATGATAGAAGATTCAGTCCTTACCTACAGCAGCTACAATTTTCTCTGTAAAAATGAAAAAGAAACCAAATGAAGAGAATTAAAATAGACTTTTAGCCAAGTGGCAGCATAAACAGAAGGAGGAATCTTTAAGACGCGACAGTACACCTGTACACCAGCAGCGTGTCTGCCTAGAAAAAAGGAGAGAGAGGAAGAACACCACCACCCCTGACAGGATCTAAAAATATAAAACAGCTTTGAAAATTTAATTCAAGAGATGAATAGCAGGCTGTGCATGGTGGCTCACACCTGTAATGCCAGCACTCCGAGAGGCCGACGTGGCCAGATCACTTAAGGTCAGGAGTTCAAGACTAGCCTGGCCAACATGGTCAAACCCCGTCACTACTAAAAATACAAAAATTAGCCAGGCGTGGTGGTGAGCGCCCGTAATTCCAGCTACTCAGAATGCCGAGGCAGGAAAATTGCTTGAACCCAGGAAGTGGAGGTTGCAGTGAGCCGAGATCGCACTACTGGCACTCCAGCCTGGGCAGAGTAAGACTCCGTATCAAAAAAAAAGAAAAAAATTACTGAAGTGGCAGTGAGTTTACCATGTTTTCCTATTCAGAAAAAAAAAGAAAGACATTTTCATGTCAAAGAAAACAATTTGTCACCAGCAAAGCAAACTCTCACAACAGGAAACGCTAAAAGAATTTCTTTCAGAATGAAAGGAGTTGATACCAGATGAAAATGTGGATCCTCAGAAGTGAATGAAAAGCATAAGAAATGGTAAATATCTGGCTAAATACAAAAGATGTTTTCTGCTTTATTGCCTTTAATTCTTTTATGCTGCATGTGACTGTTTAAAGCAAATGCTACGACATTACCTTGCGGAGTTCATAATAAGTGTAAATAAAGTATGTCTAACAACAGTAGCATAAAGGGCGTGGGTGGGAGGAACATGGACCTCTGTGATCGTAGAGTTGCCACATTGCACGTGACGTATTAGAGCAGCCACGGTGAGAGTGAAGGGTGTCAAATCCAGGCTCCTGCTGTAATGGAACTCTCCTTCCTCTCTTTCCCACTAAATGCAGCTATTTTAAAACCTGAATACGATGCATGGAGCACCTAATGGAAGTCTCTAAAAAGTAAATAGTAACAGGTACATTGGGAAGAAGAACAGCATTTTAAATATCACTGAACTGGCAGTGAGTTTCCCATGTTTTCCTTCAGCGTCATTCAGCCTAGACTCAATAAGCCTGAAATTCAGACTAGAGGGTATGGATACAGATGGCCTCCGAGACCCTCAAGTTCTGGGTTGAGTCATTCATTGGAAAAAGGTCTCCTAACACTCAGAAATTTCCCATTAAAAGTATGTATATATTCACTTACATCCTAATTCCTAAGTAATTCTGTGGTGGCAGCAGTGGCAACAACAGCCAGAAGGACCCACCCACAGGAGCTTGAACTGTATGGGCAGCCAGACCTTCCTCTCCACGTGGAGGAGCCCTGACGCTGGGGTGGGTGGGGCACACATCAGCTTCCTTTCCTCTCTTCTCTGGTTGGCTGGCCCTGGACAGCAGGACAAGGAGAGGAAAGCTCAAGTTTTCTCCAGGACACTTGAAAAGTGCTAGGACATCATGGAGAAAAAAAGCTTAGAACACTGAATCCATGAAGCTGTTTATGAACATCTGGGCTCGCCCCTGAACTACACATGCATAGATCTGACTTGAAACATATGTATGATTTTCATGGCTGGCACAGTGGCTCATGCCTGTGATCCCAGAACTTTGGGAGGCTGAGGCGGGTGGATCACAAGGTCAGGAGTTCAAGACCAGCCTGACCAATATGGTGAAACCCTGTCTCTACTAAAAGTACAGAAAAAAATTAGCCAGTCATGGTGGCATGCGCCTGTAATCCCAGCTACTTGGGAGGCTGAGGCAGGAGAATTGCTTAAGCCCAGCAGGCGGAGGTTGCAGTGAGCTGAGATCACACCATAAAATTTAAACAAGACCTAGAATACTGTATAATATTCAAATGATCCAAAACACAATCCAAAATTACTTAATATAAGGCCAGGCACAGTGGCTCTTGCCTGTAATCCTAGCACTTTGGGAGACCAAGGCAGGCGGATCACCTGAGATCAGGAGTTCAAGAGCAGCCTGGCCAACATAGTGAAACTTCATTTCTACTAAAAATACAAAATTAGCTGGGAGTGTTCCATGCCTGTAATCCCAGCAACCCAGGAGGCAGAGGCAGGAGTATCGCTGGAACTCAAGAGGTGGAGGCTGCAGTGAGCTCAGATCGCGCCACTGCCCTCCAGCCTTGGTGACAGAGCAAGACTCCATCTCAAAAAAGTGTATATATATATACATATATATATGTACATATATATAAACATACATACATAAAAAGTGTATATATATATACATACATACATAAAAAGAACCAGTAAATATGTTAACTTACATGGAAAAAGACAATCAACAGGTGGTAATGCTGAGATAACACAGATGTTGGAACCACCTGACAAGACTTTAAATCAGCTCTTATAAAAATGTTCCAAGCACTCTTGGAATGAATGGAAATATGGAACATCAAAGCAAAGACACAGAAGATGTGAATAAAAACTGCTAGGCAGACACCACACACCAATTATCAATACCAGGGAGGACTCCAACCACATGGAGAATAGCAAAGATCATCGCAATGCTGACAACCAGAAAGAAGTCCAAACTCTTCTGCCCACTGTATCTTGGTATCAGGGTCACCAAAGGGAATGTAAAACAGTCAAGCACTAGGTAGGAAAACATCTTAATTCATAGCAGAGAAGAGAAGGAGTGAGACCGGCTCTAGCAGTGTGCACTGTCCCCCGGCTGTGGACCACTCTGGCAGCCAATGAGGGTAATCGGCTTTCATGCACCCCTCTCATGTTGCAGAAGAGGGTTTCTTCTTCTCCCCTGTGGAGTGTGAAACACTGAAAGCTGGGCCTGTCTGAGGCTTATTGATGTTATACATTTAAGCTGAACAAAAGAATACACATGGGCCAGGCACGGTAACTCACACCTGTAATCCCCATACTTTGGGAGGCTGAAGTGGGTGGATCACCTGAGGTCAGGAGTTTGAGACCAGCCTAGCCAACTGGTGAAACTCTGCCTTTACTAAAAATACAAAAATTTGCCAGATATGGTGGCACATACCTATAATCCCAGCTATTCGGGAGGCTGAGGTGGGAGAATCACTTGAACCTGGGAAGGAGAGGTTGAAGTAAGCCAAGATCGTGCCACTGCACTCTAGCCTGGGTGACAAGAGCAAATCTCCATCTCAAAAAAATAAATTAAATAAGTTAAAAAGCACACACTGAGCTTGAAACAGGGAGAGCTATCCCCACCCAATGTGATGAGCCCAACACAGGCTGCATAGGCTCTTTATTTCTTGGTAAGGAAGTTTTCTAGGCCCAACGCCCATTTTCATGCAGCCTGAAGGGGGTCAAAAGACTCCACGCATGTGACTGCCTTTCCCAACAAACACCAAATGGAGAAAAATGATAACAAAATACAATCATGGAAAATGTTAAAACTCAATGGATAGTCTCAAAAGAAGATTGGAAATGACAGAGGAAAGAGACAGTAAACCTGAAGAAGGACCAGTAGAAATTATCCAATCTAAATAACAGAGGGAAAAAGATTTTTAAAATGACAGTTTCAGAGACTTGTAGGACAATATCAAAATGGGTGACATTCATGCTACCAGAGTCCCAAAAGAAGCAAAGAAAGAGTGTAATACAAAAAGAAGTATTTGAAGAAATGATGGCTGAAAAATTCCATTTGACCAAAACCTAAATCTCAGTGTCTTTTGAGGTTTAAAAAGTGCACTGAACTCAAAATATGATAAGCCTAAAGAAATGTACACTCAGACACATCATATTAAGCAGCTAAAAACTAAAGAAAAAAATTTGAAAGTAACCAGAGTAAAATGACATATTACTTATAGGGTAACAAGCTTTCAAATGACTGTCAATTTATCCTCAGAAACCATGGAAGCCAGAAGGAAGTGGAACATTTTTAATATGCTGAAAGAAAAGGGCTGTCATCCTAGAATTCTATATCCAGTGAAATGTATCTGTCAGAAATTAAGATAAAATAAAGACATTCTCAGATGAAGCAAAACTGAGAGAATTCATTGCCAACAAAACTGTTCCTGAAGAAGTAATAATGGGAGTTCTTGAAGCAGAAGGAAATAACATTAGACAGAAATTTGGACTGTCTGGGTAAATATAATTCAGTTGTCCCATTTACCTGCAAGGGATGCATTCCAAGACCCCCAGTGGATGTCTGGAACAATGGGTGGCACTGAAACTGGTTGCTGTCCATGGGAACACGTTTTTGTTCATGTCTTCCATCCACAAATGAAATGCCTTTTCCATCTTAACTAAGCACTTACTGGCTCACTGCAACCACTGCCTCCCAGGTTCAAGCAATTCTTCGGCTTCAGCCTCCCGAGTAGCTGGGATTACAGGTGAGTGCCACCACACCTGGCTAATTTTTTTTAAGATGGAGTCTCATTCTGTCGCCCAGGCTGTAGTGCAGTGGTACGATCTCAGCTCACTGCAACCTCTGCCTCCTGGGTTCAAGCAATTCTTCCACTTCAAGTAGCTGGAATTACAGGTTCACACCACCATGCCTGGTTAATTTTTGTATTTTTAGTAGAGATGGGGTTTCACCATATTGGCCAGGCTGGTCTCAAACTCCTGACCTCAAGATCCTCCTGCCTTAGCCACTCAAAGTGCTAGGATTACAAGCATGAGTGCCACTGCACCTGGCCTTAATTTTTGTATTTTTTAGTAGGGCTGGGGTTTTGCCACGTTGGCCAGGCTGGTCTTGAACTCCTGACCTCAAGTGATCCACTCACCTCGGCCTCCCAAAATGCTGGAACTACAGGCATGAACCACTGCGCCCAGCCTCGCTGTAACTTTTGCAACTTGAAGTGCAACAGCAAAACTAACTTGAATTTCTCTTTTCATCTTCATAATTTCATGGATAGATTTGTTCTTACCATAAGGTCTTTGGAATCTCAGCATATAACTTTTTCTTGCCTTATTAAGTAAAATATGTTTACTTTTTCACTGACAGGAAGCATTTTACTTCTCTTTGGTGTATCTATCTGAATTTCCATCATCACTGCTCTTGTGCTCTGGGGCCATGATGAAATAAAACAAGGGTTACTGGAACACAAGCACTGTGATATGCAACAGCTGATCTGATAACCAAGATGGCAACTGAGGGAGTAACGGAGTAACGGATGGGTAGCGTATACAGCATGGATACTGTGGACAAAAGAACGATTCACATCCCAGGTGGGATGAAGCAAAATGGTATGAAATTTGATCACACACTCAGAAAGGCATACGATTTAAAGCTTATGAATTCTTTATTTCTAGAATTTTCTATTTAATATTTTTGGACCATGGTTGACCTCAGGTAACTAAAACCACAGAAAGCAAAACCATGGATGAGAGGGGCTACTGTAGACGAGTCTTCTCTCCTGTTCTCGAAAATGTTTGGCAGTTGAAAGCAAAAATTGCAACATTGTCTGATTTGTTTTTTCAAGGTATGTAGATGTAACATATAAGATAAATATAACATAAAGGAGAAGGAATAAAGTGCCTTATGTGGTAATGAGCTTTCTATATTCCATTTAAACGGTTAAAATGGTGATTGTAACTTGACTGTGAAAAGCTAAATGTGCACATTCTAGTCCCCAGAGTGTTCCTTTAAAAAACTGTACAAAGAGATAGTTTAAAAATCATAAATTAAAATGGAAAATTTAAAATGATCAAATAACAAGAAAGATGAAAAGGGAAAACAGGTGAATAGAAAACAGAGGAACAAGTAGAAAACGACTAACAAAATCATGGTCTTAAATCCACACACACCAATAATTACATTAAATGTAGATCATCTAAGTACACCAATGAAAAGAGGGATCATCAGAATACCTAAAAATGACCTAATCGTGCTCTACCTACAATAAATTCACTTTGAATATAGTGATACAGGCAGTTAAAAGGTAAAAGGATGAGAAAAGATACACCATGAAAATTCTAACCAAAAGAAAGCATGGAAGTGACATCAGCAAGCTGGCGGAGTAGGCAGCTCCAAGCACTGGCTGCCCCAGGAAGCAGTAAAAAGCCAGGAGAAAGTAGAAGAACCAACACTGTGGGAACCTCAGACACAAGCTGCCCTCCTGTATCACCAGCTTTCCTGGTTCTCCAACTTGCAGCGGTGGGGCTTCTCAGCCTCCATAGGCACAGGAACCAATTCCCATAATAAATCTCTCTCTATAGATGTAGGTGTAGATATGGATAGCTATCCTCCTGGTTATGTTTCCCAGGATAACCCTAATATGCATAAAAAGGAAGGCAATTTGGACACACACTAACAACATGGATGAACCTTGAAGACGTTATGCTAACCAAAATAAACAAGTCACAAAAAGACAAATAGTGTATGATTCCACTTAGATGAGGCAGCTAAGGTAGTCAAATTGACAGGTACAGAAGGCAGGATGGTGGTAGCTAGGGGCTGGGGACACAGAGGAATGGGAAGTTGTTGTTTGATAGGTATAGTTTCAGTTTTACAAGATTCAAAAGAGTTGTGGAGATGACTATTGGTGATGGTTGCACAACAATGGATGTATTTAAAGCCACAAAACTGTGGTTAACATGGTAAATTTTATGTTATATGCATTTCACCACAGTTTAATTAAAAAATAAATATTCATAGTTTCTGCATCTTCAGATATCTCACAAATATTTCCAAGCTTTATCTTTGATTTCTTATCCTACCTGAGTCAAAAAACTCCACCTTCCCAAGATTTTGTATATCAAATGCTAATAAGAGGCCCCTAATCTCTGGCATGTACTTGATTTTTTTGGAGGCAGGTTGAATAATAGTATATAGGACTCATTGAATCAAGAAATATGGGGTTTTCAATTTTCTGTTCCCATGCTATCTGTGCAAAACTCAGTAAACTGAGTAATGAGTGAAGTAATGTTAAAAAGCAATCTCTTTAAAAGTCAGAAGCAAGACTAAGATGCCTGGTAGCTAGGCTTCTATTCAACATTGTTGAGACCCTTGCCATTGCACTAAAATTAGAAAAATCCATACAGAGTATAATTCTGTGAAGGAAAAGACAAAATTGTCATTTATAGCTGTTATGGTAGTTTCATAAAGATTCTCCAAAATACATAGATAAATTGTCAAATTTTTTTTAAATTGTCAAGTTTGCTAGGCATAAAACAAATATGAAAAATTCAATTGCATATCTATATACTAACAATGAATAGACGATGTAATTTGTTTAAAAATGTCATTTATAAAGGAAACAATAAAATGAAGGGACAATCTACAAATGAGGATAAAATATTTGCAAACCATACGCCTGATAAGGGCTTAATACCCAAAACGTATGAGGAACTCAAACACCTCAATACCAAGAAAACAAAGGAACTTACTGTCAAATGAGCAAAGGACATACAGACATTTCTCAAAAGAAGACATACAAGGCCAGATGCAATGGCTCATCCCAGCATTTTGGGAGGCTGAGACAGATGTATTACTTGAGCTCAAGAGTTCAAGGCCGGGCGCAGTGGCTCAAGCCTGTAATCCCAGCACTTTGGGAGGCCGAGGCGGGTGGATCACGAGGTCAAGAGATCGAGACCATCCTGGTCAACATGGTGAAACCCCGTCTCTACTAAAAATACAAAAAAACTTAGCTGGCCATGGTGGTGAGTGCCTGTAATCCCAGCTACTCAGGAGGCTGAGGCAGAATTGCCTGAACCCAGGAAGCGGAGGTTGCGGTGAGCCGAGATCGGGCCATTGCACTCCAGCCTGGGTAACAAGAGTGAAACTCTGTCTCAAAAAAAAAAAAAAAAAAAAAAAAAAAGAGTTCAAGCAAGAGCAGCCTGATCAATATGGTGAAATCACATCTCTACTAAAAATACAAAAATTAGCTGAGCATGGTGGCAGGTGCCTGTAATCCCAGCTACTCAGGAGACTGAGGCAGGAGAATTGCTTGAACCGGGGAGGCAGAGATTGCAGTGAGCCAAGATTGCACCATTGCACTCCAGGGTGGGTGACAGAGCAAGAATATGTCTCAAAAAAACAACCCAAAAAGATATATAAATGGCCAATGGAATATTTTTAAATGCTCAACATTTCTAATCATCAGGGAAATAAAAATTAAAACTACAATGAGGTATCACCTCACACTTATTTGAATGGCTATTACTTTAAAAAGACGAATGATAACAAGTATTGGTGAAGACACATAGGAAGGGAATCCTTGTACACTGCTGGTGGAACTGTAAATTAGTAAACCCTCTGTGGAGAAGAGAAAGGATGTTCTTCAAAAAACTGAAAATAGAACTACCATATGATCCAGCAATCCCACCTCTGGGTATACAGTTGCCCCTCTATGTATGATGGCATTATTGGGACAGAGCCCCATTGTACGTCTAGGAGCATACTCAACATGTATCACTTCTGCAATATCGTAACATTGAAAGATTGTAAGTCAAACCATTGTAAGTCAGGAACCATCTGTAGAGCCACAGGAATTGAAATCAGCATGTCAAAGAGATATCTGCACTTCTACATTCACCCATAGCACTGCTCACAGTAGCCAAAATATGGAAGCAACCTCAGCACCTATTAACAGATAAATGGATAAAGAAAATGTGGTGAACATGCACAATGGAATACTACTCAGCCTTTAATAGAGAAGGAAATTCCGTCGTTCTCAAAAACATAGATGGATCTGGGGACCTTATGCTACTTTGAATAAGCCAGGCACAGAAAGACAAATACTGCATGATCTCACTTATATATGGAATCTTAAAACGTCAATCCTACAGAGAAACAGAGTGGCACGGTGGTTACAGAGGTTGCGGGGTGAGGTGGGGAAGGAGAAAGATGGGGAAGAGGGAAATGCTGATCAAAGGGCGCGACGTTTCAGTTAGGCAGGAAGAGTGAGTTTTAGTGATCACTGCACTGCACGGCAACCACAGTTAATAATGATTATGTTTCAAAATTGCTAAAAGAATAGGTTTTTAACATTCTTACAGTAGCCTGGGCACAGTGGCTCATGCCTGTAATCCCAACACTCTGGGAGGCTGAAGTAGACGGATCACGAGGTCAGGAGTCCGAGACCAGCCTGGCCAACACGGTGAAATCCCGTCTCTACTGAAAATACAACAATTAGCCAGGTGTGGTGGCAGGTGCCTGTAGTCCCAGCTACTTGAGAGGCTGAGGCAGGAGAATTGCTTGAACCCAGGAGGTGGAGGTTGCAGTGAGCCGAGATCATGCCACTGCACTCCAGCTTAGGTGACAGAGCAAGACTTTGTCTCAAAAAGAAAGAAAAGAAAAGAAAAACACACACAACAACAACACATTCTCATAGTAAAAAAGAATGATGAGTTGCTGAGGTGGTGGATATGTTAATTAGCTTCACTGACTCTTTCTACAATGTATACATAGATCAAACCATCACATTGTACCCCATAAACATACACAATTATTATCTGTCAATTAAAAATCGATAAATAAGTCTGGGAATCATATCTATAATCCCAGCTCATATCTATAATCCCAGCATTTTGGCAGGCCAAAGTAGGAGGATTATTTGAAGCCAGGGGTTCAAAACCAGCCTGGGCAACATACTGACCCTGTCTCAATAATAATAATAATAATCCAGGTGTGGTGGTGCATGCCTGTAGTTCTAGCTGCTCGGGAGGCCGAGATGGAGGATTGCTTGAGCCCATGAGCTTGAGAGTTCAAGGCTACAGTGGGCTATCATCATGCCACTGCACTCCAGTCTGGATGACAGAGCAACAATCTGACTCTAAAACTAAATACAAACAACTTGAAAATACATTAAAAATGTGAAGATGAAAGTTTTAGAGAACAGAAGATGCACCTCAAGAACATCTTGCTTTTCCCTTTTTTACCTGATTTGAAAGTAAAGGCGTTGCAAATGTGCACTTTGGTAACTGCAAGGGCACAAGCAACTGTCCCTCCTGGGAATTGACTATTCCTACATGATAACATCAAGCAAAATTGTGATACTAAAATTTTAGTAACCAAACTGAAATATATTGCATAAAATAAAAATTCTAGCTGGGCACGGTGGCTCACCCCTGTAATCCCAGCACTTCGGGAGGCAGAGGTGGGTGGATCACCAGGTCAGGGGTTCAAGACAAGCCTGACCAACATGGTGAAACTTGGTCTCTACTTAAAAATACAAAAATTAGTCAGGTGTGGTGGTACACACCTGTAATCCCAGCTACTTGGGAGACTGAGGCAGGAGAATTGCTTGAACCCAGGAGGCGGCGGTTGCGGTGAGCCCAGAGTGCGCCATTGCACTCCAGCCTGGGTGACAGAGGGAGACTCCATTCCAAAAATAAATAAATTAATAAAATAATAAAATAAAAATTCTAATAAAAGTTAATATTAATTTTTGTGTTTCAGACATTTATTTAATTTTCTGATATTCAGCATGGGTGACAGCTTTGGCCAAACATCTCTTTAGCCCCCTGGCCATTTGGTATTCAGCAAAAACTGAAAAAGAATATGCAGATGTACCTCTAGCAGCTCTGAATATATCTAACAAATTATTTGCAAGATGAGTACAGAGAAAATTGTGAAACTTTTTGAAGACCACTAAAGAATACCCTAGAATAAATACATTCATGGCCAGGAAGATTGAAGACCACAAACATGCTGTTTTCTCTGGGATTGATACATGGATCCAGTGTGATTTCAATCAGAATCACAAGGGGGATTTTGTGGAATCTGATGAATTCTAAAGTTTCTGTTGAAAGGCAAAGAACCAAGAGTAGCTAATACACTCCTGAAGGAGAGTATGGTGGGGACCTGCCCACTATCTAGATTTGTAAAGTTATAAGACCAACCAGTGTGGTGTTGGCTCAGGATAGGCCAAGGGGACAGAAAGAGCCCAGAAATAGACCCAGGCATATTTGTAAATTTAAATGTTTGTAATTTGTACATATAAATATCTGCTGATGAATAAGATAAAACTGTGAAGTCATCTGAGTAATAAAAAATACAGAAATGCAATTGGCATATTAAAGAATGTAGCCCCCCCACAAAAGAGGAGACTTCTTTGTAAATAAGCCATTTACCTTATTTCACCTCTCATATAATAGGGAGTTTGATTTTTATCACAGTGACTTTCCCCTCGTGACGACTACCCCACAAGTGAAATTCTCCCTTTCACACCCCTGGGAGTCCCAGTAACTGCATGTTACCAAAATACTGCAGCCCACAGGATGGGTGATCTTCCATGTGGCATTTTGAGTGAACACCTGGTTAGCAGCATTATGAATATGTGTGGCTGACCTTAGTCACAGGGTAGTGGCAGGTTTTACAGCTCAAGGCAGGCAAAACAGTCCTTTCTAAAATGAGAGAGAAACTGTCCAGCACATCAGTCAAATCTTTAAATCGCTGTAAAATTATTAAACGGTGAAATTTGTGACAGTCCAGAGTTAATTGTTTCAGTCTGTGACTCCATCTTTTTTTTTTTTTTTTTTTTTTTTTTTTGAGATGGAACTTCGCTCTTGTTACCCAGGCTGGAGTGCAATGGCGCAATCTCGGCTAACCACAGCCTCCACCTCCTGGGTTCAGGCAATTCTCCTTCTTCAGCCTCCTAAGTAGCTGGGATTACAGGCACACACCACCATGCCCAGCTAATTTTTTGTATTTTTAGTAGAGACGGGGTTTCACCATGTTGACCAGGATGGTCTCGATCTCTTGACCTCGTGATCCCCCCACCTCGGCCTCCCAAAGTGCTAGGATTACAGGCTTGAGCCACCGTGCCTGGCTCCATCTTTTTTTTTTTTAAACAGCTCTTCCCACTCTGGTGCCCATTCTGTGTCTTTGGCTAATCCCCACCAGTCAGGTGCCCACCTGCACACTGCTGCTGCCCTCCAGGGAGCCATGTGCTCCTGTCTTCTCCCAGTGAGATCCCAAACTCCTCAAGCACACAGGTCATGGCCTCTCTTTCCTTTGCGTACATGGCAATGTCTGGCGGGGTTTAGCAGTGGAATTGACTCTACAGAGAAGCTTTGCAAAAGAATTAGGGTAGGAAAGACCGAAGCGGGAGGGACAGCAAATGAAGGGGTTCATTGGTGAAGAGCTGAGAGAGGTTGTCTCAGACTTGAGTGATGTGGAAACTGATAAAAGAAAAATCAGTGATGTGGAAACTAAGAAGATAGTATGAGCAATATCATCTTATTTTTATTTTTAAAAAAAATCGTACGGGGAGAGGGCTTCAAGAGGGCTAGCTAGAGGCACTAGTTACTTGCCTCCTTCACTAAGAAGAACCAAAATAGGAAATAATCACATTTTGAGTAGATCATCTAAGAGAGAATGCTGGAAGTCAACAGAAAAGTGGCAGGAAACTCCTAAAGCAAGGAAGAGAGGGAGAAAGGCCACCTGCTGCCCTGGGACTGTGGGGGCTGGGACAGACCCCCTGGTAATGCAGGGAAAGGGTAAGGGAGAGAGGAAGAGAGGTAGAAAGGCCACCTGCTGCCCTGAGACTGTGCAGAGAAAGGGTAAGGGAGGGATCCTTAGCAGCCCATTGTGGTTTCAGCCATGAGAGGCCCCTTGGCCACGCAGGTCCTGACCTAACAGGGGGTGCTGCCGGGAGGTTGTGTGATGGCACTGCCCGAGGAAGGGAGTCTCGAGGTCCCACATGCCTCCTGAGACCTAAGCAGCTACAGCAAGGCATCATGCTGGAGTCCTGCCCCCAGTTACAGGCAGTGTCCTGGGGCTAAACCGTGCCAGGGCCAAGGCATGAGTATGGCACGTGCTGCCACCGCTTGGGCTGAGGTGCAGGCGCTGCCAGGGCTGAGGTGTCCATGGCTTGCGCATTCTCCACCCACTTGCCTAGCACTGAAGATGGGCCTTCTCTCCCCCTGGAAGGCCACAGCATGGTCGCCACTGACCCCTATCCAAGCATTCTGCTGGGGGCCTGGAGATTGCCCTGCCCCAGCCGACCACAGCTGCACCTGCACACATCACGGGGGAGCTGAGCACAAGCCTGCCTGGCCGGCTATGCCACCCCATGCCATAGCATGCAGCCTGGGTGCCAGGTGATTGCCCATCCCAGTCCATCACTGTCAGCACCTGAATACTTCTCCTGGGGTCCTAAGAATGGGCCCATCCACCCTGCTGCTACCACCATAGCTGGCACCTACCTGCAGGTACCACCTGTGGGCCTAGAGACTGGCTTTCCCAGCCCATTGCAGCCACCACCAGCACCCCAGAGGGCTGTCTTGCCACTGTAATCACCCATGCCATGCTGGCTGACCAGCGGTCCAACAAACACCCACTCACCTGGCCCACTACCACCACCACTGGCATCCAAGTAAACTACCTAGAAGCCCCAAAATTGCCCACCCAGATCTGCCAATATCAGTGTCAGGATGTACCACCTTGGGGCTCAAGGACAGGCATGTTCAGTCCCTCGCTGCCACCACTGGGCCTGAAGACTGGACCAACTGGCATTCCTGTCCCCAGCAAAGCCTCACCACAGCCCTAATTAATAACCACACCCTAAGCCACAAAGAAATCACAGATACCACTGACATTGTTTGCAACTAAGAGGAAAGATGGAGACTAAACTACCACATGCACCCAGAATCAAAGCCAAAGGGTGCTACCCAACCAGCACTATAGATGCATTTTCAGGAAAAAAATCTTCCCCTTTGAATTTTTGAAAGCAAATTCAAAGAATTGGAAGAAGTGACTATTACACTAGATTTGCAGATATCAACATAAGGTAACATGAAACATAATAAAGGAAGGAAATATGACACCTCCAAAGGAATGTAATAATTCTCCAGCAATAGACCTCAATAAAAATCCAATTTATAAAATCCTGGAAAAATAATTTAAAATATAGTTTTTTTAAATAGCTCAGTGAGATACAAGAGAATGCTGACAAATAATGCAAAGACATCAGAAAAACAATCCAGTATATGAATGAGAAATTTCCCAAAGAGATAACATCATGAAAAAGAACCAAACAGAAATTACGAAAGTGAAGAGCATACTGAATGAAATACAAAACACATTTGAAAGCTTCAACAATTAACTAGATAAAGCAATAGAATCTCAGAAGTTGAAGACAAGTCTTTTGAAATAACCCAGGTAGACAAAAATAAAGAAAAAAGATTTTAAAAGAATGAGCGGAGACTTTGTGACATATGGACACAGGAAGTGACCAAATATTTATCAGTATCCCAGCGGCAAAGAGAGAACAAAAGGTTTAGAAAACCTATTTAATGAAATAGAAAATGAGAACTTCCCAAGCCTAGCAAGAGTTTAGACATCCAGATATAGGAAGCTCAGACATCCCCAAATAGACACAATGCATAAAGGTCTTCTCTGTGGTACATTATAGTCAAATTGTCCAAAGACAAAGTGAAAACTCTAAAAGAACAAGAGAATGGAAACTAGTCACCTACAAAGGAACCCCCAGCAGACTAGCAGTGGGTTTCTCAGTAGAAACTTTACAGGCCGGGAGAGAATGAGAGTCTATATTCATATTCAAAGTACAAAAAAAAAAAAAAAAAAAAAAACCCTGCTATCTAAGGATAGTATACCCAGCAAAATTATCCTCAATAAGTAAAAGAGAAATAAAGTCTTCCCTAGAAAAACAAAAGCTGAGGGAATTCATCACCACTAGAATGGCCCTACAAGAAATGTTCAAGGGAGTCCTACCTAGAAGTGAAAAGAGGACATTTACCATCATAAAAACACAGGAAAAATATAAGACTTACTGGTAAAGCAAACACATAAATGAGGAAGAGAAAGAACTCAAGTGGTACCGCTACAGAAAACCACCAAACGATGACAACCCCTGAGATAAAAAGAAAGGAAAAAATGAATACAAACCATAAAACAATGAACAATAGGACAGGAACAAAACATCACATATAAATAATAAATGGATTAAATTCTCTTTTTTTCTTGTTAAGACTAATCAAGTGCAGTAGTGAGAATGGGGGAAAGAGTAGAACAAGGAGTTCAATCTGTAACTGACTGTGAATAATCAATTGAGATAACTCACTACCTTCGGACCAGCCTAAATGGATTAAATTCTCCGTTTAATAGTCATAGACTGGTTGAATGGATAAAAAGCTTGATCCAACTATATGTTATTTATAAGAAATGCACTTTGGCCTGGTGTGGTGGCTCACTCCTGTAATCCCAGTACTTTGGGAGGCTGAGGCAGGTGGATCACAAGGTCAGGAGTTGGAGACCATCCTGGCCAACATGGTAAAACCCTGTCTCTACTAAAAATACAAAAAGTTAGTTGAGTGTGGTAGCTCTGTAGTCCCAGCTACTCAGGAGGCTGAAGCAGGAGAATCACTTGAACCCAGGAGGTGGAGGCTGTAGTGAGCCAAATTGCACCATAGCGTTCCAGCCTGGGCAACAGAGTGAGACTCTGTCTCAAAAATAAATAAATAAATAAATAAATAAAAGAAATGCACTTTACAGATATTGCACATATAGACTGCACTTTTTGTTTTTTTTTTTTTTGAGACAAGGTTTTGCTCTTGCTGCCCAGGCTAGAGTGCAATGGTGCAATCTCACCACAATCTGTGCTTCCCAGGTTCAAGCAATTCCCCTGCTTCAGCCTCTCGAGTAGCTGGGATTACAGGCATGCACCACCACACCTGGCTAATATTTTGTATTTTTAGTAGAGACGGGCTTTCAACATGTTAGTCAGACTGGTCTCTAACTCCTGACCTTGTGATCCACCACCCTGTCTTCCCAAAGTGTTGGGATTACAGATGTGAGCCACCACATCTGGACTAGACAGTGCTTTAAACAGATAGACTGAAAGTAAAGGAATGTAAAAGATATTCTATGCAAACAGAAACCCAAAAGAAGCAGGAATAGCTACACTTATGTCATATAAAACAGAAGACTTTAGTTCAAAAACAGTTTTTAAAAAAAAGGATAAAGAAGGTCATTATACAATGATAAAAAAAAAAATCAGTCCAGCAAGAGGCTATAATAAGGCTAAATACATGAGCACGCAACACTGGAGCACCCAAATTTCTAAAGCAAATATTACTAGATCTAGAGAGAATCCAATACAGTAATAGTGGGGAACTTCAGTACTTTAGTCAGCATTAGACAGACCCTCTAGACAGAAAGTCAACAAAGAAGCATTGGATTTAAGCTGGACTTGTGATTAAATGGGACCTAAGAAACATCTACAGAACATTTTATTTGGCAACTACAATACTAATTCTTCTCACCAGCACATAGAACATTTTTCAGGACAGACCATATGTTAGGCTACAAAACAAGTATCAACGAATTGTTTAAAAAATTAAAATAGTATCAAGTAATTTCTTAGACCAAAATGGAATAAAATTAAAACTCAATACAAAGAGGAAGTTTAGAAACTGTAAAAATACAGAGAAATTAAGCAACATGCTTCTGAACAACCACTGGGCCAATAAAGAAGTTAAGATGAACATTTAAATAACTTATTGAAACACATGGAAATGGAAATACGACCTACCCAAATCTGTGGGATACAGCAAAATCAGTGCTCAGGGAAGTTCAATGCAATAAACTCCAACATTAGAAAAGTAGAAAGATTTCAAATAAACAATCTAACAACGAACCGCAAGCAAGTGGAAAGGCAAAAACATTCCAAACCCCAAATTAGCAGAAGGAAAAATAATAAAGATCAGAGCAGAACTTCACAAAATAGAGAAAAGTAATATTAAGGATAAATAAAATGAAAAGTTGTTTCTTCAAAAAGATAAACAAAATTGATATACTACTAGCCAGACTAACCAAAAAAAAAGACAGAAGACCAAAGTAAGCAAAATCAGAAGTAAAAAAGGCAACATTACAACTTATATACCACAGATATACAAAAGATCAGAGACTATTGTGAACAACTATATGAACAAACTGAAAAATCTAGAAGAATAAATTCATGGACACGTACAACCTACAAAGATTGAATCAAGAAAAAAAAAAAAACTTGAACAGATCAATAATGAGGAGTGAGATTGAATCAGTAATAAAAGGTCTACCAACATTGAAAAGCCCAGGACCACACCACATGGATTCTCTGCCAGATCTACCAAATGTGTAAAGAAGAACTAATGCCAATACTCCTCAAATAATTCCAAAAAATTGAAGAGAAGGGAATTCTCCCTAACTTATTCTACAAGGCTAGCATTACCCTGGTAACAAAACAGACAAGGACACAATTAAAAAAAGAAAAATATAGGCCAATATTCCTGATGAACATAGATGTAAAAATCCACCACTAAATACTATCAAACTGAATTCATCAGTACATCAAAAAGATTATACACAATCATCAAGTAGGATTTAACCCAGGGATGCAAGGATGGTTCAACATACACAAGTCAATAAAATGTGATGCATCAAATCAAAAGAATGGAAGATAAAAAACACATGATCATCTCAACAGATGCAAAAAAAGTATTTGATAAAATTCAACATTCCTTTATAATAAAAACTGTTAGCAATTAGGCATAGAAGGAACATATCTCAACATTAAAAGGCCATATATGACCAGCTCACAGCTAACATCATACTGAATGGGAAAAAATAAAAGCCTTTCCTCTAGAACTGGAACGAGACAAGGATGCCCACTTTTATCACTCCTATTCAATATAGTACTGGAATTCCTAGCTAGAGCAATCAGGCAAGAGAAAGAAATAAAAGATATCCCAATTGAGTGGCCAGGTGCAGTGGCTCATGCCTATAATCCCAGCACTTTGGGAGGCCAAGGTGGGTGAGTCACTTGAGGTCAGGAGTTTGAGACCATCCTGGCCAGCATGGTGAAACCCCGTCTCTACTAAAAATACAAAAATTAGCCAGTCATGATGATAAGCACCTGTAATCCCAGCTACACAGGGTGCTTAGACAGGAGAATCACTTGAACCCAGGAGGTAGTGGTTGCAGTGAGCTGAGATCGTGCCACTGCACTCCAGCCTGGGCAATAGACTGAGCTTCCATCTCAAAAAAAAAAAAAAAAAAAAAAAAAAAAAAAAAAAATCCAAATTGGAAAGGAGGAAATCAAATTGCCCCTTTCTGTAGACATGACCCCATATCTATAAAAACCAAGAGACTCCACCAAAAACACTCTTAGAACTGATGAACAAATGAAGTTAAGTTGTAGCATACAAAAATCAACATAAAAAATCGGTAGCATTTCTATATACCAATAACAATATAGCCAAACAAGAAATCCAGAAGGCAATACCATTTATGACAGCTACAAAAAATAATAAAACACGTAGGACATTTAATCAAGGAGGTAAAAGATCTCTCTAAGGAAAGCTACTAAATACTGATGAAAGAAATTGAAGAAGACACAAAAATTGGAAAGCCATCCCATGCTCATGAATTGAAAGATTATTAAAATAACCAGGATTCCCTGATCTACAGATTCCACATAATCCCTGTTAAAATACCAATGTCATTTTTCACAGAAATAGAAAAAACAATCCTAAAATTTATATGAAACTAAAAAAGATCCAGAATTGCTAAGGTAATCCTAGTGAAAGGAGCAAAGCTGGAGGCATCACATTACCTGACTTCAAAATATATTATAAGAATATTGGTAACCAAAACAGGATGGTACTGGTATAAAAGTAGATATGTAGACCAATGAAACAGAATAGAGAATTCAGAAATAAAGGCACCTACTTACAACCAACTGATCTTTGACAACGTTATCAAGAAGATACACTGGGGAAAGAATGCCCTCTCCAATAAATGGTCCTGGGAAAACTGGATGACCATATGAAGAATGACACTGGACCTCTATCTCTCACCATATACAAAAATCAACTCAAGATAAATTAAAGATTTAAACATAAGATCTGAAACTATAAAACTACCAGAAGAAAACACAGGGAAAACACTTCAGGACATTGATCTAGGCACAGATTTTATGGTGAAGACCTTAAAGCACAGGCAACAAAACCAAAAATAGACAAATAGGACTGTATTAAATACAAAGCTTCTGCACAGCAAAGGAAACAATCAACAGAGTAAAGAGACAACCTGTTGAATGGGAGAAAATATTAGCAAATTACTCATCCAACAGGGGACTAACATCCAGAATATACAAGGAAGGAATTCAAACAACTCAACAGTAAAAGCACAAGTAATTCCATTAAAAATAAATAAATAAAGCTCAAAGAAGAAAAGACATTTCTCGAAAGAAGACATACAAATGGCCAGCACATATATGAAAAAAAATGTTCCACATCACTTACTACCAGGGAAATGTAGATCAAATCCACAATAAGATATCATCTTACCTCACTTATAATGACTATTACTAAAAAGAAAAAAATGGCCAGGCACAGTGGCTCACACCTGTAATCCCAGCACTTTGGGAGGCCAAGGTGGGTGAATCGCCTGAGGTCAGGAGTTCAAGACCAGTCTGGCCAACATGGTGAAACCCCATCTCTACTAAAAATACAAAAATTAGCCAGACCTGGTGGCAGGCACCTGTAATACCAGCTACTTGGGAGGCTAAGGCAGGAGAATCACTTGAACCCAAGAGGCGGAAGTTACAGTGAACCGAGATTGCACCACTGCACTCCAGCCTGGGTGACAAGAGTGAGACTTAATCTGAAAAAAGAAAAAACAAAAAACAAAAAACAATAGCCTATGTTAGTGAGTATATGGAGAAAGGGGAACTCTTGCACACTGTTAATGGGAATGTAAGTTAGTTTAGGAACTACAGAGAACAGCATGGTGATTTCTAAAACACCTAAAAATAGAACTACCATACGATCCAGCAGTCCCACTTCTGGGTAGTTATCCAAAGTGGAAAGAAATCAATATATCAAAGAAATACATGGCACCCCCAGGTTTATTGCATCACTATTCACGGTAGCAAAGACATGGAACCAGTCTAAGTATTCATCAACAGATAAATGGATAAAGAAAATGTGATACGCACACACACACACACACACACACACACACACAAATGGAAAACTATTTGTCCATACAAAAGAATAAAATCATGTAATTTGCAGCAAACATGATGAAATGGAAAGTCATTAAGTAAAATAAGTCAAACACAGAACAACAAACATGATATATTCTCATATGTGGAAACTAAAAAAGTTAATCATACAAAGGAAGACAGTACAAATGCACAATTAAAAAATATACGGTCTAATGTTCAATAGCAGAGTAGGGAGACTATAGGTAACAATTATGTATTGTATTTTTTTTTTTTTTTTGAGACAGAGTCTTGCTCTGTTGCCCAGGCTGGAGTGCAGTGGTGTGATCTCAGCTCACTGCAACCTCCGCCACTCAGGTTCAAGTGATTCTCCTATGTTAGCCTCCCTGGTACTTGGGATTATAGGTGCATACCACCATGCCCAGCTAATTTTTGTATTTTAGTAGAGATGGGGTTTCACCATGTTGGTCAGGCTGGTCTCGAACTCCTCACCTCAGGTGATCCACCCGCCTCAGCCTCCCAAAGGGCTGGGATTATAGGCATGAGCCACTGCACCTGGCCTTATGTATTGTATATTTTAAATAGCTAGAGGAGAGGACCTCAGATGTATTCTACATATAGAAATGATAAATACTCAAGTGACTGATACTCTAAATAACCCAACTTGATCATTATATATGCACATATACTCATAGGGACCATACCAGAAAGTTTTATGAGTGTAACAAAATTTTACATGTACTACCCCATAAATAGGTACAACTATAATGTATCAAAAAGAATTTAAAAAATAAAAAAGCGCCGGGCGCGGTGGCTCAAGCCTGTAATCCCAGCACTTTGGGAGGCTGAGGCGGGTGGATCACGAGGTCGAGAGATCGAGACCATCCTGGTCAACACGGTGAAACACCGTCTCTACTAAAAATACAAAAAACTAGCTGGGCATGGTGGCACGTGCCTGTAATCCCAGCTACTTAGGAGGCTGAGGCAGGAGAATTGCCTGAACCCAGGAGGTGGAGGTTGCGGTGAGCCGAGATCGCACCATTGCACTCCAGCCTGGGTAACAAGAGCGAAACTCCATCTCAAAAAAAAATAAAAAATAAAAAAATAAAATAAAAAAGCAGTGTATGTATATATACACATTTACACCCATACACATACTCATAGGGACTCTACCAGAAAGATACACACCAAAAGGTTAGTGGTTACTTTTTGTGTTGTGTGTGATTTTTCTTTTCTTTTTTTTTTATGTCTATGTGGGATTTCCAAGTGTTCTAAAATGAACACATATTTTTATAATTAAGAAATAGATCTCATTAAACATAAAATCGAGGCTTCCACTTCTAAGTAAAACAGCTAGAAAATTAAGCAACATGTATTTAACAATCTATCTGCAAAATAACCCCAGTACATAACACTGTTTACAGGCACTAGACAACAGACGGTGCAGGACTGTCATCCTTAGGAAGTGGCAAACAGTAGAGATGTCAATCCTCCAAGCAGCCTAGATTGGCTCCTGAGCGCTGATTGTGATCTTGGCAAAGGTGAGGGAAACAATGCCAGGTGGTTTCATTGAGTAGAGGAGGCAGAGTACTGGAGAGGAGAAAATCACTCAGGCAAAGAGTTCAGAAATATTCATAAGGGTTCTCCTGAGTCTTCAGCTAGAAACTATTTGCTCATGACCAAGGCAAAACTCCTTAGTTTGCAAACAGCAAATTCCAGGGAAAGAAAAAGCCCTGGGGAGCTACAGGGGAAGCAACATCCAGAGCCCTCGGGTGAGGAATGGTTTATGTCCTCCACAGCTAGGAGAGAGAAAGGCTGTGTTGAGTCCATTGGCTGCCAGTAAGCTGCCTCAGTAGTGAGCCTAAGCTAGTTCTATGGGAAAGACTAACTGAGACCCACCTTAAAACAGCTTAAAAACAAGACTTGAAAGGATCACGCTGGACTGAAAATCACTTTAATACTTTTTAAAGAAATACAAGAAAATCTAGAGTTTTAAAATCTAAAATTCACATTGGCTGGCATCTAAAACAAAATTACTAGACACGCAACAAAGCAAGATGTGAAACCTAATCAGTCAATAGAAACAGGCCTAGAAGTGACAGAGATTATGGAGTTATCACACAAAGATCTAAAATAGTTATTATAAATTTGTTCAATAGCTCAAGAATATAATGAAGAGAGAAATGCAGGATATAAAAGACAGGAAAAAAAGAGCCAGGTGCGGTGGTTCACGCCTGTAATCCCAGTGTTTTGGGAGGCTGAGGTCGGCAGATCGCCTGAGGTCAGGAGCTTGAGACCAGCCTGACCAATATGGTGAAACACATCTTAAAAAAAAAAAAAAAAAAAAAAAGACAGAAAAAGAACTAAATGTAAGTTCCAGAGATGAAAATTACAATAGCTAAAACAAAAATTCTATTAAATGGTATTAACAGCTAATTAGACATTATGAAGAAAAGATCAATGAACTTGAAGGCACAGCAAAAGAACCTATCCAAAATAAAGCACAGAGAGAAAAAAACTGAAAAGGTGAGCAGAGGCCTCACATACCAAAGGCCATGTCACATGATCTAAATGTATGTAATTGGAAGCCCAGTGTGGGAATGGGGCAAAAAGAAATTTAATGGTGCAATTTTCTAAATTCAAAAAATGCATATAAACCTAGGGCAAAAAAACTCAATGAACCCTCAATGATAAATACAAAGAAAATCATACCAGGACATATTATAATGAAGATACTCAAAGCTCATAATAAAAAAACAAAATTTTAAAAGTAGCCAAAGGGCTAGAAATGGTGGCTCATGCCTGTAATTCCAGCACTTTGGGAGGCCAAGGTGGGTGTATCACTTGAGGTCAGGAGTTCCAGACCAGTCTGGCCAATATGGCAAAACCCCATCTCTATTAAAAATACAAAACGTAGCCAGGTGTGGTGGCGTGTGCCTATAATCCCAGCTACTCGGGAGGCTGAGGCACAAGAATTGCTTGAACCCAGGAGGCAAAGGCTGCAGTGAGCCAAAATCACACCACTGCACTGCAGCCTGGGTGACAGGGTAAGAATCTATCTTAAAAAAAAAAAAAAAAGTAGCCAAAGAATAAAGACACAGAAAGCACAAATCAGTTTTTTTTAAAGATAAATTGAACTTTAACATGCAAACTTCTGCACTTTGAAAATCTCCATTAAGAAAATGAAAAAGCAAGCCCCAGACTGGGAGAAAGTTTCTGACACAGGACTTGTACCTGCAATACATAAACAACTCTTACAACTCAATAAGACGAAAAAGTCATTTTTTATGGGAAAAATATTTGAACAGACACTTCATAAAATACACAAATTGCCAAAAAACACCAGAAAATGTGCTTAACATTATGCAGATTAATCACATGCAAATGAAAACCAGATGAGAGACTACTGTGTACCTATTAAATGGCTACAGTTTAAAAGGCTGACAACGCCAAGCACTGGTGAGTATGTTGAGCCACCAGAATGCTTGTATGTTGTTGAGCCCTTTCATTAAAATCAGCAAATGGAACAGTGATACTCACATCTGGGATTGAGTATCCAAGACTTGGTGAACTGGGAGAGCAGGTCATGAAGGGAATCCACACAACGAATGAATATTTTATTGTAAGAAAAAAGGACGGCCGGGCATGGTGGCTCATGCCTGTAATCCCAGCACTTTGGGAGGCTGAGACAGGTGGATCACCTGAGGTCATGAGTTCAAGACCAGCCTCACCAACATGGCAAAACCCCATCTTTACCAAAAATGCAAAAATTAGCCAGGTGTGGTGGTAGGCACCTATAATCCCACCAAATCAGGAGGCTGAGGCACAAGAATCACTTGAACATGGGAGGCAGAGGTTGCAGTGAGCCAAGATCATGCCTGGGTGACAGCAAGACTCTGTCTTAAAAAAAAAAAAAAAAGAGACAGCTGCAGACAGAATGTTTGTGTCTCCCCAAAATGCATACACTGAAATCCTCACCCCCAAGGGGGTGGTGTTTGAAGGTGGGTCCTTTGGGAAGTAATTAGGTCATGAAGGTGGAGCCCTTGTGAATGGGATTAGTGCCCTTACAAAAGACGCCCCAGAGATCTCCCTCTCCGCTTCCACCATGTGAGGATGCGTGACTCAAGGAAATGTTGTCTATGTACCAGGAATGGGTCCCCACCAGACACTGATTCTGCAGGTGCCTTGGCTTCCAGCCTCCAGCACTGTGGGAAGTCAATGTCTGTTGTTTACAAGTCAGCCAGTCTACCTTAGTGGCCAGAATGGACTCACACAAAGATGTAAATATAACATTTAAAAAGTAAACACCCTAGAATGTTAAGTTTGGGTTAGAAATATCAGCATACACATACCATCCTTTTTCCTAATTCTGGCCAGTGAAAGGCCTAGAAGCAGTGACAGGGCAGAGGCGGCCGCCCCACACTCAGGCTCCAATTGCTGACACCAACCCCTCGGAAGGAGCCAGAGCTCAGAGCGGGAAGGCCAGCCCAGGACTGGGGCAGGAGAGACGCAATATGAGCCCAAAGACACCTTTGTGTCCTGGAAATCAAAGAAGCTGCAAAGACCAGCAAGACGAAGAACAGAGGCACCTCCAGGACGTGGGCTCCGAAGCCAATGATGGGAGAGTTCAGGTCAAAAGGAATCATGAATGTATTCACTGAGACATATTTAATATGAAAAAACATGAGTTCACGACATTAGTTTAAAAATAAAAAGCAAAACACAAAGATGAAAAAATCTCATTTGTTACCATTGGAGGTAAGCTGGACACCAATTATTATACTCACAAAATTGGCAATTAAAAGGAAAAATGTTAATACTTTGTAAGCCAGGCATGGTGGCTCACACTGGTAATCCCAGCACTTTGGGAGGCTGAAGCAGGTGGATCACAAGGTCAGGAGTTTGGGACCAGCCTGACCAATATGGTGAAACCCCATGACTACTAAAAATACAAAAATTAAGCCGGTTGCGGTGGCTCAAGCCTGTAATCCCAGCACTTTGGGAGACTGAGGCAGGTGGATCACGAGGTCAAGAGATCGAGACCATCCTGGTCAACATGGTGAAACCCCGTCTCTACTAAAAATACTAAAAATTAGCTGGGCATGGTGGCGCGTGCCTGTAATCCCAGCTACTCAGGAGGCCAAGGCAGGAGAATTGCCTGAATCCAGGAGGCGGAGGTTGCGGTGAGCCGAGATCGCGCCATTGCACTCCTGCCTGGGTAACAAGAGCGAAACTCCGTCTCAAAAAAAAAAAAAAGAAAAGAAAAATTAGCTGGGCATGATGGCGCGCACCTGTAATCCCAGCTACTCTGGAGGCTGAGGCAGGAGAATCGCTTGAACCTGGGAGCAGGAGGTTGCAGTAAGCCGAGATCACACCTGTGCACTCCAGCCTGGGCTACAGAGAGAGACTGTCTCAAAAACAAAAACAAAAACACCAAACTTTCTGAACAATCCTAATTTAACATTAAGAGAATATTCTTTTTAAAGAAGAATTCCAGCTAATAAATATAGAAAGACTGGAGAATGAGAACATCACCGGTTTGCAACCCCTAATGAAAGAAGTGATCTGTGCAGACATCATCAGCACAGAGTAAGGAAACGAATGCCAGAACGGGAGCTGTGAAATGCTGCGTCACAGGAGCGTTTTCTCACTAGTCAATCTTAGAATCACCGCTGAAGCTGGCCGACATCCGTGATGTCTGTGCATCCTCACGTGAAGCGAGGGAAAGAACACTGCACCGCCTGTGAGACACTCCTCCAGCTGCACTGCATTTGAGTCTGACCAAACCTTCACACTGCCGTCCAGCTTAGAGGAGACAGGGGCGTGTGGAAGCCGGCCCAGCATGGCCCAGTCCCCAGTGTTAGCTAGCTGTGGACACAGTCACGCTGCGTAACAAATGGCTCTGGTGGCGATTCTCAGCTCTCAGCCCCGCAGGAGGGAGGTGGGCCCCATGGCACTGTGTCAGTTCTGAGCCACGCTATGGAGGGCAGGGGCAACAGGGAGGGAAGGACCCCCGCTCACCCTAGGCCAATGGGAGTCACCACCCGACCAGCCATGCTGGGGCCGTCCTTCTCCTACAGAGCCTGAGGGCAGGGAGAGAACTACTTGCTAAAAAACATCCTGCATACCTCATCAGGTGATGAATCCAGAAAGTGGAACATTCTGCAGGACAATCTACCAAGTTCCTTCAAGTCAAAGACCAGAAACCAACTGTGGAGCAGAGGAGAGACGGCTAAGACGACTCCCAGTGAAAAGAGACTCCAGGGACATAGATGAAGCCAGACACCGTTATCCTCAGCCAACTAACACATGAACAGAAAACCAAACACCGCATGTCCTCACTTACAAGTGGTGGCTGAACAACGAGAACACGTGGACACGGAGGGCAACACCACACACCAGGCGATGGCAGCGGTGGGGTCGGGGGAGGCAGAGTATCAGGAGAAATATTGAATGCACACGGGGCTTAATACCAGGTGATGGGTTGATGGATGCAGCAACCCACCATGGCACACGTTTACCTGTGTAAGGAACCTACACATCCTGCACACATCCCAGAACGAAATAAAAGGGACTTCAGAGACAACACCAAACAGAGCAAACGGTTCTTGATGGGATCCTGACTTGAGCACACACACACACGCACTTCCCTAGTTCTGAAGCAACTAGAGACATTCCTCTACGGTCTGGGTTTCCCGTCATGCCGGAGACCAATCAAACCTTTACCTTTGACGGTTTTCAGGATAATGATGAAGGCATCACTGGCAATACTGCTGCTACGGAAGCCATCCACTGCAAAGGGAAGGTGCTTGGGAGGTGGGGAAATGGAGGAAGGGCCGCCCAGGTGCTGGGCTGCTTGCTGGGGAGGGTCACCTGCTCACCTCCTGCAGGCCCAGGCCACCCTCAGACTCCGCCTCTCTCCCTGCTGGGGCTGCCTGAGGCAAACGGGTTGGCTAGGGCTTGGCCTCTGCTCCACCTCCAGAGGGGAACTTCCCCGGCCCACCTGGGTTCCAGGCCAGAGTCACGGAAACAGCCCTGAGGCCCCGAAGGTGCGATTGGGAGGGAAGAGGACAGCCAGGCCTGGTGGGGCCCTGGGGGTGGCAGACACTCAGCTTGCCGTGCAGATGGGGGCTGGGGGGGTGGGTGAGATGGACAGGGGCTGGATCCACACCAGGCTGTCAGCATAAAACACATCAGATTTCCAAGGCTTTGCACCAAAACCCCCGCTAATGATCTTTATATTGGTTGCATGCTGATCTAATATTACAGATATAGCGGTTTAAGCGGTTTATCTGCTTCTCTTTTCTTCTTAACCACGGCTGCTAGGAGTTTAAAGTGACACAGGTGTGTGTCTTCTTGTTCCGTTTGTCCTGGACGGTGGTGGCCAGATGGGAGGACCAGTTTAACAGAGCCGCTGTGGATTTAAGGGGGTCACTCGGACACCTGCTCTCCGCCATGGATTTAAGGCCGGGGTCATTCGGACGCCTGCTCCGTGGCGTTCATGGCACAGTGACTCAGTGGATGGGGTGAAGATACCCCATCAAATTCCCACAGGCACTCTAGGCAGGACCATCTGCTTTTTGTGACTCGGTCTCTGAAAAGCTCCTGACAAGGTAGAGCCACCAACTCTGGCGAGATGTTTTTTTTTTGAGATGGAGTTTCACTCTGTTGCTCAGGCTGGAATGCAATAGTGCAGTCTCGGCTCACCACAACATCCACCTCCAGGTTCAAGTGATTCTCCTGCCTCAGCCTTCCGAGTAGGTGGGATTACAGGCACGCACCACCATGCCCGGCTAATTTTTGTATTTTTAGTAGAGACAGGATTTCACCATGTTGGCCAGGCTGGTCTCGAACTCCTGACCTCAGGTGATCTGCCCATCCTGGCCTCCAAAAGTGCTGGGATTACAGGCGTGTGCCAGAGCACGCAGGCTGGTGAGATTTTATTTTATTGGTAAATAAGTTTTTGCACTGAACTAACACCAGACTTCACAAACATGGGGAGGAAGACACAGCACCTGGGGGCAGACGCAACCCTCAGGGTTGTTGGGGGAGGGAGATCACGTGGAATCCGGAGTCCGGTTACTTTTTCAGTCACTGAAGTGGGATATTTAATATTCACACATTTCTCAAGTGACCCCAGTGTGCCTCTGTGCCTAGCCCTGGAACAGATGACTCACAGGGAGGGGCGGGCCGCGTGGAGACTAAGCCAGGAGCCGACTCAGAGGCGCTTTCCCTGGCAGGAAAAGCCGGGCGCCCTGAGAACTCTGGGTTTGTTCTGAGAGGGGCAGGCATTAGCTGGGGCACGTGAGCAGCGACATGATGGGGTCACTCATTCTGCAGGGAAAGCAGCCTCTGGCTGCTGCAGGGGTGCAGGAGGCACAGAGTCGAGGTGAGGCCAGACGGGTCACCCCGCCCAGCCCAGCGCAGGGGGTTGAGAAGCTAGGTACACACGCTCCAGGTGATGGCCGTGTCCCCGTGCCCCTGAGGCAGCAGGGCCTGCCTGATGTCAGGGTGGCTGCAAGGTGTGCCCCAGTGATTCGGGAGCATTCTTCTATGGACAAAGCCTGGCTGAGTCCCCGAGTTTCAGAAAACTGCTTTTTCCTCCAGTCCCACTCATTTTAGCAAAGTAGAACCGGGGCTGCAGGCAGCGTCAGCGCTGAAAATACCAGGTATGCGAGTTGGAGTTTGGAAGATGAGTGCGTGGAGCTGTACCCCAGAAATGCAAGTGTAGGTATCACCCCCGGCCGGCAGGCGTCCTTTGCCCCTAGCAGGAGGCAGAGGCCTGCGCTGCGCACCCGCTCAGAAAGGGGTCAGTGGTGAGCCCCGCCCCACGCAGGGCCAAGCCCCACACCACCCAGTGTGGCAAATCACTTGAGAGCTCGCTGAGTACAGGTTCCCCGCTAGGGGACCGTTGGGGGCTAAGATGCTGGAGGTTGCAGCCAGGTTTGCTGAAGAGTGAGGGGGCTGGAAGTTTTGCCTTATTTTTCCCCCCAAATGCTTTTGTGTCCCAGGGCAAACTCTAGGCACTGGCCTTAATTGTGGCCCCGACTGGAGGTTGGGAGTAGAGTCTAACATGGGAGCTCTTTCTGAAAGGTTTGCTTGAGACCCCGACATACACTCTGTCGCCGCCTCGGCAGGTGCAGCCAGCTCTGGAGACAGTCCACAGCACTGCGTTAGGGTCACCCGCTCAGGGCCACCAGCATGCACGCCATCACCCGCTCCCTGTCCTAACCAGCGGCCTCCCCAGATGGCCGAGACCAGCCGGTGGGCAGGAACAGTGCTCCCTGTGTGGTTAAAGACAATGGTAAGACATGGGTGTCACAGACACTAAGCTATTTAGTCTTTTGAACTTGCTGACGTCCGTTCACAAAAGAACCAGTAGAAACTGAGTCATGGCGTTCACCTGGGAGAAGTGCACTGAGCAGTTCCTCTAAGCCAGGGATGAAGATACACTCAGGCCCTCCCATCCCCCAACAGGCAGGGCTCCTGCCGCAGCCTCAGTGACCGACTCTGGAACCGACAGGAGCGGTCAGCCGTGCTGGACACACCTTCACCCCGGAAGCCCCAGCACCGCCTGCCAGGGTCCCATGCTTCCGAAGTCTCCAGCTCTGGACCGCCATCGCCGCCCACAGAGAGGAGGAGAGGAAGTCCGAGTGTCCTTAGGGGCCCGTGGCCAACTTTCCACATGCCTTCAATGCCTGGCGTTGGCCCCCGTGTCCGGTGTGAGGGCTGCTGGCTGTGGAGACGGATCCCACGCTGTGTTTGGAGGCACCAGCCACTGGCAGGACCGGTACCAAAAGCCCTCCGAGATATTATTGGAAAAGAGCCTTGGTGTGCTTGCCTGGCACAGAGAAGCCTCCCGAGAAATGTCAGATGAGTCATGAGTCTCAGAGGGGGCCGGCAGCCAGAGAGGAAGTGAGGAGCAAAACCAAGAAGGAGCAGCAGGAGGGCGGGCGCGTGGGGGCCAGGGTCAGTGCAGCGAGGGGCGTCACTGGGGGCCGGCAGCTGGTGTACGTGCCGTGTGCACAGACATCCTGTGAGTGCCCAGGCCTCCATATCTAGGTCTAAAGCTGTGGCCCTGGCCTCAGTGCCGCTCTGGCCTCAGGTAATCATTCTCCGTCAGATCAGAGGCCCTTCTGGTCACCTGGTGGATGGCTTGGGTCTCTAACGCCACAGGGTGTGTCCATTCTTAGGCCTCGACACCTGTGCATTCGGCTGAGACCTGATCCTGGCAGCAGGCCCTGCGTGGCCGGATGAGGCCCCTGAACTCCACAGGGCAAGGCCAGCCCGAGGAGAGGCCGGAGCAGAAGGCGCCTCTGTCAAGATCTCCCCACAGGCCGTACTTTCTTGAGATGAAGTTTTGCTCCTGTCGCCCAGGCTGGAGTGCAATGGTGTTATCGCGGCTCACTGCAACCTCCGCCTCCCGGGTTCAAGCGATTCTCCTGCCTCAGCATCCCGAGCAGCTGGGGTGACAGGCATGGCATGCACTGCCATGCCTGGCTAATTTTTGTATTTTCAGTAGAGATAGGGGTTTCTCTTCATTGGCCAGACTGGTCTCAATCTCCTGACCTTAGGTGATCCGCCCTCCGTGGCCTCCCAAAGTGCTGGGATGACAGGTGTGAGCCGCCGTGCCTGGCACACAAGCTTTCTAGGTGCCGCCCTGTGAAAGGCGTTCTCCCCCTCAGCGCAGCCTGTCGGTTCTAAAGGCGCCGTGGCACTTTGTGTCTCAGGGCGTGGCCGTGGCCCAGTCCAGTGGCCTGGGCAGCTTCACCTGTGGACTGGCTTTCTGGAAGGGGCCCAGGAACCTCCATTTTAACAAGTTTTCCGGGTCACCCCTGGCCTGGATTTGGCTTTTCTGCCCCCGATTTGATTCTGAGGCAGCAGCGATCAGTTCAGGACACCTTCACGAGCTCTCTCCAGGGGTCCTGAGGCCCAAGAGGCCCATCTGATTCCCCAGGAAACCAAAGCAATCTCACTTGGCCAAGCCTCTCGCAGATATTCCGTGGGCAAGGCCGCTGCAGCCCCAGCCTGGGAGGCAGCTCACAGCTCCTGGATTATTTGTAAGTCGGGTCCAGTCCAGCCCATCTGAGCCATCTGTGCCCCTTTTGAGGCCTGGCAGGCAGCCAGGGATGCACTGAGAGACCCTCTGTCCTCCACCCGCCACTCGGAGTGGGTGAGAGGCCAGGAAAACCACTCCCATTTTAGAAAGGTGGAACCAGGACGCCCAGCACGTGTGTGTGGGCGAATCTGTGATGTGGGCGTGTCCGTGGGAAACCCTGACTCCAGAACCTCCTTTTCCAGCGTGGGCTCCGACACTGATCCCTGCCGCAGTCAGCCCTGGCACCGTCCACATTGACGTGGGGCTGATGGCCGGGCAGGGTGTTTTCTCCCACGTCCCCGTCTTGTTGCCAGGATGGGAAGAATAGCTGAGGGCCGCCCCGGAGCCATGCAGGGGTTGGAAGGTGCCAACCAGACCCCTCATCCACCTGCCGGGGCCCCTTGGGAGTAGAAACCCTCCGGCCCCACCAAGCCGGAGCAGATTCCTCGCTCGGGGATAATCACATCCCTGGAGGCCCCACAGGACCAGCACCAGCTGCCCACGAGGTCAAACTGCAGGGCAAGGCACCTTCCCCTTCTTGGGGCCACGTACCAAATAAACCACTTGTTCACAAATGCCACCCTCAGTGCTTCCTGCGGTGGGGGCCTCTACCTGACTCCCCGATTCCCTGGCCTGCAGGGACGAGGCCAGCTCTGGGAGCTGAAGTGTTATCTGGGATGGATTGGTGGGCAGGAGGGAGGGAGGGGGGAGGGTCTTCATCTGAACTCGGCCCTCTGGGGAGATGCTGGAGTCCAACCAGGAAGAAGCAGCAGAGATAAGGGCAGCCGCAAAGCCTAAGCGTGTTTTGTGCTGGGCCCGAGGACCTGGCCTGGCAGTTTGGTGGAAGGCACCAGTGTCCAGAGGCCACCCTGCCCGTGAGCGAGGGGCAGGTGAGGGCGTTGGCTTCGCGACGGGACAGAGGGACCTGTGGGAGCTGGCCCAGAGGCTTCTCTAGCCCTTGGCCACGGGACCAGCTCCTACCTGGGGAGAGGCAAGGGGGTCCCATCCTGGGGAGGCAGCAACCCTCCATCCAGAGTCAAAGACCCCCCAGTGAGGACAGCAGGACCTGGCCTCAGGTGCCTGAGTTGTTGTCCAAGGACCTTCAACTCAGGCAGGAGAGTGAGTCACTCCTTCCCACTCCCCGAGACTGAGCATAACATGAGGTTCCATGAACCATTAACCGTGGAGCTAAAGCTCCACAGAGGAGTGCTGGGAAGCACATTTCAGAAGCTTGCTAAGTCTCACAGTCCGGGAATCAGAATTTCTGACACTGAGTGAGAATTCAGAGAAGCCCTCATTTCCAGCAGGCAGAACCTGGAGGGATGGTGCCTGTGTGGTAAGACCAAGGCTTCCCACACGGTGGGGGGTGCCCAGTGGAGACCCGCACAGTCGGAGGGGTGCCCAGTGGAGACCCGCACAGTCGGTGGGGGGGTGACCAGTGGAGACCCGCACAGTCGGGGGTGGGTGCCCAGTGGAGACCCGCACAGTCGGGGGGGGTGCCCAGTGGAGAGCCGCACAGTCGGGGGTTGCCCAGTGGAGACCCGCACAGTCGGGGCGTGCCCAGTGGAGACCCGCACAGTCGGGGGGGTGCCCAGTGGAGACCCGCACAGTCGGGGGGTGCCCAGTGGAGACCCGCACAGTCGGGGGGTGCCCAGTGGAGACCCGCACAGTCGGGAGTGGGCCTGGCCCTGCACAGCTGGGCTCCTGAGACGCAGCCGATGTGATATGAGAAGCCAAAGGTCCAGTGTGGAAAATGGCACGAAGACCACGTTGCAATCTCTGATGCTGATGGCATGCAGTGGCAGCATTCTGGACACACTGGGTGAATGAACTAACATGAGCTTGGCCTGTTTCTCCTTTTTTGAATGTGGATGGCATCCCGCTTCCATCAGACCACACTTCGGAGACCTCTAGGAAACACAGGGTTCCTCCTCTCCACAAGAAGACACAGGATTCCTGAACCAGAGTGTGGCCCTGGGCGGAGGCCCTGCCTGTTCCTCCGGGGGGAGTGCTTGTGCTGGGCAGTGGGGCTGGGCACCAGCGCCATCCTCCACCAGGGCCAGGCAGCCATGACCAGAGGGCCCCAGCCTCTCCCACCCAGTGGCCAGCGCCCCTCCGGCCCCCAACTGGCCCCAGTCTTCAATGCGACCGCCACTCTGGCCCAGAAGCGGCCTTCATCCTCTTCCACAGAGTGCCCTCACCAATCTCTGCCACAGACATCAATCTGCTTTCTGCACAGAAGGCTGCTGTGTGCTGAAGCTGCAAGGAACCTGTGAGGTCCTAAGTGACTCTGTCTCTTAAGCCACCCCACCGTGCACAGCAGCCAGGACTAGACTGGCTAAGGAGTGACCGAAAGGCCCCAACCCTCTGTCCACCTCCCAGGCTGGCCAGCACCTGGTGACGGGGGCCAAGGCAGAGGCAGGGCTGATGAGGCAAGATTGGCCACCGGCCTACGGAACAGGCGTGCGGAGCCTCACAGGCCAGATGCGGACAGAGCTGTCACCACCTCTACGTCTGGAATTCCGGGAGCCTCCCTCCCATCCCCAGCAGCCGACGCCACTCCACGTCCCCCTACCCTGGCCACCCTGGGGTCTGAACTCCCAGCCAAGCCTGGCCTCTGCACACAGCAGTGAGAAGCCGGGCACGACGAGAACCCCCCGACGGCTCCCCGCGGGCCCCTCTCTGTGCGTTTGACCTCAGCCTCCTGAGTCTCAGAAGCCGTGTCTGAGCGGCACTGGGGGATGCGTCTTCCTTCCTCTGTCCCCTGCAGTGCTCTGAGCAACACCGGTGTCCCTGAGCGTCACCGCATCAGGCTTCTCTCACCCTCTGTGAATCGGGCCTGAGTCATCCCAGACTCACTGGGTGCTTTCCTCTGAGAGCTGGCGAGGGTGACTCCGTCGCAGCCAGGCACCCTGGCGGCTGTGCTCCAACACCTCCCGGCCAGGCCCTTGGTTCCCCTTTCTGTATTTACTCCACTGAGGAGCCCTGATGAGCACGAGAGGAGCTCGGAGCTCGTGCCTGAACAACACGGGCCGAGGCTGCTGGCACCTGAGCACGTTTTCCCCAGAAACACACCTGACGCCCGGCCCCGAACAGCGTGTACTGCCTGCAGGGCAGCTTGGTGCCCTCGAAGCTGGCAGGCCAGAGCCTCCGAGGACTGCTCCAGGAAGCCTCCAGAGAGCAGTGCCCCCAGTTCATGACCCCCTGCCCGGGGTCTCCTGCTCGGAAGAGCGGCTGTTGCTTCCTCCCCTGCCCCTCCAGCCCCCTCTCCTGGCCGGTCAGCATCTGGCACTGCGGGGGGCTGCAAAGAAAGCTGCTGGGTGTCAGCACAGGCCAGGGCGGGCTGTGGAACTGGCACCCCCCAAGGCTGGGCCGTGGCAGGCAAAAGCACCTCGGCCCCCAGGGCACTGCCCTCCTTCCTGTCTCAGCCCTGGGAGGAGCCCGGAGGGTCAGTGCTGACTCTGAGGTGCTCCCACAGGTGACACAGTCACTTCTGCCCGGTTTTATTGTTTGAGCAAGATGCCTGGCCCCGCCCCACACCACGTGGCAGCTGCGTGAGCAAATGGGGTCTCTGGCCCAGAGGTGCCCCTTAACAGTGTGCAAGTGACTGTGGGGGGTGGGGGGTGTAGGTGATAAAAACGTGAGGCAGAGGAGGCTGCTGCGGGGGGCAGTTCACCACAGAGAACACACTGTGAAGCCAGGATGCCAACCTCGAGACCAGCTTTCAGTGTTCGGGGGAGGTCCTTGGGGTGGGGTATTTACAGCCAACCACGCATGTTAAGCTACAGAATGGCCCAGAGGTAAGAAGGACCCTGAAGACCAGCCCCCAGGTTTAAATACATGAGCGTCCTGCAGGACGGAGCTGACTTGGGGAGAAACTCCGGAGTGCAGACACGCCTGGTCTCTGAGGTCAGGACAGGACTGAGGGAGGGCTGGGGAAGGCGTCGGGGGGCGAGGCCTCCAGCCACACAGACAGGGAGGGTGCCGGCCTCCACGGGGCTTCTGAGGCCGCCTTCCAAGAGCTTTCCCAACTACAGAGCCGCTGGAGCCCCTCGGAGGGGCAGGCTCAGTCCTCACCACCGGATGCCGTTTCTCGAGCGCAGACTCTTCTTTTTTAAAAACAAAGAAATGCAATTTATTTGTTTTACTTTTCTGGAAAAAAGTTTGTTTTTGAGATGGGGTCTTGCTCTGTGACCCAGGCTGCAATGCAGTGGCGTGATCACGGCCCTCTGCAGCCTCAGCCTTACGGGCTTACCCGCCTCCGCCTCCCAGGGTGCTGGGATTACAGGTGTGAGCCACTGCACCCAGCTAACTAATTTTACCGTTTTCATGGGCAAAAACTGTACCCAGCACCAAGAACCCAGCCCCCTCCCCCTGCTCAAAGACAACCGTAACTGTCGTCTCTGTGGACTCCCAGGGGTCCTGGTCTAGGGTAAGGGGTGGCCAGCACAGGGTGGGGCTTTCCCTTCTCTCAGGTGAGCACCCTTGAATGTAAATCTGACATCACTGCCCTCAGGCTCAGCTCAGACCCTCAGTGCAGCCCTTGGAGTGGACGCCCCACGGCCGCCCCCAGCTGGCTCTCAGGCCTCGGGCTCCCAGGGCCCCTTCGTCACATGTGACACCGTTCCATGTTTGCTGATGACTTCACCACGTCCACGGCCGATTCCACCCACTCCTCGAAACCCAGCTGAACGCACTGCCTTTTCCTCCCCAGTTTCTGCAGGGCCGCTACCCTCCTCTCAGTCCCCAGACCTGTATCGTCCTTGGTCATCACAGGCGCTGCTGTGGGCAGAACCACATCCCCCAGATCCAGTCGCTGAAGCCTCAGCTTCGATGCGTGATATCTGGAGACGCAGCTTTCCAGAGGTAGTTAGAATAGCTGAGGCCGTGAGTGTGGGGTCCGGATCCCAGGGCCATGGCCTCCGGGAGAAGAGACACCGAACGTTCTCCACCTGTGCAGAGGGAAGGCACCAGGTGGCTCCGGAAGCCAGATCTGCAGAACTTCCAGCCTCCAGACCCTGAGACGTACATGCCCGTGTCTGTGGCATTGGGGCGGACACACACTCTGCCAGGGTCCTCTGCAGGCAGGGATGGTGCCGGCCATTCCCAGATCCTGGGGAGCAGCACAGACTGCAGGGAAAGCAGCTTGCGAGCCCGGCTTCAGGCACCGTGGCAGTGTCCAACTCCGGCTGACCTGCAGCCACACAGGAAATCACGGCCATTGCTGCAAAGGTCTCGGGTCCTTTGAGAACTGAATATGAGCCTCTGGCAGCAGCTGCTACCACTGCTTTTTAAATTACGAGACATTGAGTGAACTTGCCTTGAGAATCTTCTGCTTCTAACCTGGAGTCCTGACCGTCTTTGGCCAGACAGAGCTCAGGCCAAGCTAAAGCTTCAAGGCAGGACCAGTCCCTGAGACAAGACTGGCCTTTGGGGCATTCTCCTGGCTCCAGGGCATGAGGGTGTGCGGGCTGCCCTCTGCACAGTGAGTGGGGGCCCTCAGGCAGGCCATGCCAGGCTGGTGCCGAGGGGCTGCAGGGGCCCTGGGCTCCAAGCGTGGGGGAAACGGGGTGGAGGGGGGACTTCCCTGCTTCAGCTCGAGGAACGGAGTGGCCTACTGTCAGCAGCTGGTGAGGCTGTTCCTTCAGGCTTTTTCCTGCCTGTTCAAGACATGCAGGCACAATGAATGAGTCACTCAGCAGGCCCCCGAGCCGGGTGGCCCATAGCTGGGGTTGGACCTCAGCTGCCTCTGCCCATCCTGCAGGCTCTTTGGATGCCAGCCCTGGGTCCCTGGCCACCAGCCAGCAGGGGAGCGAGCATCTCGGGTCCAGGTCTTGTCCCTGTGTCCAAGTGCTTCTTTAAAAAAAAATTTTTTTTTTATTTTTAGAGTTTTATTATGGCAAATTTAAAACATACAGAAAAATAGAAAGCACAATATATTGAACTTCCATATACCCACTAACAGCCATTATCACAACTGTTAACATTTAGTCACACTTTCTTTTTTCTTTTTTTTTATTGTGTTTGGGCTCTGGGGTACATGTGCACGTCCTCCATCGTGCAAGACTGTTGCGTAGGTACATACACGCTGTGGTGGTTTGCTGCCTCTATCCCCCCGCCCCCACCCCCATCACCTACAACAAGCCTTTCTCCTGGTGTTACCCCTCCCTATCCGCCCCGCCCCCTGCTGTCCCTCCCCTCCCCTCCCCTCCACCTCCCCACCTAGCCCTGAGTGTCTTTCCCTTCCCTTTGCCCAAGGGTTCTCACTGTTCATCATCCGCCTATGAGCGAAAACATGTGGAGCTTGGTTTTCTGTTCTTGTGTCAGTTTGCTGAGAATGATGGTTTGTGTGAAGTGCTTCTATGCCATGTCTTCACTGTGCTGCTCCCTGCTCAGGCTAATTTAACAAAACCCCTGGGACAGCAGTGAACTCAGCTAATGACAGCAGTGGCCCCCCCACCAACCCCACTGCTCTTGATTTTACCGATGGTCTTTGAAATGGAGCATGTCAAGTGACACTTCCAGACAGACTGAAGCTGCTGAGAGAGTTGAGTTTTATCTTATTTATTTATTTATTTATTTATTTTTGAGATGGAGTCTCGCTCTGTTGCCCAGGCTGGAGTGCAGTGGCCTGATCTCAGCTCACTGCCACCTCCACCTCCTGGGTTCAAGCAATTCTCCTGCCTCAGCCTCCCAACTAGCTGAGATTACAGGTATGTGCCACCACGTCTGGTGAGAGCTGGGTTTTAGTTTTGTTTTTCACAGACGCCTGGGGTAGAAAGATAAAGGGGAGGAAGCAGGCAGAGGTGTGTGCCCAAACTCAGACTCGCTCTGCAGGAGCCCAGGCAGCGAGGCTGCATGCCAGGACAGGCGGCCCCTCACTCACCTCACACTGACCTCACGTCCCTGTCGAATTCCTCATCCCAGGCTGGGCCAGACATTGAGCGCTGGACAGAGCTTAGCGCGAGGGACAGCTCCAGCTGGGTTAGCAACCAGGTACATGGCAGAAGCCGGCCTGGAGCTGCCCACAGCCCCTCGCCGTCCTCGGAGGGTGTGGCTAAAGGAGCTGCTGCGGCCGGACGCAGGGGCCTGCTGGTGACAGGGCACAAGCCGAGACCCCTGGCTGGAGGGTCAGTGCCCAGGGCCGCAGGGCTGCAGGGAGGCCGGGGAAGCACCAGAAGCAGAGCCTCAGCCCCTGCTGCTGCCCCACAGAATGCGCTGCAGGGGGGTCCCAGGTTTCCCAGCAGTCACGTTAGAAAGCAGCATGAGGTGGGCACTGTTAATTCTGACAGGGACGCATCCTTTCACCGCGTATTGCTAACACGCCGTCATCCCGGTGTGGACTAGGTGGAAAGGCCATGGAGGCGTGCTCACTGAGTCGCTGGGCCTGGGGCGCCCACGTGGCTTCTCGCCAAACCACCCACATGTGGTAGGTGGCTGCCGTGGAGCAGGGGACCTAGTGTTTCTCAGTCTAAAATAACACAAGAGCCTCCTTAACAGAAACAAGGTCTTCCCGATTCCAGGGTTTTGATTTAATGGCCACTTAAACAGGTACAAACAGCTTTAAACGGGCACAAGCTCTTGCTAACTTCTATTCCACCGTAAAGCCAAATGGCCACAAATAAAACAGATGTAATTAAAAACCGACATGAACATAACCCAGCGGGGGTGCTCTGTGGAGGGGCACGCCCTCCTGGTTGTCCTCTCTGCGCTCCGGCTAGGAAGATGTTTGGCCCTGCGGGGCTCAGGTGGCCCTCCTGGTGGACGTGTGTTGATGTTGCCACGGTGGACTGAATTAAAGTGCTGTGGCTGCTGTGACGGGTCAGGAAGACAAACTCAGCCCAGAGGGCAACTACAAGGCACACAGCTGTCCCAAAATAGCATCAAAACCAAACGTGGCCACGGGAGGCTGCAGGGAAGTCCCACCTCGCAGAGCTCTGCTCCGGCGCCACGGGGGGCTGGCTGGGGCTCCTCTGCAAGGTCCACGCACCCTGCGGCACCAGCACCTACCACAGGCCGCACAGGGAGATGCTGCTACTGCGTTTCCTGGCCAGGGGTTCTGGGTTCAGACCCTGTCCATGGCATTCTGCCCAGCACTGCAGGTTTACCCAGTGTGGACGCAGGTGGCAAGGGGGCACCTCCGGGGTCTCTGTTCCACACTGATGGTCGCCTATCTGGGACGTGTGGAGCCAGGGCCTTTGCCATGGGTGTGTATTTCCTTTTTGTCCCTGATGTGGACTTCTCTTGGGATTTGGGGATGATGACAGTAAATCAAGGAGCTGCGGCTAGATGGTGGAGGCCCCTCATCATAGGAAGACCACCCCCAGCTGGTGTGGTGTCTGTCCTCTGGGAACTTTCCAGTCTCTGATAAGCCTGGCCAAAGACGCCCTTATTAGGCCACACTGGCCACTGGAAGGTCTGCTGAAGCCACACCCGCAGGATGGAGATGGCTGGGCCAGGCTTCTCTGTCACTGACATTGGCCGCCCGGCATGGTCCTGGGTGCCCTGGCTATGGCTGGACCTGTGGCAGACAGAACCCCCTCCTGGCCCAATTGTCTGCACAATGCAACTGGGGTGAAGGGAGGTCTGAGCTCCACAGTTCAGAATCTGAGGATGGAGCCTGGGACCCCTTTGCCTTTCCAATACGTGACACCAAGAATTTCCCAAAATGTCCTCAGTTTATCCTGAAGCACAACATGGCTAGGGAACAGAGCAGAGGCGCAGAAGGCAGGCAGAGGAAGACGGGCCTCGCCTCCCAGTCCAAATGCCAGCCCCACGCTCCTTGCCCGCTGGGGCCCTGCGCTGCCCACTCCCAACGGGCACACACCCAAATGGGCACAGCCACTCTGCCTCTCATGCGCCCAGGTCCCCAGCCAGGCCCCCAACCTCCAGCAGGCACTGGTGAGGCAGGAGGAGGCCGTGTGTCGGCCCCATTCCGGGCAGCAGTTACAGAGGGGGCGGGGATGTGGGCTGTGAGGCCAAAGTCTCGGCTGTTTTGCACCAAGCCCAGCTGCAGGGAAAGCTGCAGGCCCAGTGAGTCTCTCTCCCCGCCTGCCTCTCCCAAGCAAGCTGCTCAGCCCTCAGCAGGAGGTCACGTCCCAGCCTCCAAACCTGTTTCTGGCAGCCACAGACCCCTAGTCCAAGGGAGCTGACTCAGAAGCCCGTGAGGCAGGGTGGAAACGGCCAGCTTTGGAAAATCCGGCTCTTAGACCCTGTGTGTGCAGTCTTTAAAAACTGTTCAGGGCTGGGCATGGTGGCTCACACCTGTAATCCCAGTGCTTTGGGAGGCTAGAAGTTCAAGGCCAGTCTGGGAAACACAGGAGACCCTGTACTAAAAAAAATAATTAGCCAGGCATGGTGGCGTGCACCTGTGGTCCCAGCAACTTGGGAGGCTGAGATGGGAGGATCGCTTGAGCCCAGGAGTTTGAGGCTGCAGTGAGCCAAGATCATGCTACTGCACTCCAGCCTGGGCAACAGAGCCCGTCTAAAAAGAAATCTTTCAGGTGGAGCTCCTAGGAAAGGTGGCCTACAGCAGGCATCCCTGAGCAGACCCAGCTGCATTTCCTCTCCTCTGCCCCCACGGCCATTGGCTCTCAAAAGAGATGCTCCAAGAGATACATCTGTCAGCCTCTCAACTGCACATTCCTGTCTGGGGGCTTGCCAGAGCACAGGGCCGGGCCTGGTCTGTGGCTCTGACAGCGCCCAAGGCATGTGGATTGGGCCACACTTTGAGGAGGACCGGACTCTGACGTGCATTTCACAGAGAGAGGAAGAACAGGGAGGAGTCAAGGCAAGGCAAGCCTGTCACCAGCAAGTCACGGAGTCGTCTGGGGTCTGCCGCAGAGCTTCCAGTGCAAGCCGGCCCCACCACCAGACCAGCTAGGCCAGACCCCCTGGGAGCGGGGCCGAGCACCAACTTTACAGTTGTCCCAGGTGGTGGTGAGTCACTGAGCCACAGGCAAGTCTGGAGCCAGAAGCCGCTGCACTGAAGTCCATACCAGCTCCCCAGCCAGGCCTGGTGAGTGTTCACATGTGTGTGCACATGTGTACATGTATGAGTGTGCATGCATGCCTGTGTGCATGCATGTGTGTACATGTCTGTGCACATCTTTACCTGGGTGTGCACATGTATGCCTGTGAGTATGTCTGTGCCTATGTGTGCACGTTTACCTGTGTATATGAGTGTGTGCCTGTGTGCATGTATGTCTGAGCCTGTGCGCACATCTACCTGGGTGTGCACATGTGCCTGTGTGTACATGTCTGAGCCTGTGTGCGTATCTACCTGGGTGTGTACATGACTGTGCCTGTGTGCACAGCTACCTGGGTGTGCACGTGTGCCTATGTGTACATATCTGTGCCTGTGTGCACATCTACCTGAGTGTGCACATGTGTGCCTGTGTGTACATGACCATGCCTGTGTGTACATGTCTGAGCCTGTGTGCACAGCTACCTGGGTGTGCACGTATGCCTGTGTGTACGTCTGTGCCTGTGTGCACACCTACCTGGGTGTGTACATGTCTGTGCGTCTGTGTACATATCTGTGCCTGTGTGTACGTCTGAGCCTGTGTGCACATCTACCTGGGTGTGCACGTGTGCCTGTGTGTACATGTCTGTGCCTGTGTGTGCATCTACCTGGGTGTGCACATATGTATCTGAGCCTGTGTGCAGGCAGTCAGTTGCCAAACAGATCATGCCAACTCACTAGACAGTGACTTGCCAACAACAAAACTGGACCGTCATCTTCATAGAGCAGTGGTTCTTAAAGCCAGTTCTTCATCAGAAATCTAGGGGCCAGGCCTCCCGGCAACTCTGACTCAGACTAACGGTCAAGAGTCACAGGTGTTGATGAGACTGCAGGGCATCGGTCCTCCCGAAAAGGTGGACACGGCTTGCCCCTCAGGGTTGTGGGCGCAGGTCGGCTGTGTGAGGCCCCCTCCTCTCCCACCAGGACGTCCGCTCACATGGGTTGTGTGTGCCTCTACAGGTGTTCCCCTGATTAGAGACCTAGTGGCCCAGTCTTCCCTTGTAGGCATAGGTCGCAGGCTGCTCACCACATGTGAACAGGCTGTGTTACAGTTGAACGCTCACCCCCAGCATGGTCAGCGTTCACTGGGGAAGGGCCTGGTCTGGTGAAGCCTTGAGCTGCCTGGGCAGGGTGGCCCTCAGGGCTGGGCTACACACAGGAATAACATGGATTAGAAAACAGGATACTCCCGTGGCCGGGCGCGGTGGCTCAAGCCTGTAATCCCAGCACTTTGGGAGGCCGAGGCGGGGGGATCACGAGGTCGAGAGATCGAGACCATCCTGGTCAACATGGTGAAACCCCGTCTCTACTAAAAATACAAAAAATTAGCTGGGCATGGTGGCACGTGCCTATAATCCCAGCTACTCAGGAGGCTGAGGCAGGAGAATTGCCTGAACCCAGGAGGCGGAGGTTGCAGTGAGCCGAGATCGTGCCATTGCACTCCAGCCTGGGTAACAAGAGCGAAACTCCGTCTCAAAAAAAAAAAAGAAAAGAAAAGAAAACAGGATACTCCCAAAATAGGAAAATTTTTTAGCCAGGTGTAATGCTGCACCCCTCTAGTCCCAGCTACTTGGAAGGCTAAGGTGGGAGGATCCACTGAGCCCAGGAGATGGAGACTGCAGTGAGCTGTGATGGCGCCACTGCACTCCAGCCTGGGCAATGGAACAAGACCCGTCTTAAAAAAAAAAAAAAAAACAACAACAACAACTTAAAAATGATAGTTTTTTAAAGTTCTCTACTGTTTCTTTTCATGCTTATTGTTGGAGACAGCTGCATCAAAATACCTCACTCTAAGTCACTGCTGTGTCAAATTAAGTCAGAGCTGCGGATGACAGCTGTCTATTGCTGTCACCCATTTCAGGTGTATCAAAAACACTCCAAATAAAACATAAATGGGATGAGATGCACCTGGAAACCAGGAGAAATGGTGCAATGTGCTGCAGACATTCCAAATGGAGCTACAGCCGTGGTTTTCCGACTTGGTGCTTCTGTTTGGCATCACTCACTCTCTGTAGCTTTGCCTCCTTAACGTAAACGAGTCTGAGGAAAAAATGGTACAAGACATTGGACCACGCTATTGAGCAATGTTTTTTTAAAGATGGAATCTCACACTGTCGCCCAGGCTGGAGTGCAGTGGTACGATCTCTGCTCACTGCAACCTCTGCTTTTTGGGTTCAAGCAATTCCGCTGCTTCAGCCTCCTGAGCAGCTGGGATTTCAGGCATCCTCCACTACGCCTGGCTAATTTTATGTATTTTTTTTCAGTAGAGACCGGGTTTCACTATGGTGGCCAGGCTGGTCTCGACCTCCTGACCTCGTGATCTGCCCACTTCAGCTTCCCAAAGTGCTGGGATTTTTTTTTTTTTTTTTTTTTTTTTGTTGAGACGGAGTTTCTCTCTTATTACCCAGGCTGGAGTGCAATGGCACGATCTCGGCTCACCGCAACCTCCGTCTCCTGGGTTCAGGCAATTCTCCTCCCTCAGCCTCCTGAGTAGCTGGGATTACAGGCACGCGCCACCATGCCCAGCTAATTTTTTGTATTTTTAGTAGAGACGGGGTTTCACCATGTTGACCAGGATGGTCTCGATCTCTCGACCTCGTGATCCCCCCGCCTCGGCCTCCCAAAGTGCTGGGATTACAGGCTTCAGCCACCGCGCCCGGCCAAGTGCTGGGATTTTTAAACAGTCCTCCCAACTTTCCCCTGGTGCTCAGCTCCATCACGGGACCGAATGCTGGCCCAGCACTAGAGCCTGGGCAGAGTGGGATCTGTGACATTCATGCAGACAATTTCGTGCACCAGGCCTAGGGTTCTTCCTTTTCAAAGGGCTCCGTTGACCCTTACTACACCGTAAAATGGGCAGGAGAGAACTGCTCATGCACGTTTTAAAGACAAGTTCAAAGAATACAGAGATAAGAAAACTCACCCCAGGTGTTCAGAGTGAGTAAAAGTCAGGCTTGGAGCCAGCTCTGAGAGTTGAAGGAAAATAAATTCAATACTAAAAAAACAACAACAACACTGTGTTTCCATATGCTTGCAATGAACAGTAAGCAACAGAAAAAAATCACATCAAAATATGAAATCTCCACAGATCAATTTAACAAAAGATGTGTAAGACCCGACCGAGTATGCTGACTACCAAACACTGGAATTGAGTCAGACAGTGGCATTAAGACCTAAATAGAGGCTCGGAGGACCCCATACTGTCAAGATGTCAGACCCACCCAATGGATGTGCAGATTCCATGCAATCTCAGTAAAATCCTGGCAGGCTTTCTTGTAGAAATGACAAGCTGCCACTAAAACATGGAAATAAGAAAGACCTAGAATAGCCAAAATTACCTTGAAAATTAAGAGCACAGTTGCGCTTGGGGCCAAGGTTTCCCAGCTCCTCACCTGGGCCCACCTCTGTGCACCTGGTAGCCGCCCCCTGGGTTCTTCCTTGGTCCTGGTGCTTGTGCCTGCCATCAGGGGACCTGTGGGTGGACCCGCCGGGCCCACCCTGTACCCCTCCAGCACCCTCCTCCCTACCCCACCTCGGGCTTAGCAGGGAGCTCAGACCTCTGTTCACTAAGTATCAGCCCACTGCCTAAGGCAACAGAAAGCTTCTCCGAGTAAACCAGGATCCAGGATATACCCAGCCCCACTGGCCACAGCCACTCCTACCCACACACACCATCTACTGGTTCATGGGTCAAACTGCACAGCTCTATGTAAAACCTGCCAACAGAAGTGCCTAGGGCTCTAGAGGCAAAGCCAAAAGACCCTAGCAGTACTCACTATAGTCACACGCCTGCGTCTGGGGGTGGTGGGGGAGGAGCTAAAAGATAATGATACAGAGAAATAAAGAGAAAAATCCTACCTGCAAGAAAATGATTATAAAAATTAGAAGTGCCTGTGTCTCCAGATGAGAAGGAGCCAGCAGAAGAATTTTGGTGCCATGAAAAATTGGAATGTACTGACACTGCCAAAGGATCCCAGTAGCTCTCCAGCAATGGTCCCTGACCCAAACGGAAACTCAGAAATGACAGATAAGAAATGCAGGCATGGATTTCAAGGAAGATCAACAAGATGCAAGACAGGGTTGAAAATCTGCACAGAGAAACTTCTAAAGCCACTCAGAAAATGAAGAAAGAGATAAACATATTAAAAATGAATCAATCTGAGCTTCTGGAATTGAAAAACTCATGGAATTTCAAACTACAATGGCAACTTTACCAATAGACTGGGCCAAATAGAAGAAAGAATTACAGAGCTTGAAGACCAGTCTTTTGAATTAACCCAGACAAAAATATAGAAAAAAAGTTTTAAATGAACAAAATCTTCAAGAAATACAGAACTATGTAAAGTGATCAAACCTATATATTACTGGCATTCCTGAGAAAAAAGGAGGAAAATTTTAAAACCTGAAAAATATATTTGAGGAAATAGCTCCAGAAAATTTTCCTAATCTTGCTAGAGAGGTAGACATCCAGATAGAAGAAATCCACCAGATAGAAGAAACACCTCTGATATGGTTGGCTGTGTCCCTACCTACATCTCATCTTGAATTTTAGCTCCCATAATCCCCACGTGTTGTGGGAGTGACCTGGTGGGAGGTAACTGAATCATGGGGGTAGGTTTTTCCATGCTGTTCTCATGATAGTGAGTACATCTCATGGGATCTGATGTTTTTCTAAAGGGCAGTTCCGCTGCACATGCTCTCTTGCCTGCCGCCATGTAAAACATGCCTTTGCTCCTCCTTTGCCTTCTGCCATGATTGTGAGGCCTCCCCAGCCATGTAGAACCGTGAGTCCATTAAAACTCCTTTCCTTTATAAATTACCTAGTCATGGGTATGTCTTTATTAGCAGTGTAGAACAGACTAATACAGTAAATTGGTACTGGGAGTGAGTAAAGATCCCCAAAATGTGAAAGCAACTTTGGAACTGGGCAACAGGCAGAGGCTGAAACAGTTTGGAGGACTCAGAATAAGATAGGAAAATGTGGGAAAGTTTGGAACTTACTAGAGACTGGGAGGGCTCAGGAGACAGAAAGACGTGGGAAAGTTTGGAACTTCCTAGAGATTTGCTGAATGGCTTTGACCAAAATGCTGACAGTGAAATGGATAATAAAGTGCAGGCTGATGTGGTCTCATATGGAGATGAGGAGCTTGTTGGAAACTGGAGCAAAGGTGACTCTTGTTATGCTTTAGCAAAGAAACTGGCAGCATTTTGCCCCTGCCCTAGACATCTGTGGAACGTTGAACTTGAGAGAGATGATTTAGGGTACCTGGCAGAAGAAATTTCTAAGCGGCAAAGTGTTCAAGAGGAAGCAGAGGATAAAAGTTTGGAAAATTTGCAGCCAGACAATGCAATAGACAAGAAAAACCCATTTTCTGGAGAGAAATTCAAGCCTGCTGCAGAAATTTGCATAAGTAACAAGGAGCCAAATGTTAATCACCAAGCCAATGGGGAAAATGTCTCTAGAGCATATCAGAGACCTTCAAGAGAGCTTAGGAGGAAAAAATCGTTTTGTGGGCTGGATCCAGGGCCCAACTGCTGTGTACAGCCTAGGAACTTGATGTCCTGTGTCCTAGCCACTCCAGCCATGACTAAAAGGGGCCGAGGTACAGCTCTGGCCATGATTTCAGAGAGTGAAAGCCTCAAGGCTTGCCAGCTTCCACATGGTGTTGGTCCTGCAGGTGCACAGAATACAAGAACTGAGGTTTGGGAACCTCCACCTAGATTTCAGAGGATGTATGGAAATGCCTGGATGTCCATACACAGGTGTGGCTGCAGGTGCAGAGGGCACCAAGTCCTTAGACTGCACAAAGCAGCAAGACCCTGAGCCCAGCCCACGAAACCATTTTTTCCTCCCAGGCCTCCCAACTTGTGATGTAAGGAGCTGCTGTGAAGACCTCTGACATGCCCTGGAGACATTTTGCCGATTGTCTTGAGAATTAACATTTGGCTCCTTGTTACTTAGGCAAATTTCTGCATCTGGCTTGAATTTCTTGTCAGAAAATTGGTTTTTCTTTTCTACTGCACTGTCAGGCTGCAAACTTTCTGAACTTTGATGCTGTGCTTCCCTTTTAAACAAAAGCTCCATTTCCAAACCGTATCTGTATGAAAGAATAAAACTGAATGCTTTTAAGAGCACCCAAGTCACTTCTTGAACACTTTGCTGCTTAGAAATTTCTTACACCAGATGCTCCAAATTATCTCTCTCAAGTTCAAAGTTTCACAGATCTCCAGGGTAGGGGCAAAAGGCTGCCAGTCTCTGCTAAAGCATAACAAGAATCACCTTTGCTCCAGTTCCCAATAAGTTCCTCATCTTCATCTGAGACTACCTCAACCTGGACTTTTTGGTGAAAACCATTCAACAAGTCTCTAGGAAGTTCCAAACTTTCCCATACCTTCTTGTCTCCTTCTGAGTACTCCAAACTGTTCCAACCTCTGCCTGTTACCCAGTTACAAAGTTGCTTCCACATTTTCGGTTATCTTTTTTTTTTTTTTTTTTTTTTGGAGACAGAGTCTCACTCTTTTCACTCAGGCTGGAGTGCATTGGCATGATCTCAGCTCACTGCAACCTCTGCCTCCTGGGTTCAAGTGATTCTCCTTCTTCAGCCTCCCAAGTAGCAGGGATTGCAGGTGCTCACTACCACGCCCAGCTAATTTTTGTATTTTTTTACGCTTTTTTTTTGTCTTTTTGTTTTTTTCCTTTTTGTGGAGAATGGGGTCTCGCTATATTGCCCAGGAAGGTCTTGAACTCCTGGACTCAAGCTATCCTCCCGCCTCTGCCTCCCTAAGAGCTGGGATTACAGGCGTGAGCCACAGTGCCTGGCAATTTTTGTATTTTTAGTAGAGACAGGGTTTTGCCATGATGGCCAGGCTGGTCTCAAACTCCTGACCTCAGGTGATCTGCCTGCCTTAACCTCCCAAAGTGCTGGGATTACAGAGTGAGGTACAGCCTCACTCTACCAGTACCAATTTACTGTATTAGTCCATTTTCACACCGCTATAAAGAAATACCCATGTTCTCCTTTCCATGTTAAAGTATTAAAAAAAAAAAAAAAATCCAAGACAAATTTACTTAAAAAAATTTTAAAAAGAGGTTTAATGGACTCACAGTTCCACATGGCTGGGGAGGCCTCACAATCATAGCAGAAGACAAAGGAGGAGCAAAGGCATATCTTACATGGCAGCAAGAGAGCGTATGCAGGGGCCCTTTATAAAACCATCAGATCTCATGAGACTTCTTTGCTTCACCAGAACAGCACAGAAAAAGGCCATCCCTGTGATTTAATTACCTCCACTGGGTCACTCCTATGACACATGGGGATTTTGGAAGCTACAATTCAAGATGAGATTTGGGTAGGGACACAGCCAAACCATATCAGCCTTTGAGATCTATTCAAAAGGAGTATCACCAAGGCATAGCGTCACCAGACAGTCCAAAGTCAACACTTAAAAAAAAAAAATTGTAACAGCTGCTAGAGAAAAATGTCATATTATGTACAAAGGGAACCCGATCAGGCTAACAGGAGACGTCTCAGCAGAAACCTCACAAGCCAGGAGAGACTGGGGGCCTTTTATCAGCATCCTTAAGGAAAAAAATTCCAACCAAGAATTTCATATCTCGCTGAACTAAGCTTCGTAAGTAATAGAGAAATAAAATCTTTTTCAGACAAGCAAGTGCTAAGGGAATTGATTGCTGCTAGACCAGCCTTACAAGAGACCCTTAAGAGAACTCTGAACATGGAAACAAAATAATGATACCTACTGCCACAAAAATACACATAAGCGCAGTACATAGCCCACAGACCTTATAAAGCATTCATACAATAGAAACTAAGCAACCAGCTAACTTCACAATAGGATCAACACCTCACATCTCAATATTAACCTTGAATGTAAATGGTCTAAACACCCCACTTAAAAGGTACAGAGTGGCAAGTTGAATAAAAAAGCAAAACTCATCTGTCTGCTATCTTCAAGAGACCCACCTCACATGTAACAACACCCATAGGCTCAAAGTAAAGGGTTAGAGAAATGGAAAACAAAAAAAAGCAGGGGTTACTATTCTTAGATGTTAAACCAACAACAGTTAAAAAATTTTTAAAAAGGACAAAGAAGGGTATTACATAATGATAAGGCTTCAATTCAACAAGAAAACTATACTAAATATATATGCATCCAACATTGGACCACCAGATTCATAAAACAAGTACTTCTACACCTACAAAAAGACTGAGATGACCACACAATAATAGTAGTGGACTCCAATATGCCACTGACAGCATTAGACAGATCATCAAAGAATAAGAAATTCTGGACTTAAATTTAACACTTGACCAATTGGACCTAACAGATACCTACAGAACCCTTCACCTATCAACCACAGAACATACAGTCTTCTCATCTGCACATGGAATATACTCCAAGAGTAGCCATATGCTTGGCCATAAAGTAAGTCTCAATAAATTCAAACAAAATTGAAATCATACCAACTATACTCTTAGACCACAGTGGAATAAAAATAGAAATCAGTACCAAGAAAATCTCTGAAAACCACACAGCTACATGAAAATTCAACAACTTTGCTCCTGAATAACTTTTGAGCAAACAACAAAATTAAGGCAGAAATCAAAAATTTCTTTAGAAGAAATGAAAACAGAGACACAATATACCAAAATATCTGGGATGCAACAAAAGCAGTAATAAGAGCAAAGTTTGTAGTGATAAACACCTATCTCAAAAAGTTATGAAGATCTCAAATTAGCAATCTAACATCACACCTAGTGAAACTAGAAAAACAAGAACAAACCCCAAATCTAGTAGAATAAATAACCAAAATCAGAGCAGAACTGAATGAAACTGAAATGCAAAAATCCACACAAGATCAATGAAACTAATAGTTGGTTATTTGAAAGACTAGACAAGATTGATATACTGCTAGCTAGATTAACAAAGGAAACACAGAATCTCCCAAGATTGTGCAGGAAACAAGCAAAGAAACAAACCTTGAACAGACCAATATTGAGTTATGAAATTGAAGCAGTAATAAACCTACCAATCAAAAAACCATGGAATAGATGGATTCACAGCCAAAGTCTACCAGATTTATCAAGAAGAGCTGGTACCAATTCCACAGACTCATTCCAAAAATATTGAGAATTCTAACTCATTCTACGAAGTTAGCATCATCCTTTTACCAAAACTTGGCAAAAACAAGATGAAAAAAGCAAACAACAAGCCAATATCCCTGATGAACACAGATAAAAAAATCCTCAACAAAATACTAGCAAACTGAATTCAACAGCACATCAAGAAGAATTCACCAGGATCAAGTAGGCTTCATTCCTGGGATATAAGGTTGGTTTAACAGACACAAATCAATAAACATGATTTACCACTTAAACAAAATTAAACACAAAAACCATATAATATCTTTGTTGTTGTTGTTGTTGTTGATGTTGTTGTTGTTGTTTTTGAAGCAGAGTCTAACTAGGTTGCCCAGGCTAGAGTGCAATGGCACAATCTCTGCTCACTGCAACCTCCACCTCCTAGGCTCAAGCAATTCTCCTGTCTGTCTCCTGAGTAGCTGGGATTACAGGCGCCCACCACCATGCCCAGCTAATTTCTGTAGTTTTAGTAGAGATGGGCTTTCACCACGTTGGCCAGGCTGGTTTTTGAACTCATCAGGAGTTCAAAAGTGATCTGCCTGCCTTGGCCTCCCAACATGCTGGGATTACAGGTGTAAGCCACTGGGGCCAGACATAATCATCTTAATAAAGGCAGAAAAAAGCTTTTGATAAAATTCCACATCCCTTAATGAAAAACTCCTCAAGGAACTACCGAAGGAACATGAAAATCATCAAAGGAACAAACCTCAAAATAATAAGAGCCATCTATGACAAACCAACAGCCAACATCAACCTGAATGGTAAAAACTGGAAGCAGTCTCCTTGAAAACTGAAAAAGACAAGGATGCCCATTCTCACCACTCCTAGTCCACATAGTACTGGAAGTAATAGCCAGAGCAGTAATGGAAAAGAAAGAAAAAGGCATTCAAATTGGAAAAGAAGTCAAATTATCTTTCTTTGCAGATGATCATGAATCTGTACCTAGAGAACTCTAAAGATTGCCAAAAATGCTCTTAGATCTGACAAATGACTTCAGTAAAATTTCAGAGTACAAAATCAATATATACAAATCAGTGGCTTTTCTATGCACCAATAACACTCAAGCTGAAATCAGCCTTGGCAAAGAATTTATGACTAAATCCTCAGAAGCAATCACAACAAAAAACAAAACTTGACACAGACCTAAACTAAAAAGCTTCTGAACAGCAAAAGAGACTATCAACAGAGTAAACAGATGAACTACAGACTAGGGGAAAATATTTGTAAACTATGCATTCTACCAGGATGTAATATCCAGAATCTATAAAAAACTTAAAGAAATCAACAAGCAAAAAACACATAACCCAATTTTAAATCAGGCAAAAGACATGAACAGACACTTCTCAAAAGAAAACACAAGTGCCAGGCGTGGTGGCTCAAGCCTGTAATCCCAGCACTTTGGGAGGCTGAGGCGGGTGGGTGGATCACGAGGTCAACAGATCGAGACCATCCTGGTCAACATGGTGAAACCCCGTCTCTATTAAAAATACAAAAAATTAGCTGGGCATGGTGGCGCGTGCCTGTAATCCTAACTACTCAAGGAGGCTGAGGCAGGAGAATTGCCTGAACCCAGGAGGCGGAGGTTGCAGTGAGCCGAAATCGCGCCATTGCACTCCAGCCTGGGTAACAAGAGCGAAACTCCACCTCAAAAAAAAAAAAAAAAAGAAAGAAAACACAAGTGACCAACAAATGTGAAAAAAATGCTCCATATCACTAAACATCAGAGAAATGCAAGTCAAAACCACAATTAGACACTATCTCACTCCAGTCAGAATAGCTATTATTATTTAGGATTTTTGGGTTTTTTTAGGACAGGGTGTTGGTCTGTTGACCAGGCTGGAGTGCAGTGGCATGATCATAGCACACTGCAGCCTTCAACTCCTGGGCTTAAAGGATCCTTTCACCTCAGCCCCCCCCGCAAAATGGCTGGGACTACAGGTGTGTGCCACCACACCCAGCTATTATTATTTTGTGCAGAGACAAGGTCTTGCTGTGTTGCCTAGGTTGGTCTCAAACTCCTGGGCTCAAGCAATCCTCCTGCCTTAGCCTCCCAAAGTGCCAGGATTACAGATGTGAGCCATTGTGCCCAGCCAGAATGGCTATTACTAAAGTCAAAAAATAACAGATGCTGGTGAAGCTGCAGAAAAAAGAGAATGCTGATACATGTTGGTGGAAATGTGGGCCCTGCAGTCCTGGTCCCCCCGCCTGTCCCACATGGCTGCACGCATCAGGATCCTTTGGAACAGCTGTGCAAAGCCAGCAATGCTCCGACGTCCCCAGGACAGAAGCGTGGAATCACCGCTACGTAGCCACTCAACCCTCCTGCCTGCAAGCCAAGGACGAGGACAATGAGCTTCAGGCCTCAAGGGGCATGACCCCCGTGTGCTGTCCCAGGTCTCAGGAGACCCCAGGATAGAGCTCTGGCTGCAGCAGCCAGGGCCACCCTTCTGCCCTGTGCCATGTGACAGTCACGGCCACACAACACAAACTGTCTACTTCATCGTGTATCTGTAGATTGTGCTGAAATGGTCCTATTCTGGGCATAGTCAAATAAAACATTTCAAAAATAACTTCCCCCGTCTCCTGTTGGGCTTTTCTGGGGGTCTCAGGATGCTCCCATTCACACTGCAGGAGCCCCTCAGAGCAGGGCTGGAAGCTTCTCTGGGTTGACTGAGAAGCGTCCTGCAGTTCTTGCCTGTGGGGGTGTCTGCCTGGCACTCACTGGCCGGGTCACTGACCCGGGTGAGGCTGGCTCCCACAGGCCCAGCTTGGCGTCCAGGCTGCAGCCATTTTGCAGCCCATATAGCCGTTCCAGAGGGGGGTTAGCAGTTTTCCTCCCATGGAATGACCAGGACACAGTGCAGCTTGTCCCTCCGTCCCCACCCCAACCCAGCCTTCCCAGAGCCCTGTCTCTCCAAGTCCGGTCTTCAGGCTCAAATGGCATCCTAAACAGGGTGGGAAATGCCTCTTTCCTGCCAAACCAGATGTCAGGCGGGCCAATGACATGAGGGTGGGGCCATCTGTTTCAGGAAAGGAAGGTGGCTTCTCCTGGAGGCATGAGGGTCCACACTCGTGCCACCTGGGTTCCTGCTGTCTGGCCAGACAGGGCCCACGAGCCCCGCCTCTCCACACTTCCCATCTGTGGTCCTGCCCAGTCCTGGCTGTGCACAGATGGGAGGTGTGGGCACCTCGAGGCGGTCCTGGACTGGGTGACGCTCTGGCCTTTCTCACCTTGAAGCATCGCTCCCTGGACAGGCTCCTCGGGACCCCCCCACTGACAGCATAGGCGAGAGGCCTGTGTTCCTAGGAGAGGTGGCCCCTTAGACTCTGTGCCACTCAGGGCCCTCCCGACTTGAGTCACTGGCAGGGAACCTCTCAGCTCACTCTGTGCCCTCTGCAGTCTCAGCCCTGGCCAGTCCTGTGCTGAGGGGCCACGCCACATTCCCAACCATTTGTGGCCAGTGGGAGGGAACGTGGGGTGGGTGGGTGAGCTGAACTACAGTTTAAGAGAAAAAAGCAAAAAATTCAACAAACTTGAAATGTAAAAATTGTGATTTTTACAGAAATACTGTTCAAGCATTTTACCTTAAACATTGTGCCTCTATGACAATAACTGGGTCGGCTGTTTTCTTTGGGTGAGCTCTGCCAACATTTTTTCATATTTTGTTTTAATCTTACATTTAGGTTTGAAGTTTTCGTTATCACCAGTAAGTTTCAGTACACTTTCTGCAGTCATCCACAAACATGGGTCATTAGCATAAAACTGTTTCATCAGAACATAAATGTAACATAAATATTAGCTGGAACCATTTAAAGTTGTTACTTGATCACTTTGACCTCTAAAAATACGACTCTAAGTAACATACATGTTTACAGGCAAAGCTGACCGGGCTCTCCCAGCCACAGGGGGAGCAAGACGAAGCTCTGCAGGACGAGCTGGTGGCGGTCACTCAGGGCTCTCCTGTGGCAGGACCACCCGCCTGGGAGGGCACAGCCAAGGTCCCACAGAGCTGCCAGGGCTGGGCGGGCTCTGCCTGTGCCACTCCTGTGTGCCAGCAGCACAGCAGGGGCAATGTGATGCCGATGAGCCTGGCCCTGGCTCCTCAGGGAGGGCCTTGGAGACCTGTGCTGGGGATGGTGGCCTCCCTGGCAGGCCCCTCCATCGGGCACCACCCTGAGGTCTCTGGCTGCCAATGAGATGGGACCACCTGAGTTTCTAGTAGGAGGGATGAGGCCAAAATATGCATCCTGGACAGTGGCAAGGCATTTTTGCAACTGCAAGGCGAAAACTCCAAGATATCTTCCCAGACTTGGGATACCACAAACCCGCTGTCCACAGGGTGGGTTTTGCACGGGAGTATGAGTGCCTCACACCTCAAGCTGTGCCGATTCTCCTCACCTGGGGAAAATGCTTATTTAAATGCTGCTTTACAACTGTTCTTGTCAAGGGCTCTGGGAGGGCTGATGGCTTCCCACGCCCTAAGTGGGTGCTGGTGACATCCCCAGCGTGTGGCGCGGCTGGAGCCCGAGCCAAGGCTGAGGCCACGTCCTCCTGTCACTCTGGGCTCCTCTGGCTAAAAGAGGGTGCCTGCCTCTCCTCTCTGGGGCTCCTCTCTCCCCACTTCCCCAGCTTAGTGTCTATACCACGAACCCATGTGAGCTCCACCCTGGGCTCACTGTGCTGATGGTTTCTTTCTAGCCCTCCCCCATCTAGCAGCAGGTGGCCCGGGCTCCTCCCCTCCCTCCTGACCTCTCCCTCCAGGTAACTTCCTACCAGGCAGCTTCTGGGCCTCGCAGGGGCATCTGGAGGCCGGAAGGCATGCAGGGGGCCCGGAGGGTGCAGGGGATGCTGAGGGTGCAGGGCATAGCCTCTGGCCAGCCCCTTGGCCTCTGGTCTCTGCTCTGAACAAGGCACGTGGGTGCCTCTGGGCTTTTGAGCTGGGATGGAAGGACTCCTAGGCCGCTGCACGGAGAAGGGTGGACAGGGATCCAGAACGCAAGCAGGGACCGAGGAAGAGGCGGGCACAGATGTGGCAGGTGTGCGTGCCGAGGCCGCCCTGTGCAGGGAGGGGAGCAGCGTGCAAGCCGAGGTGTGTACCTGCACGGGCCGAGTCGTGGACGCGGCCTCTGGAGTCCGTGCAGGTCCGTGCGGCCTCTGCAGAGCTACCTCTGGAGCCTGTCCACAGCATCTGGACACCAGGCTAGGGATGGACCCAGGAGCATCCCCTGCACAGGTGCTGCAGGTACCCAGGGAAGAGCCTTCACGGCTGCCAGGCGCTCGGGGCTCACGCCAGAAGCAGACTCATCAGCAGACTAAAAACAGTGCTGAGTGCTGCAGAGGAAGACAGGGACAGAGGCAGGTGACAGGCTGCTGTTGGAGATGGCGCCAGGCATATCTGAGAAGGGCGAATATCCTGCGAAAAGTGGGAGAAATTCCGAGGGAAGGGGCCAGTAGGCCCCTGGCAGTGTGGGCGGAGGGTGTGTGCTCAGAGATGAAGTTGCAGGTGGGTTAGGGAGGGCTGCCGGGAGGGACCTGAAGGTGTGTGTGTCTAAACCTTATTCCTTCCTGCGGGAAACCATCGGAGCGTTCAGAGCAAGGGAGCAGGGCACGGTCACTACCATAAAGGAACCCTCGGGCTGGGTGGAGTACAGACTGGCGACGAGATGGCTGGGCAAGGCAAAGGCAGGAGTGGGTGGGACTCTTGGAGGGATACAGGGAGAAACCAAGGCTGGCAAAAGATTTGGGTTGCCTGTCTGTGTTGGGGCTGCCCGTGGAGATGGGGCTCCTGTGAGGAGCAGGAAGATCGAGGCCGGACAGTGGGTGGTCCCATCAGAGACACGGACTGACTGCATGCAGGTGGCCACAGCAAGGATGCAGGAGGCTGAGCAGACCAGTGCTGAGGAGCTCGAATGTACGGAGTGGACTGTTAGTAGACTCTCAGTTACCCCTTCTTTCTTAATGGCCCCAATTTTGTTCAGGGACCCACCTCTACGTCACCATGCACCTGGGGGGACCTGGCCCCACCCCAGAGCCCAGGATGGACTTTGCTTGCATGAAAGCCCCTTCCCTGTGATGGTGTTTGCGTCCTAAATCTGGCCAATAAGATGTAAAATTTACCGGCAACGTTTTCCTTATTCCCAAAGCCACACAAGGAACTCTTCCCTTCCCACCCCCAACCCCGAGGTTAAGATGTCTGGCTGCAATACCCCAAACTGCCGAAAACTCCTGCTGAGGACGCTGCCGCCACGGTGGCCTGGCCTGACAGCAGCCTGGAGCCCTGCCTTCCTCCACAGGGGACAACGCATCGCACCTGCCCGCATCACACCTGCCCCCCGGGCCCAGGCTGGGGCCTCTGTGCTTCCAGGCTGATGCAATTCAGCTGGTATGAAAGGCACGGCATTGCAGGGAGAAAGCTGTGGGCCTGGAAGAAACGCCCAGTAGGAAAGCGCAGACACTGAAGAGGGCACTGCCCCCGCTGGCCTCAGGAAAGGGTAGACGAAACAGCAGGAGGTCAGCTAGGAGCTGACAGCCTGAGACAACTGAGAAATGGCAAATTATAATCCCCAGGAAGACAAGGGAAAAAAGAAATGGAGCAGCAGGAAACAGCAAAAGGGGCAGTGTAATTGGTCCGTAAGCAACAGTTACAAGACTGAGGCTGGCAGAGGGGATCACAAACACCTGCCACTCCGTGCTGCCCACAAGCGGCTCCCTTCAGATAGGACACAGGCGGGCTCAAAGTAGAAGGATAAAAGACGGCATGTCACACAGACATTAGGGAAAAAGAGCTGGGCTTTGTTAGTATCAAAGTAACACTTCAGAGCAAAGACATTAACTAGGGTCCAGGGTCCTAATGACAGATCAGTCCAAGACGACACGTGGTCCTCAGTGCGCATGCATGGAACATGTCCCGTTAGGACGGGGGTGAGGAAGACTGGGGCGGCCCTTGGAGGTCGCCAGCTGTACCTGTAAACGCCCGGTTTCTGCACTCACCTCTAACGTCAGAGCCTTTCCTACACGGAACGGGTCTTTACACTCTCATCCTGTGTAGGAAACACACAGTGAGCCTCAGCTGGGAAAAGCGGCTGCTCCAGCCGAGGAAATCCTGGTCTCAGATGAAAGACAGAGGGGAAACCGGCTCTCTTCTGCAGCTCCATCTTCTGGAAGCTAACTCATCTGCCCAGGGGCCTGGTAGCTCCTCTGTCCCCACCAGACAGCCCGTCCCCACTTGGTCCCGAAAGCCCCTCTGGGTGGAGCTGCTTATCCCTTGCTCTTGGGCTCAAGCCTAGAGGGTGACTCAGCATCAGGATCGTCTTCAAAATCTCCTACCCCATCCTGGGCCCTGCGGCCCTCCAGCTCCACCAGGGCAGGGCTTAGCTTCTCTGGCCAGGTATATGCTCCAAGGCATCACAAGCTTGGCTATGGCCTGTGCTGTAAGTTCCATACACACCTGAAGGGCCTCTGGCTAAGCCACTGCAGCTTAGGCTGTGTCCTTCCTTCCTGGCCTTCGGCTTCACCTACTATCCCTCCTCTCCATGGTGGAAACACCCACACACACCTTTGTCTAAGAGACCAGCAGTTTACTCGGATCAGAAATGGCCTGTGCCCAAGCACGTCCAGCAACACACATGGTCCTTATTGTTAGTTCAATCCACTGCTTTAGAGGAACACAGGATTTTAGCACTATTAAAAGATGTGGCTAGAGCAAGGAATGGAATACAATTCCAAACTTTTGGTGAAGAGGGGTGGCCTGAAGTATGTAAACCTTTAGGGTTTGGGTCTTACTCATCTCTGACAGCCATGAGGAGACTAAGCCCTGGTCCTTTTGTGGGACCTGCTGACTCCAGCAGAGCCCTGCAGCCAATCCACAGACACATGCTGAGCACTACCAGCCAGGGAGTTCGGGGTGAGGGGTGGGGTCTGTTATGTGGTAATACTGAATCAATGCCTCATCCTATTTCTTCCCAGGGCAGTGCTGTGCACAGAGAAGACACAAAGTATACTTCATTGAGTTAACACACATTTACCGTGTATCTGCTGATTTTCAGATAGTGTGCTAAGGGCAGGGGAGGCTGGTGATCCAGATGGCGTAATTCCTGCCCTCAGGGAGCACAATTAATCACACTGTGATGAGTTCTATGAAGGAATTTCTCTGCAACACAGGATAACAGGTGAGTTAAATGCTATGGTGCTAGGACAGAACGGGAAAGCGAGAGGCAACGTAGAACAGAGAGCCCAGGCAGAGACCCACGCACACATGGGAAGTCTGTAAGTAACAAGAGCAGCACCGCAGACCAGTGGAGAGAAGTGAGCTCACTGGTAAGTGATACTGGAGAAAGAATATTCCCACATGGCAGAAAATAAAACTGGGTTCCTGTCTAAGCACACACACCACACATACATGATCAAGCCCAGCTGAATTAAAGGCACACACTATACACACACACACACACACACACACACACACACACACACACAAATTATCTTTATGATTCTGGAGTAGGGAATGCCTTCTTAAGCAAGTCCAACACACTCAAACAATAAAGGAGAAGACTGATAAATTTTACTACATAATAATTAAACACCATAGGGGCGGGCGCAGTGGCTCATGCCTGTAATCCCAGCACTTTGGGAGGCCGAGGCAGGTGGATCACAAGGTCGAGAGATCAAGACCATCCTGGTCAACATGGTAAAACCCCGTCTCTACTAAAAAGTACAAAAATTAGCTGGGCATGGTGGCGCACGTCTGTAGTCCCAGCTACTCGGGAGGCTGAGGCAGGAGAATTGCTTGAACCCAGGAGGCGGAGGCTGCGGTGAGCTGACATTGCACCATTGCACTCCAGCCTGGGTAACAAGAGTGAAACTCCATCTCAATAAAAAAGAAAAAAGAAAAAAACAATTAAACACCATTAAAGATATTATTCTATATAATGTTAAGAGTCAAGACTACTGGTAGGTTGAAAGAAACTATTTGTAACATATATAATAAAGGATTAATAGCCTGAACAGATAATCAATTCTATCACAAAAAGACAGTGAAAATGGGAAGATGACATGAAAAGGCAATGCACAGGAGGACGGTCAGTCCACCAACATCTTCATCAGACCCCCTCCACTCAGCGCCTGGCACAGGAGGGGCCCGCCTCCCGCCAGCCTCTTCCTAGTGCAGGCATCACTGCTGCCTGAGGATGAGTCTGTCACCACGAGGACCCAACGTCAGTTCCAAACAGCTTCAGGGACACAGCTTTGGAGAGAGTGCCATTTTCACAAAACAAATGAAAGCCCTGATACAGGAACATCTATTTTTGTGGTAAATCTTGGCGGTCAGGGTAATGACTGTCTCCCCATGAGCACTTGATGTTAATGCCAACTCTGAACCCCTAAAACACAAAGGGTGAGCCCCATGTGCCACAGGAGCCCCAACGTGGGTGAGAAGCCTTTAGGATCCAATAATATATGAGGCCCGTCTTTCTTTCTCATGCACACTTACTGGAAAAGACAAAAAACTATATTTAGTAAAGATGCATTCTTGAAGAAATTTTAATTAAAAAAAAAAAATCAAAAGAAAAATTGAACAGTGCCTAAATCTTTATTTTCATAACCTACATTTTTTTTTTTCAAATTAGACAGTTTTACACTGAATGACACAAAAGGAAACTTAAATTACCAATAGTTT